>NC_084798.1:205161980-205524480 GCF_963169125.1 Humulus lupulus
GTCCTATCCAGGACTTAAACTGTCATACCAATCTAGGCTCAACTTGCCTTTACTCATCACCCCTTACCATGGTGATTCTTTAGGAAGACATAACTTCCTACCTGGAACTCCATGTTCCTGCTTTTCAATTTAGTATCACTTTTTCCATTTAATCTGTGAAATGAGCATCCCTGCTCCAACCTCTAATAACCTCTATGGTCCCCTGAACCATCTCATGATCCAGATGTAACATCTCACCCATCACATTCCAATGTACAGGTGATGAACATGTTCTACCATACCTTATCTCATAAGGTACCCTTTCAACACTAAACAGTTCTCCCTCTGATTATGATCAGCCCGAGAACAATGGTCTGTACAAAATTCTATCTATATATTCATCGCCTTCTCTCACCCTTCCATAACCTGGAAGTAACCTTAGAGTCTTCATCTGATAAGATAGACCTTGAGTTCACGAAGGCTCTCTATTCTTCTCACAAGGAGACTCAAATATAGATCAGCTGTACTATTCACCTGTCCTTACTGATATAATAAACTCACTTGGACTACCAGTCCACAATGACTTAATATCCATTTCATACCGATCCATCAACCTGGGAACCCCACCGCAAAACTCATCGTGATGCTCACTTATTCCCACTATGAAACACCCAGAGGCTGTAATGGCCTTGCTGTTTCTTGATACACTATCTCAACCTGCTAACAGGTAAGAGCTTTACACATGCCTCGATATACGCCTCTTCGTCTCAGGCCATCACTATAAAATTTCCATGTCATGTTACCCTTTCACAATGCCTGCATGAAACGAATAAAAGAATGTCGTGAGATTCATCCAGAATCTCTCAGTTAATCTTGATGTCCATCGGATCCCAAGTCGGATCTCTATACTACCATAAGCTCATGTCTGTCCCTATACAACCTTTAGCTAATCCAGCTAAAGCTTTCCATTCAATCTTGCCCGTCTGTGGCTCACTTAACCATCTTTCCCTTTATCTTTCTTGAGATAATAATCTCAAATAATAAACTGGCCACTTGGCCCGCCAGAAACTCTACCCAGTCCTGGTCAGATTCTTTAATCAACATGTTGCATGGGCAATCATTTTTCTCTATCACTAGGATGTCATAACAATCCTCAAACTAATCCTGGTCTATAAAGACCCATCACTTTCCTCCCCAAGGCACCTGAAACATCTTTACTATCCATGGACACTCCTGTCCCCAAGGCACTCTTCACTCTTGGCAATTCTCCGCAGAGAAAACACCGCTATACCATCGTCCAAGACGATCATAAATCCCATTCAAGTCTACCCTTGAATGCACTATTCACCTAATTCACAAACACTTAGCATCAAACCAATTCTCAAGATATATTCAGCACTCACAGTGCTCTAATCTGATACTAGCTCAATCCTTTACATAATTTTCTCACTCTGATCTCTAACTGGTCTTAACCAGATCCAAGATCCACCTTAAAGGGTTCCATCTTACTCAGCAACTAACTCTTTAATTCTTATAACTCCACTGAGCCACTCGAAACAGTGTTTACATCTGATTTCATCTCTGGCACTAAATCAAGCACCATTCCAATCTTCTTTTAAATAAAAGAAGGCCTGACAGACCACTTGGGAACACATTCAGAACTCACAGACTAGTCCAGTCTGTCCTGATCTCACTAACACAATCTAAGTGGTATCCACCACACTGGCTAAGAGTTTCATGCACCTCCCTGCACAAACTCCAGCCCTCACATCCGGTATCATAAACATATCGAATTCATGCACAGTGCCAATTGTCACAAGACTTTCCGCTCACAAGTTCAAGAATTACAACACTTTCCTTGCCATTCAAAACTGTTCTTTCATTACTCAGCCAATCCAAACCCTGGATCAAACTAAAGCCTGTCATAACCAGCTTTATCAGAATCCCTGATGAGTCCTTGCCATAACTCAGCTTATCTCTTAGGTTACCAATATCGTATTACTTTTCCCATCACAACGTAACCATGTGATCCACATATACCATCCACATACCCTTCTCTATATACATACCAACAAAAGAATAACATGGTGCCACAGCCAAACAACATAATTCACAAGTCAGAACTAGAAGACTGACCTGTCATTCCCGAGGAGCTAGTCTCAGTCTCAGACTCTGATTGCCCTGGAGTAAACACTCGAGTTGGAATCGAGCTGTCTATCCCCCTTAGCTCACGCTTTGTCCCTCGACTTGGGCAATCCTTCTTGAAATGTCCAACCATGCCACAAGCAAAGCATGACCTCGCTCGGCATTCTCCCACATGACGCCTCCTACACCCTGATTTTTCCACGGGCTGATTAGCAAGCCGAGTTGCGACCTAACCATGATTACCTCATGATCATCCCCAGAGCCAGAGCTTCTGTCGTAATGTCGTGCCTTCTTAGCTCGAGGAAGCCCCAAGAGTTTGCCTTCACCGTCCAAGACCGGGCAGGGATTCCGAAGGCCGAAGACTGAGCTAAGTATGAAGCTCCTAGTACGAGATGGGTATGGAGGTTGTGCCCCTTTTTGTGAAGTCAACACACGCAAGGTAAACGTGCATATATCAGGCATCACGTGTCTGATATCCCCCTGACTTCTCGGACACGCAGTAGGAACGTGCGTATTCAGGCACCCGCGACTGGGTTGGGCCGTGCGGCCCATTACCTCCTTACCTATCGATTTGACCACACTTCTGTGTCAGGTTTATGAATTAATCATGAATGTCACAGAATTGATACGACAAGTAAGAAGGTCACGGGATGACCTTCTTACCAACTTCCAGGTGCCTTCTCCTATAAATATGGAGACCCTGGGAGTTGATAGGGGTTGGAAAAAATAATCTCTTGTAAGAAATACTCTGTAATTAAATACCCAGTATATATCAATAATATTGACTAGTGGAGTAGAAGGATTTTAACCTTTGAACCACTTAAAAAAACACGTCTTGAGTCACCTTTTCATCCTCTAAGATCATATATCTGTTTTGGTTCTACATTTGGCACTAATCCATTTCTCTCCTTCTCTTAATTACCTATTGGCGAAGAACCGCGTCAACAGTTTGGTGCTTTCATTGAGAGGTTTTTCGATTAGTGCTGCTGCAAACATCCAACTATGGTGACTACTCGGTCCAGGCACGGCAACGAAACAGAACAGCATGATGGACAGGAGGCTCATCATACTGCCATCTCTGATGAACAAGTTCCTGAAGTCCAGCAGCGGCCAGGAAAACAGCCGGTGGGTCAAGATGATACCGGTAGTTCAGCGCCTCGGCCACCTAATCCGAACCCATGTTATTATACTGCGGTGGAGATGGAGAACACTCGACTGAGGAGCCAATTAACAACAGCTAGCCAGCAAATCCAGGATATCCTGGCCCGACTACCCCCTCTCACAACCGACGTTAACGTCGGAGAGAGGCAAGGCGAGGCTCCTAAGTCTCGCCGGGGTAACCGGTCCAGGCATAGCCGTTCGGATAGACGTCTGGCAGTCAACTCCACCCCTTCATCACACCATCAAGAGGCAAACTTCGAGGGAATGCCTAGGACCGGACAACAGCAATACAACCATTCGATCAGGACGTCAACTCCTAGCTCTCAGCCATCCTCGAGGACGCCCAGGGGAGCTCGAGGAAATTCTCGAAGGAGATCCGGGGAGAGCCCGCGACGCCAGCCCGTCCCCGATGACCGTCCTGCGCCCCATCCAAACCGCTCGGCGCGGGACTAGCAGGTTGGCAGGGCCGAAAGGCCCCCACCAAACTTGATCCATCCAGACGGAACTAGGATCACCTCCCCAGTCAGGCATCCTCCTTCTCCAATCAGATACCTGTCTCCTCCTCGGCCCGTCCGAGACGTCCCGGCCTATGAGAGTAGTAGGAGAAACCCGCCATCAGCTGGGCCTTCCCGGCGTAGCAGGGCGCCTGGAGAAAGCTCAAATCCTCACCACCGAAGGCGGGCCCCAAGCCTATCCAGCAGGAGCCACTGGACCAGCAGTCGCTGGAGTGATCTCTCTGGGGGAGACCTGCGTCAGCGGTTAAGTTCGGCACAAAGTCACCAAACCACTTAGGGAGGTGACCTGCGAGATCGCCTCAACTCTCATAGAGAGGACCGAGCTGGAGATGGTGGCTAGGCTCGCTCAGGGGGGGCTCTGTCCGAAGTACGTAATAGAGGGAATGTCCCAAGTAACCTATCTCAAGATAGGAGGGGCAATAACCCACCTAATATGTACAATGGATCCAGAGCTATTGAACAGCCCCGAAATAACCAAGGACATCAGGACCAAACCCTTGAGCGCCTGACTCAGATGCAGGAGCTGATGAGGAAGCTCATGTCTGAAAAAGAAAAAGACGAATATGATTCAGGGGACGAAATGGAACTCTTCGCCCCCAATATAGCATCAACGGCATACCCGTCTGGTTTCCGTATGCCTCACTTGTCAAAGTTCAACGGGGACGGAGACCCGTCGGACCATTTAGGGATGTTCAACACCCTAATGATGGCCCATAACATTGGCCTGGAGCTGCGATGCTTAATCTTCCCTTCCACACTAACTGGACTTGCCAGACAGTGGTTCAAGCAAAGTAAAAGACAGTCAATCAGTTCCTGGAAGACCTTCTCAGCCGACTTCAAAAGGGCATTCCGAGCTTCCCAGGCCGCTTGTGTTCAGGCCGACTCCCTGGCTAACGTGAGACAGCAGCCCGGTGAGACTCTGAAGGCCTACCTGAGCAGATTCGCGAACGTCGCTACTCGGGCTAGAGACGCGGATGATAGCTCCAAGCTCATGGCCATGAGAACCAGAATCCTTGTCGGAGGAGACCTATGGAAGGATATACAGAGGAAGGGAGTCAGCTTGGTCAACGAATTCCTTAATAGGGCCCAAGAATGGATAAACTTGGAAGAATCTGAAGCCTCAGCTGCGGGAACCAGTCAGGTTCCCGATCAGCCCATTGGAGTAGGGACGGAGGTCGTGGCAGAAACCCCAGACGCCACGCAGAACAACCAGCCCGGTGGAGGCAAAAGAAAGGGAAATGGCGAAAACAATCAGCACGGTCAAAAGAAGAATAAGTCCGTAGACAGGTTTAAGCCCGTTTTCACGACGTATACCGAGCTCACCCAGTCCAGGGAGAGTATCTTCTTGGCCAACTCCACTCGGGTCCCCTGGAAGAGGCCGGAACCATTGAAGCACCACAAGGGAAAGAGAGACGCTTCCAAATTTTGCTGTTTTCATAACGACGTGGGCCACAATACCGAAGATTGTAGGCATCTTAAAGACGAGATCGAGACCCTCATCCGAACCGGCCCCTTGGCTCAGTACTCAAGGAATAGGGTTCCAGCGAGTCGACCTGCTCCAGAAGCCCCAGCCAGTCAGCCCGGGTCTCGGGTAGATCAGGATGTCCCTCTTCCCGTGGTCGAAGGAGAGATATCCACCATCTCTGGAGGACCGCACATGGCTGGCACAAGCAGAGGTGCCCAGAAAAGATACGTGAATGAACTAAAGGCTCACAACGGAGTGGAGTTCGTCCCGGAGCAGCACCAGTCAAAGCAGCAGCGATTGGAGAGGCAACCAATCATTTTTACGGAGGAAGATGCAGGCCATGTCCAGTTCCCTCACAATGATCCCTTGGTTGTAGCAGTCCAGCTCGCCAACCGGAGAGTGAGGATGGTACTAATAGACAATGGGAGCTCGGTGAACCTCCTATTCTGATCCACCTTAGAGAAGATGGGTTTGACCGTCGCCGAGCTAAAGGCAACCTCCATGATGCTGTATGGTTTTTCGGGAGAAGGATCAGTGGCGATAGGGATGATCGAGCTGGTGATCACCCTAGGGGAAGAATCTCAGACAGTCTCTAGACTACTCGAGTTCTTTGTCATAGACTGCCCCGCTGCATACAACGCCATTTTGGGCCGACCTACGCTCGTAACTTTCGAGGCTATCACTTCCGTTCGACACCTCGTCATGAAGTTCCCTACTTCGAAGGGAACCTGCACTATCCATGGTGATCAGCTCGCTGCCAGGGAATGTTACAGCATTTCCATGAAGGGAAAATCTAAACCCGGGCAGCTAGCTATGGCCATTCAGAGTGGAGAGGAATCTCAGGAACCCTTGGTGGGTCCTGAGATTGAAAAACCTCAAAGCGCCAAAGGGGGAAATGTCGCTTTAAATGAGGATATTGACCCCCGAGTAAGTGAAGACAGATCCAAGCTCCAGGCTATTGAGGAGCTCGAGGAGGTGAACCTTGATCCACAAAATCCATCACGAATGGTCAAGCTCGGGAAAAATCTCTGTAGCAAGAGGAAGGCGGAGCTGACTACGTTTTTGCAGGATAACTTGGACATATTCGCATGGTCGCACGAGGACATGGTGGGGATTAGCCCGAGTGTCATCATGCACATGCTTCATCTGGATAAAAGCATTCCTGCCAAGTCTCAGAAGCAAAGACGTTTAGGAACAACCTGGGCTGAGGCCCTAGAAGAAGAAGTAGCCCAGCTCCAGCTCAAAAAATGTGGCTTTATCCATGAAGCCAAGTTTCCAATCTGGGTCGCCAACCCCGTGCTAGTTCCAAAGTCCAACGGGAAATGGCGGACCTGCATCGACTTCTCCGACCTGAATAAAGCCTGCCCCAAGGATTGTTTTCCATTGCCAAGGATTGACAAGCTGGTGGATGCCACGGCGGGGCACGAGCTCATGTCCTTTATGGACGCATACTCAGGCTACAATCAGATCGCGATGAATCCGGCGGACCAAGAACACACCAGCTTCATGACCCCAACTAATGTCTATTGCTATAATGTCATGTCGTTCGGTCTGAAGAACGCCGGAGCTACCTACCAAAGACTAGTAAATAGAATGTTCGCGGACCAGATCGGAAAAAACATGGAAGTGTACGTTGACGACATGCTAGTCAAGTCCAAGACTACCGATAACCATGTTTCCGGCCTAGAAGAATGTTTTAAAATACTACGAGAATATGGCATGAGGCTCAATCCCCAGAAATGCACTTTTGGAGTCACGTTAGGGAAATTCCTGGGGTTCATAGTCAATACCCGAGGAATCGAGGCAAACCCTGGTAAGATCCGGCCACTGCTCGAGCTTCCTTCGCCCAGGTCGCGGAAAGATGCCAAGGCTTAACAGGAAGAGTGGCAGCACTCAACCGGTTTATTTCCAAGTAAACCGATAAGTTTTTTCCCTTCTACAATCTGCTCCGAGGAAACAAGAAGTTTGAATGGACAGTAGAATGCGAAAGAGCATTCCTCGACCTGAAGGCACATCTGGCTGAACCGCCCGTGCTATCCAAACCCAAGGTAGGAGAGCCTCTTTTTCTCTACCTGGCTATCACTGAGGATGCAGCTAGTGCCGTACTGGTACGAGAAAAGGACCAAGTTCAGAAGCCAGTCTACTACATCAGCAAGAGACTTCTCGGGGCAGAATCACGATACCCACTGATGGAAAAATTGGCGTTCTGCCTAATCATGGCCTCGCGAAAGCTCAGGCCGTACTTCCAATCTCACTCAGTACACGTCATGACCGATCAGCCTCTAAGGCAGGTTTTGCAAAAACTTGAAGCATCGGGACGTTTGTTAAAATGGGCGGTCGAACTCAGTCAGTTCGAGATTTTCTACACTCCACGAACTGCTATAAAAAGTCAGGCCCTCGCCGATTTTGTGGCAGAATGCGCGGGATTCCAGGAAAATCCAGCAGAGGGCTCACCCCAGGTCACCTCGCCTCAATCGTTGTGGAGGATCTTTGTGGATGGTTCATCCAACGAGAACGGCTCCGGGGCCGGAATCATTCTGATATCCCCCGAGGGACATAGATTCCACTCGGTGCTAAGGTTCGGGTTCAAGGCCTCCAACAATGAGGCAGAGTACGAAGCTTTGTTGGCTGGGCTGAGGATAGCCAAGGAGTTAAAGGCGAGCTCCGTCCAGTGCTTCAATGACTCCCAGCTCGTGGTAAACCAGGTTCTGGGCGAGTATCAGGCGCGGGGACCCAAGATGGCCACCTATCTGGCAAAGGTAAAAGCTGAGTTGTCCGCATTTGAGCGAGGATCGATCGAACAGATACCCCAGGAGCAGAACGCTAATGCAGATGCTCTTGCCAAGCTCGCCACCTCGGGAGAGACGGAGACCTTGGGGTTGGTGCCAATAGAATTCTTGGAAAAACCAAGTATAGAAGGAGACAGGGCTGAGGTCGAGATGATCAACACCAGGCTGACCTGGATGACCCCCATTCTTGAATATCTCATCAAGGGCAAGCTGCCTGAAGGACGTAACGATGCACGGCGAATCCTGTATAAAGCTCTTAGATATACGATAGTTGATGGGGTGTTGTACCGACGTGGGCACTCCCTACCTCTCCTCCGGTGTGTTCTTCCAAGTGAAGCGAAGGCCATCCTGCGGGAAGTTCACGAAGGATTCTGCGGAGACCACACCGGGGGGCAGAGCTTGGCCTTAAAGGTTCTTAGGCAAGGGTATTACTGCCCTACTCTATCAAAAGACTCGATCTCGTACGTGAAAAAGTGCGACAAGTGACAGTGATTCGCCGCAGTTGCCCGAGCTCCTCCAGTCGAGCTGAAGATGATCTCGTCCCCATGGCCGTTTGCCGTTTGGGGGATAGACTTGGTTGGCGCCCTCCCCACTGGAAAAGGCGGGGTCCGTTACGCCGTGGTAGCCATCGACTACTTTACTAAGTGGGCGGAGGCAGAGCCGTTGGCAACGATAACGTCCAAAAAAGTGCTTGACTTCGTGGTTAAAAGCATCATCTGTCGCTTCGGCCTGCCCAAGAAGATCGTCTCCGATAACGGCACTCAGTTCGACAGCGACCTGTTCACCGAGTTCTGTAAAAGACATGGGATTGTAAAAAGTTTCTCCTCCGTGGCCTACCCTCAGGCTAATGGCCAGGTCGAAGCTGTCAACAAGACCCTAAAGGCGAGCCTCAAGAAAAGATTAGATGAAGCGAAGGGGGTCTGGCCAGAACAGCTCCCCCAGGTCCTATGGGCATATCGGACCTCGCATCGGACTCCTACAGGTCATACTCCCTTTTCCCTAACCTTTGGGAGTGAGGCAGTCCTCCCCGTGGAGATAAAGGTTCTTTCGCATAGAGCCCAATCTTACGACCAAGATCAAAACCATGAGCTCCTGTGCCATTCCCTCGATCTGGTTGAGGAAAGGCGAGAGGATTCGCAACTCCAGCTCGCCCATTATCAGCAGAAAATCACTCGCTACTTCAACACCAAGGTCAAAAAACGTGCCTTTAGCATGGGCGACTTGGTCCTGAGGAGAGTTTTCCTCGCCGGTAAAGATCCCAAAGATGGAGTTTTGGGACCGAACTGGGAAGGACCATACCAGGTCGTCGAAGTCATCAAGGAGGGAACTTATAAGTTAGCTCGACTTAATGGAGGGGCAGTCCCGCGGACTTGGAATGCCATCCACTTAAAGAGATACTATCAATGATCCACTTGTAAGGCCTAGAAGGCCACTTTTTATGTATTAATGAAAATCAGCTTTTTACGCATATTTGCAAGTGTAATCTTAAAGTAACCACGAAAGACCCTTTCCCAGTTACTTGGGAGGCATATGGTACTTGGATATAACCAGGCTCCTTAACGACTTAGATGTTGATTCTTATCGATTGACCGTTGTTTTCTTAAAAGCATGAGATATTGATAAGAATTAACGCTGACTAAGTCCTATCCTGGTTTTAACCGGGTCATAAAACTTAGAAGTTAATTTAAATCTATTGATCGATGTTCTTCCTAAAGAGCTCGAGATATGGATAAAAATTAACGCGAACTAAGTTTTCAAATTAAGTTCCTGGTTTTAACCGGGTCATAAAACTTAGAAGTTAATTTAAATCTATTGATCGATGTTCTTCCTAAAGAGCTCGAGATATGGATAAAAGTTAACACGAACTAAGTTTTCAAATTAAGTTCCTGGTTTTAACTGGGTCATAAAACTTAGAAGTTAATTTAAATCTATTGATCGATGTTCTTCCTAAAGAACTCGAGATATGGATAAAAGTTAACGCGAACTAAGTTTTCAAATTAAGTTCCTGGTTTTAACCGGGTCATGAAACTTAGAAGTTAATTTAAATCTATTGATCGATGTTCTTCCTAAAGACCTCGAGATATGGATAAAAGTTAACGCGAACTAAGTTTTCAAATTAAGTTCCTGGTTTTAACCGGGTCATAAAACTTAGAAGTTAATTTAAATCTATTGATCGATGTTCTTCCTAAAGAGCTCGAGATATGGATAAAAGTTAACGCGAACTAAGTTTTCAAATTAAGTTCCTGGTTTTAACCGGGTCATAAAACTTAGAAGTTAATTTAAATCTATTGATCGATGTTCTTCCTAAAGACCTCGAGATATGGATAAAAGTTAACGCGAACTAAGTTTTCAAATTAAGTTCCTGGTTTTAACCGGGTCATAAAACTTAGAAGTTAATTTAAATCTATTGATCGATGTTCTTCCTAAAGACCTCGAGATATGGATAAAAGTTAACGCGAACTAAGTTTTCAAATTAAGTTCCTGGGTTTAACCGGGTCATAAAACTTAGAAGTTAATTTAAATCTATTGATCAATCTTCTTCCTAAAGAGCTCGAGATATGGATAAAAGTTAACACGAACTAAGTTTTCAAATTAAAGTTCCTAGATATAACCGGGTCATAGAACTTAGAAGTTAATTTAAATCTATTGATCGATGTTCTTCCTAAAGAGCTCGGGATATGGATAAAGGTTAACGCGAACTAAGTTTCTCAAAAAAAAATTATTGTAACCAAAGTGTGAAAAGGCAAGAAAAAGCGTAAATTAAAAACGTCAAAGCAAATTGTCTCGAGGTGAAAACACCTCATGCAATGGTTACATAAAAAATACTTAAAAATATTCAAGGGCACAAGAGAAAAAACGCCCTAAGCTCCATCAGACAGCCCCTAGGAGGTCGCTGTCTCACCCTGCTCCGCCGCACCAGAGCCTTCCCCAGTCTCCGAAGGCGCCTCTTTGTCAAGGCGAGCTTGGAACTTCACCAGCAAGCGCGCCCAGAGACTCGGTGACATGAAGGAGTAGTCGGCCTCCGGATTGTAGACCCAGCAGTGATAGAACAGATCTTCCATGGATTGTTCCGAAGTGTTCCGTTCGGCCTCCAGGGCGGCTTGGGCGGCCTGGATCTCAGTCTTCGCAGAATCGAGGTCTGTCTGCGAGGTGCCAAGGGAGGTCTCAAGCTCTTGGACCTTCGAGTGGGTCTTCTCCAACTCGGCCTTCGAGGTCGCCAAGGCATCTTTAGTCGCCTTAGCCGCCTGAAGAGAGGCCTGGTGCTCGGTCCTCATATCCTCGAGCTGAGTTTTGGCCCTGACGATGCTCCGATGAAGAGCGACGACGCCCTGCGAGAAATGAAAGATAAATTTCCTTAGAGGAAAAATAGGGCAAAGTGTGATGGTAAAAGCTTTAAGAGAACAGGGCAGCTTACCGTTAAAGTCATGCCCATTGAAGACTCCATTACGCCAACCGGGCTCATTGTCTCAATGGCCCAAAGTTCCTTCTCAGTGAACTTGTATATATGGCTGACGGCGTAGTTCGCCAATTCATACACCATTCCCCGGAAGGCCTCTGGGATCTTCTCCAGATCCTGGGGATTGACTGGGATGCGTACATCGGAGGCCACCATGGCCGAAGTCCCGAGCTCCGTTCCTGCGTCCTGGGTGGCGGCTGGAGCTCGCGGAGGTGGTGGAGGCATTTGGCCTGCTCCTGCAGCAGGGAGAATCGCTCCCGCGACCTGGTCTGCCGGGGTTTTCTCCTCCTCCTTTGCCGGAGACTTGGTGGAGACCCCAGCGGCGCTCTTGGACGCCCAGAGCCTTTTCATTCTTGGCCCGGCTGAGGGGTTCCCCCCGAAGACTGCGCCTCGCAGGCTCTCCTCGGATTGAGACATCTCTTCTGTCAAAACAAAAACATGGTTAGTACAAGTTAGCAACCATACAGAGACAAAGACAAAGGGTTAAAGGTAAAAAGTATGCGAATACTAAGGGAGCCCTACCCTCTGAGCTGGAAGAAGAACCTAAGATGATTACTTCCCGAACTGGCGTAAGTTCTGGGTCCGGGTCTGACTCAGGGCTAGATTCTCCTACATACTGCCTAAGCCCCGGAGCTAAGATACCCCTTCGGAGTGATGGCCATGAGCGGAGGTTGGTCCCATACTCCTAGAATAGGATCGACCTAAAGGCTAGGGTGTTATCTACTACTACGGTACCCCTAGGTCGGCTATCTTGGTAGTCCAACACGAGCCGATCGACGCAGTGGAGCAGGGTTGTGTCCAGGTCCGGATCACTTCGGTGACGATGGACGAGCTGTCGGGGGTTGAATCTAGCTAGCCGGGGGTCGGCAATGGCCCTATCTAAGTTCCTAAATATGTAAAGGTTACCTTGGCCCGAGGGACCTGCGGCTGCTCCGGATTGGATCCTCTCTTCGTCTGTTATCTGGGCGACCTCCAGCGCTCGCTTCCTGCTCCTCACAAGTGGAGTCTCGTCCTCCTCGTCCTCGTCCATCGCGACCTCCTCCACGATGATGGGCATAGAGGAGCGAGCTGGGGGAGGCCCCCGAGGCCTCCTTAGATTCAAAGTCTGATTTGAGAAAATCAGCTTACAAGTCACCATCGTCTCGTCCGTCACGAGCACCCGGTAGTCCTTCTCACTGGGGGGCAAGCCCGCCAGTGTCTCGTATTGACCCCCGAGGGTCGCAGATTTCTCTGTCCTCGCGAAGATAGCTGCAGGATTAATCCAAGTCAAAAAAGGACACCAGAATTGTACGAAATCTAACCTACGAGCTAAAGATAAAAAGCACTTACGATGATGATTGAAGTAGTGGTGCTCGCAATTCTGGAACCCAGTTTACATGAAGAACTGTTCCTTAAAGTCATTAGGGTGGCTGGGCAGCTCGATGACCACCGCCGTATTGGGAAACCGGGTTAGGTAGTAAAACCCGTCGCCTCGCCCCCGCTGGTCCGGGCTGGCTTTGAGGCAGAAGAAATATAAAATGTCTGCAGGAGTGGGGACCTCCCACTCATGCTTCTGGAACAAATACATCAAC
This sequence comes from Humulus lupulus, assembly GCF_963169125.1. Classification (NCBI taxonomy): domain Eukaryota; kingdom Viridiplantae; phylum Streptophyta; class Magnoliopsida; order Rosales; family Cannabaceae; genus Humulus; species Humulus lupulus. The sequence goes on from NC_084798.1 coordinate 205,175,063, forward strand.
CCTGCCAGCAGACGGTAGGAGTTGGGGGGAGCTGAAATGGGGCCAACCCCACGTAGTTGAGGAAATCAGCAAAATACTGATCTAGTGGGAGGAAGGCCCCTGCCTTAAAATGTTCATCGCTCCAGGCCGCGAACGACTCGTCGAGCGGCGCACAGCTCCGCTCGCCCTCTGAGGCAGGTCGGGCCACCACGGATGCTTTCCCCAGGGCGATGTTGTGGGAAAGGAAGATTTTGTTAATCTTTGCCTGATCGGTGATCTTTGAGACGATCCTCTCCGCGTCGAAGAATGCATCAGGAGCCACCTCGACCTCCTTCTCCACTGCCGGCCCGAAGCGGGGGATCGGGGAGCTGGGCATCGCCGTTTTTCCTCTATCCTGCTGGGAGGCCGAGCTGCTGACGTTCTTCTGTGGGAGATTCCTTTTTGGAGCCATCTGGTCGCCTAACGAACAAAAGAAAACATTTTAGAAAAGGCGACCAAAGCGTGAGGAAAAAGCAATTATTATTTGCACGAGCTGAGGTAAGCCCAACCCGTGGAGAGTGGGACCACGCGGTTCGATGAACACGCGTCTATGCTCCCAATAGATCCCCGATTACTCAGGATTCGTGTGTCAGGAGGGTCAGGATAGAATTTGCCTTGGGGGGAAAGTTTCAATAGGTAGAAAATTGCAAAACCGCCTGTGAGGTGTGTTCCCTAAGCTACCCGGTTTTGCACCAAAAGTTCCCAAAACTCCTACCCAGAAAATTTTCCCCAGAGAAAGCATCCTGAAACCCATACTCTTAAATGATTTCCTACAGCAAAGATACCCTAACCTAAAAGGGCTTTCCCCCTCCGTATCCACAAAACCCAGTAAACCATTGCATGCGGCTACAGTAAAAAATTTACCTATGCTACAGTGGCATATATTTTCAAAACGCACATGGTCAAGAAACTTACAGTGTGTGGCTGGGAGGTGGATGGGGGTGTCGCCTTGGTAAAAGCTTCGTCGGTGTATTGGCTTCCAAAGCTTTGAAGAAATTTGTGCGCCTAAGCTTCTTGAACGCTGAAAGTGGCAGTAACAGAGTAGAGGGTTTGTTTTTCTGGGATGAAGAAGAGAAGTTTGAAAATTTTCGAATGAAAGGGTGGCCCATGCGTAGGGTGGCCACCCCTTTTTATATGCGTAAAGGATCACGTGTAGAGGGCCGTTGGGTGGCCCTGATGAGGGATCCGAGGCCCTCCACTCGAAATACGAAACGACGGCTGGGCATAGACTAGGCCATCAAATGCGGTTCTCGTAAGACGTACCGTCACCACCCACGATGTTCCACGTATCAGGCACTTGCATAAAAAGTGGAATACAAAGAGTTCATGGGGAATTCTAAAAGCCCTTACTGTGGTCTTAGATACGACGTAATATACCACGAGCAGGAGCTTGGGGGGCAGATGTACGCCCTGATTTTCCCACGGGCTGATTAGCAAGCCGAGCTGCGGCCTAACCATGATTACCTCATGATCATCCCCAGGGCCGGAGCATCTGTTGTAATGTCGTGCCTTCTCAGCTCGAGGAAGCCCCAAGAGTTCGCCTTCACCGTCCAAGACCGGGCAGGGATTCTGAAGGCCGAAGACCGAGCTAAGTATGAAGCTCCTGGTACGAGCTGGGTATGGAGGTTGTGCCCCTTTTTGTGAAGTCAACACACGCAAGGTAAACGTGCATATATCAGGCATCACGTGTCTGATATCCCCCTGACTTCTCGGACACACAGCAGGAACGTGCGTATTCAGGCACCCGCGACTGGGTTGGGCCATGCGGCCCATTACCTCCTTACCTATCGATTTGACCACACTTCTGTGTCAGGTTTAGGAATTAATCATGAATGTCACAGAATTGATACGACAAGTAAGAAGGTCACGGGATGACCTTCTTACCAACTTCCAGGTGCCTTCTCCTATAAATATGGAGACCCTGGGAGTTGATAGGGGTTAGAAAAAATAATCTCTTGTAAGAAATACTCTGTAATTAAATACCCAGTAAATATCAATAATATTGACTAGTGGAGTAGAAGGATTTTAACCTTTGAACCACTTAAAAAAACACGTCTTGAGTCACCTCTTTCATCCTCTAAGATCATATATCTGTTTCGGTTCTACATTTGGCACTAATCTCTTTCTCTCCTTCTCTTAATTACCTGTTGGCGAAGAATCGCATCAACAGGTACCATGTCTAAGGTAAACTTGGCCAACCCATCAAATTTAGTAACATACTCGGTCACTGACGCATTACCCTGAACAAGATTCAGAAACTCATTCATCTTGGCAGTCTTAGCCACATCACAATAATACTTCTCATTAAACAGCTGTCTAAATTCTTTCCAGTCCATCACAACTGTATCTCGTGTCTGGGATACTACCTCCCACCATGTCCGGGCATCATCCCGCAGTACCCATGTAGCACAAATCACCCTATCATGACCTACCAGTCCCATACTATCAAGAATGGAGTTGATCATGCCCATCCATTGCTCAGCTCTGAATGGATCTAGGCCTCCCTCAAAGATTGGAGGATAAAACTTCAGGAATCTTCCACAGAGAAATTCCCATCTATTCTCAACCCTAGGCTGAGCTGAAACTGATGCCACCCCTTGCATAGCAAAGGAAGGGGTACCACCCAGCAGACTCCGCTGTTGCTTCAAATACCTGATCTCCTCCTCATGCCTCTGCAATCTTAATTGCAAATCTGTAAGCGTCTGCTGAACATTTAGAGATGCAGACGAAGAACTGATACCCTGGCTGTAACTCCCAGCCCCTGTATTACCATCACCAGGCCTCATAATCTGCCTTTAATATAAACCTGCTGATTCAATCTGCAGTCAATAACTTGATCCATTAATCACAATTAGCATATCAAGGGCTTTTCCCACGGGATAAACCTTACCACACCACAATCATAAACCACTTGCAGTGCTACAAACATGCCCATGGCATTCATACATACTCATAATTCATGCTCTTCCAATACTTAAACTATGCTTCTAATCCCAACATGCAATAACCCAATTATATATATTCACAGAGCAGGAAATCATATGATCACAGTCATATAAATATTCACGGAGCATATAATCATATAGTCAAGAGCCAGGCTCTATCAGAATCTCATGCTCCCTAATACAATGTGCAGGTAAATCATTCACATTTTATTCAAACAGCTATGCACATAACTACAGAAATATTTACCATTCCCTGAGTGAACCTATCTTCAGTGATGAGTGTACATGCCCAGCTTGTCTTCAGGAACCATAAACCTTGGCTCGCTCTGATCCCAAGTTGTAACGCCCCAACTCCTGGGACCGTTACGGTGTGCCTTGTAAACAGTGCTAAACTCGCTAATCGAGTCATTTGGCCAAAATCGTGAACTAAGTGTGATTAGCGGTTTAGGGATTAAACATCTTGGTTAGGGTGTAACGTTTCACTAGAACGTTTAATATATATATTGGGATCCCGAAAATATAAATTTCAGAGTTTATTACAGAAAACATTTACAACAGGCCGCTCTAAGCGGCAAAACAGGGTTCAACCCTAGTTCCACTTTAAACCTCGGCCGTGACGGACGAGCAGCTGCATATGTACACATCATCACCTAAGCCCTCCAACTCAAGGATGGTCTAGCTTCCTCTTGCCTTTACCTGCACCACATTGCACCCGTGAGCTGAAGCCTAGCAAGAAAACATAACACTATACAATAACATTATCAAATGATTATCATTATAATCATACTGAGCATAAAACTTCCAAACCAATGAGTGAGCATCATATGATTCAAGAGAGAGAGTGGCTGCTAGGTAAGCCACTAGCCTCCAAGCACTTATTTCATCCATCGACCCTCGAGGTCGGTTTGGCATTAATGCTCTTTGAGTCATTCAATGCTGATGGTCGATTAGATCTAATCTCCGTTGGTTTGCGTGAACCACGCTAAGACCGTTCTGACTAATGAGTCAGCGATATGTGACCAGTGTCCAGTATCACTACCGAACCTGACTAATAAGTCACAGCTTCACAGCTGATACTAACACCTTTGCCAATTCTGACTGACGAGTCAGTGTAACGTGACCAGTGCCCAGTACCACTGCCGAACCTGACTAATGAGTCACAGCTTCACAGTTGATCCTGGCACCTTTGCCAAATCTGACTAATTAGTCAGTACCATGCACAAGTAAGCAATGCTATCAATATGTATCATATGCCAATTATCCAAGAATAGGGCATTCAGCATGCTTACTAAACAGTTGCCAGCATAATCATGATCATGCACAAACTCAGAGACTCAAGCTCTGGCCAATCTCATATTCATCACTCATGACATGCCCCAATCATATGTTTCTCGTGCATCACATGCATCACACTTAATCATCCAGCATGCCTCAATAATAATCATATGCAAATGGGCAAGATTGGCAAGCATTCATTATGCTATCAATGTTTACATTTAAACATCCAACATGCATCAATCATAGCCATGCATGTCACATATGGGGGTGCAGTTTTCTTACCTTGGGTTCGAGCGAGAATTAATAAAAGAAACGACCTTTGAGAACGATCAGTCCTTTGGTCCTTTAACGGTCACCTAGTCATAACCAAATATAAGGTATCATTAATAAAAATGATCAACATAAGTTCCCAAATCAATATCTAGCCTCTGGGACATCAATCCCCACTTAACCGGGTACTAGGTACAACCCCGAGGCCTATGGCTTGAATCCCCAAGCTTAAAACATGTTTTTGGGCTAAAAGGTCATTAAGGGCCACGACCCTCCTTGGCCATGCCGCGGCCTGCCCCTCAAACAGAGGCGCCCAAACCCAGCATCCTCCAAGGCCGCAGCTCTCCCTGGCCATGCCGCGGCGCAACCTCCAGTTCAGCCAAAACCCCTGTTTTTCCTCCCCTACGATTTCTCTTGAAACCAACCCTTCAATCTCAGTTTAAACACCACTCAAACCTCCAATACAATCCTTAAACTTGTTCTATATCACACCCTTAGCAAAACCCAAGACAAACCCCAATTAAAACTTCCATCAATTCAAACAAGCCACCATAAAAACACAAGCTGAAAACTAGCACTAAAACAGGGTATAACCAGAAAGTTAGTGGATAAAACTCACCTAAAACACGATTTGAATCCTTCCCAATGGCTGAACTCAAGCTAAACCTCCCAAAGCTTGACTCCCTAGCTTGCTTCCTCAAGATAGGCTCTCAAAGCTTAAAGAAAAGGGTGAAGGAGAACTTGTACGGGAAGAAAGGGAGAAAGATGAAGATAGGCTCTGTTTTATTTCTATATTTTCTACAGCCTTCATGTCATATATATCCAAAACCCTAAATGACCAAAATACCCTTAAGCCATCAAAAGCCTCTAAAACCATTTCAAGGGTACAATTGGTACTTTCCGCTTATCCCGTTAATCATAATTAACGCTTCCCAAATCCCGCTAATCTCAATATCCTCAAACATCAATAATTCATATCCCATTACCCTAAAATCCCCGGTAACGCTATAATCATTAATATCACCCCGAGACTCACCCCGAGCCCCGAACTTAATCTCGTTATGACTAGACCGAAAACTTGCTTTCCCATGATCGTCTCACGTCGAAAGGCTCGAACCAATCCACATATAATGTGGTAAAATTATAATTCACCCATATGCATAAAATTACACAATCACGCCCCCAACGGCCAAATTACCAAAATGCCCTTGCATTTAAAATATGAGCCCATATGCATGCATTCACCATCATATAATAATATAATTCACATAAACATGCATATAGTCATTAAATATTATAATAAATCAATTATGGCCCTCCCGGCCTCCTAATCAAGGTCCTAAACCTTATTAGGAAATTTAGGGCATTACACCTAAGCTCTCCAACTCAAGGATGGTCCAACTTCCTCTTGCCTTTACCTGCACCACATAGCACCCATGAGCCAAGGCCCAGCAAGAAAACACAATAAAGCATGATATAATATCAACAATGATCATAATAATCATCCAGGACTATCAGTCCAAAATAGATAGGTGACTGTAACAAAAGTCACAAAGGTGGGTACAGCTCCTTCTTGCCATGTGACGATAGGGTCACCAGGGCTTAACTGATATGAGAACCTTTCATAAGTTTGAACAGGATAGGTGTATGGTGAATGGTCACCAACATAACCTTCCTCATGACCATAGAGTCATAGCCTGGGGATAGCACCCATTAGCCATGTGATGATAGGATCACCAGGTTTAATAAATAAGTGAGCATCTCACTAGCTTTAGCAGGATAGGTGCATGGTGATTGGTCACCAACATAACCTTCCTCCCGACTCTAGAGTCGTAACTATGGACAGCGTCCCCAAGCCATGTGACAAACAGTCACCGGGGCCATATGCCCTGGCTTTGATCATCTGGTCTTAGACCAGGCAAGCGCTTATAAGTTCATCGACTTTAGGGTCGGTCCAGCATTAATGCCATAGAGCCATTCAATGCTGATATCGATTAGATCTAATCTTCATTTGGCCCGGCGTTCATGACACTATGCCATTTCTGACTCTTTAGGTCAATGTCCCTGACTAGTCAGTGCCATACACAAGTAAGTCATGCCACCAAACATATATCACATGTTCAATATTCATAAACAAGGTATTCAACATGCTTACTAAACAGGTACTAGTACAATTAGGACCATGCACAACCACAGAGGCTCAAGCTCTGAACGATATCATACTCAGTATACAAAGCATGTCCTAATCACATGTTTCTCATGCATCATATGCAATATATCCAACAATCCAACATGCGCCAATAATAGCCATGCATGTCACGTTCAATAGTCAACCAACATGCATCAAGAATAGCCATGCATGTCATGCTTAATAATCAACCAACATGCATCAAGAATAGCCATGCATGTCATATATACACAGGGTGCAGTTTTCTTACCTCAAAGTCGAGCTAGAATGATTAAAAGAACGACCATTGAGAACGATCAACTTTTAGTCCTTTAGCGGTCACCTAGTCATAACCAAACATATAGGATACCATTAATAAAAATGACCAACATAGGTTCCCAAACCAATATCTAGCCTCCGGGACATCAATCCACACTTAACCAGGTAGTAGGATCAACCCCGAGGCCTATGGCTAGCATCCCAAAGCTAAAAACACATTTCTGGCCAAAAATGCCCTGATGGGCCGCGGCTCACCAGAGCCATGCCGCGGCTCACTCCCTGACAGAGGCATAAACCTCCCCTGAAACACACACAGGCCGCGGCACACCATAGCCAGGCCACGGCCCTTTACGCGCACCAGCTTGCTTCCCCTGCGTTTTTTCTCGAAACCAAACCTTCAAACCAGTCCCAAACCTCAACCTAACACCCAATTCAACCACTAAACATTATCAACAACTCACCCACATCAAAACCCAAGTTAAACAACAACTAAAATTTCATTAATTCCAACCATTTACCAAGAAATCACAAGCTGAAAGTTTAAAACCAAAAACAGGGTATACCATAAAACTAATGGCTGAAACTTACCTCAAACTTGATTTTGAATCCCCCTCAATGGCTGAATCACGACCCTAAGCTCCCACCTTTGATTTCCTAGCTTAACTCCTCAAGTTGGCTCTCAAAAATTGAAAGGAAGATGAAGGAGAAATGGTGTACGGGAAGGAGAGAAGCAATGAAGATGAGGATGCTCTGTTTTTTATCAATTCCACAGCCTTCTAGTCCATAAAAATCCAACCCAAATGACCTAAATACCCCTAGGTCACTAAAGGTTCCTAAAGCCACCCCAAGGGAAAAATTGTCCTTTCCAACCTATACCGTTAATCATAATTAACGCTCTCCAATTCCCGCTAATCTCAAAATTACCAAGCACCAATAATTCACATCCCATTACCCTTTTATTCCCGGTAATGCTCTAATCATCAAAATGACCCCGAGACTCACCTCGAGCCTCGAACTTAAACCCGCTATGACCAGACCGAACACTTACATCTCATGATCGTCTCATGCCGAATAGCTCGAACCAATCCACCTTATAATGTGGCTATATTAATTAATCACAACTATGCACCCAAGATAGACAATTACGCCCACAGCGGCCAAATTACCCTTATAATTATAAACACTCCCATATGCATGCATTTACCATCATATAATAATATAATTCACATGAACATGCATATGATCATTAAATAGCATCATAATTCAATTATGGCCCTCCCGGTCTCCTAATCAAGGTCCTAACCCTTATTAGGAAATTCGGGCATTACAAATGACCTCTTCAACGTAACTCACACTCTCAATGTAATGCTTCAGTCTTTGGCCATTGACTCTAAAAATTCTCTCATCGGTTGGGTCTCATAACTCCAAGCCCCGAAGTCATCCTAAAGCGAAGTGCAGCTTTGCTCTCTCTCTCTAGCGGAGGGCGGGCAACAAGACCCTCGGACCCCAAATCGATCCCGTTTCTTAGTAAAATTTTATTCACCTTGCCCTGAGTCTTTATCCAGAATTCGATATGCTTAGCCTCAAAGAAGGCGTTGGGGTCAACCACGATCTCCCTATCCACTTCTAAGCCGAAGTGAGGAATAGGGGTCTCGGATGCAACCTGCTTACCCTTATTCTTACTTTTGGAAGAGGGGCTCGCCACTGATTTCTTTTGGTTAGCCATAATTTAGCTCGCTTGGCGACAAAGCGGCTTGTTAGAGGCGACCTAAGATAAAACCTTGCTAAAATGATAAAGATATGGCAACCCGGGGGCTTGGATTCGATCTATTCGACCTAAGATATATACGAGTTAAGATTTCCCCTGGCGCCAATGCGTGTGCGCATGCACGGTTAGTGACCACGTGCCATAACCTCGGGAAATCCCTGATACTTCGAGATTCGCATGTTAGACCCAATACCATTTTGGAAAGCGGTTTAATGCAAAACCACTCAAGAAACCATAACCCTTAAGCTACCCAGAACTGAACCTAAAATCCCTCAAATCTTTACAATCACATACTCAGGCGATCCTCTTTCAAACCTAGAAAACCCAGAAAATCCCTTGTTTCTTTTTGTGTATTATTTCTAATCAGGCCTAGTGCTATTATTTTTTGCCTAACGAAAACCCATACTAAACTCAAACAGAATTAAAGTAAGAAAATATATTTGAAAATTTCATAAAACTTATTGAAAAATAAGGAGATGAAATTTAAACTGGATATAAAGATACTTACAGTTTGGTTTTTTAGTCGAGGTAGTGATAGCAGCACCAGAGGTAATAACCTGGAAGCTTCTGGAAAATGAGGGAGCACAGAAAGATCTGAAAGTATTTTGAGAAGAAAGAAGAGGAAATATTTTGAATGCAAAGGTGATAAAGTTCAGGTCTAGTTCTCCTATTTATAGATAAACTTCGGGAACCAATCTAAGCCACACGATTAGATCAGTTCGAGATCCAAGGGCATGGATTAAATAAACCAAGCAACGATAAAAAATTGACAAGACAGTTGTCACAGTATTTGAAACTCGAACAAGCACCTATTACAAAGTGACATGTGTCTCGCACTCGAGTGAGTGGTTAGGCACGTTTTCACATAACAGAAGCTTAAAAGCCCTTACTGTGCGTGTCAGAAGTGACGTCATGCACGAGCAGGAGCTTAAGGGCAAATGTTGTACCCCAAAATAAATACGAACTGAACTACGCAGCACATGGAACAACTAGCAGACAAGCGTATGAAGAAAGCGTACAAATAGAACATCTTGCTAACTCTGGAGTAAGCACCTCGAGTCAAACTTGACAGCTTACGACAACCAGATCGCCTATTGTGCCAACAACGTAATTCGAGATGCGCGATGGCCAGATCGCCTTCGTGAAACTATGAATGTGACCCATGTCAGTTTAGGTTAGTTCTTCAACATCCAACTCGAAGGAAATGTTCAGCTCGTGGAAGCCTAGTCATGACGCACAGTGAAGGATTCCAAAAGACTCGAAGATTTTTTATACACTCATTAATGCTCAAATATTATTTTGTATTTATTACCCGATATTGGGGGCATAGAATCAATAGGCATTAATGTATTTATGTAAATGGGATGTTACCTAAAAATATATGTTACCATATTTATGCAGGTTACCCAAAACTGTCCAGACAGAATTCCCTATAAATACAGGGGAGAATGGACAAAAAGAGAGAACATTTGGTATACTAAAACTCTGGTGAAATTGTGACAGACGATTTCACGGTGAGAAACAAACAGATTAATAAGAGTGACTCGTGGACTAGGTAAATTTTAACCACTGAACCACATAAAAAGTGTGGGTGATCTTAATACTTTTTATTTATCCAATTACGGTTTAGCAAAATCCTAATCTCTCTATTTTTGGATTTATTAATCCATTGTTCGCGAAAAATCGTATCAACAATTTTAAAATCATACAAAAATATAAGAAATTTAATCCCATGTATTTAACTTTTAACAAAAAAAAATCCATATATTTTTGGAAAAGTTAACACCCATAATTTTGTAAGAATGTAAAAAAAAAAACTATATTTTGTGTAATTTCCTCTATTTTTAAATAATATTTGTCTAATGATAATGTTTTTCAAATTATTGTCTTAGTTTATTTTGAGTATATATTTAGTTGTTTTTTAAATTATTATCTTAGTTTATTTTGAGTATATATTTAGTTGTTTTGAGATATATTTTGAATTTATTTTTTATATATTTTAAAATACACAGATTTATAATTATTTTTTCAACACTGTATTTGTATTATTATTGTAGGCTAGTTGATTTTAAGTTAGTTTTGTGAGGTTGATTGTCTAGTTGAAACCTTATTTTTGTAATTAAGAAACTTTAAAATCATAATTTTAAAAAACTTCACTTAATAAAATTAAAAAAAAAGGGATCGTATAAATAAAAAATAAAAATTGTATTTATGAAAAAACCAAACAAAAAAAAAAAAAAGCTCAGTAAGCCCGTCAAAGTCCTGCAATATACTGCAGCGAGCATAAACTAAGAGCGTAGAGCAACCCAGTAAGCATCATAATGATTTAGTTAATTAAGCAACACCATCTTCATCATCAGCCACTTGCTATTATTCTAAACGCAGCATTAGCCAACAAAAGGATAATAAAATGATCATAGAACAATGAACAGTCGGCTGCATATAAAATATAAACATAAAACATTCCCCTTTCCTTTCATAATCTAGAATTCGCCAATTGTATTGTGTTAAAAAAGAAAGAAAAAAAAAAGACGGAGGAGAGCATATTTGTGGTTAGCCGGTATCCATTTCAATCCTAAGGCGAGTGCAGAACCTAATTCCACATGAGGTTTAAAGGGTTTAAAAGGGTTTGCATTACAATAACGAAACAAAAGAACAATTGGACAAAATAGCTATCTTGTATGATAAATCAACCCGGGGTTGAAGTAATGTAGCATAATAGCACCATTAGTTCTCTTTAAATGGGTTCTGTTTCCTTGGTCACGAGTCCATGGCAATGGCAATGGCTTCTGGCAGGGGCTGCAGTTGTAAAGCAGAAATGTTGGATTTGTGTTGGACTGGGATATGGGGTGGCACCATCAACTTCTTCTCCTTTGAAATTCCACTCCCAACAATTCCAAGTTCCTTCCTCACTTCTTTTGCAAGCTCTATCACATAGTCATCCTCATGCCCTGTTTCATATAAAACATGCTAACTTACTAATTAACTAGTCTCTATGAAACCGGTCACTAGGATGCATGGTATGAAGAAAGAAAGTCTAAAACAAATTTGTTTGTCAACTATATGGAAAGACAACTCACCAATATCATACAAAGCTTTTTCTAACAAGAAAAGATAGTCCCTGTTGTTTCCACATGGTCCCCAGGCAGTTGCAATTTGCCTGAAAAGAAATTAGGATGACAGGATAAGCCACATACCAGAATACATAACAAGGTCACAAGCCATGGATTTATCAAAAAAAAGCAATGGGTTGGGGTCCCTTGGGTGTGTGTTTGCCACTCAGTCCCACATTGGTTATGGGTGTGGGTTGTAAGTGGTTATATTTATGCTCAATCCTACTACCACTCTCCAACTCAATCTCAATCATGATTGAGTTTTGAGACGTGTATTCTTGTAGACTTTATAAAAAAGACAAGGTAACAAGCAAAACAAACATAAAAAGAAAGATATGATTAATTTTACCTTGCCATTTCCTCCAATGGAGCAGGCCCCAAGTAGTACTTGTTTGATACTTTGTCAGGCGTGGATGTGAAACTGCAAAATCAAAGAACAATATGTGTGACTTCGCTATTTATTTTAATCTTCATTGTCTGTTTGCATTAGAAACATTGCAAAGAAAATAAAAAACAGAAATAACTTACACTATAACTCCTGTCAATGTAGGCTGCAGAGAGTCTTCGTCCTGGTTACGATAAAAATTACCCCAAAAAAGTCAAATAGCAGTTTTTGATTTAACCTCACTACCTAAAAGCGAAGATGAAGATGAAGATGAAGAAAAATAAAAACCCGCCGCACCTTGTAGAAGTTTACAAGAGTTTTCGAATCATATTCACATTCTCTTCGCTCCAAATACTACAAAAAAGGAATTAAAAATACAAACAAGATTTAATTCTTTACTGAAACAGCAAATTATAAATAACATCAGCAGACGTGCAGATTCAAGTTGAATAAGAGAGATTTGATTAGAGATTAAGAGCTGCTAACTACTCCACTTTTAAAACCAATCGACCCGTCAGTTATAATATTATCCATAAAACAAGCACCATTATCTATGTATATTTATATAAAATATCTCTTATCTTTAAGGGGAAAAAAACGGTATAAGATCTAAATCAAAAGGTTATCTGAAGAACATACCTCCATTGCTTTTCTTTCCCTTTCAGGGCCACCCCGAACACAATAAGCAGCACCCCACTATTAAAAAGAAAAAAAGAAAGTTAAAAAGAAAGAAAGAACAACATAGAGTAAAAAGATTAAATTGAAAAGGAAAGTTAAAATAAAAATAAAGTTCAGTGTGTTCATCACAAGAAAAGCATCAAGTATCAGTACGGATACTAATAGGAGCAAGATTAGTGCTGTTAGAATACTTACACATAGAGACCCTTCTTTTTCCTCCAGCGTGCAAGTTCTTGCTGGGTGTTCAGGAGTACCTCTGTGATCGATGCAGGCTGTCATGGAAAATGAGGATACCAAAAAGGGTCACAACAAAGGGATTTATAATAACTTACTTGCCAACCAACATCTGAAAGAGACTTACCAAGATCAAATACACGCCTGTAATCCTTGATGAAGCCAATTATTTTCTCATCGTAATCAAAACCAGGGTTCCATACAAGTGAACCATAACTAAAAACCCAGAAAACCATGATTGAAAGATACCTGAAAAATTACATTTATTAGGAAGATTATTAAAAAAAACACGCAAACAATATCATATTAAATCTTGAAAGGTAGAACAAAATCCCCCGATTGAATTAATAACAGATTAAGTGCCAGCATTCCCAAATGAACATACTGTTAAAACGACTCATTTACAGTTTCAACAATTCACAAAGATGAACTCCGTAGTTCAAAACTCATATTCAAATCAAAGGCAAAAGAAAAGGGGGAATGAAACACAAATCTTTTAAAAATTACATTCACCAGGGTAATTATTAACTGAATAATTAAATAGGACCAAATAAGTAGATAATAGCAATAACAATAAAGGTCGAAGAAATATCAAATATCATAATTTTAGCAAGCAAAGAAAAAAAAATCACATAATAACTAAGGACAAAGAACAATTTCTTTAAATCAAAACTTTTTTTCGTCTTACATTTTTAAATCTTATTGTTTCAGCTCATTTTCACAGCAACCAAACAAATCAAAATGCATGAGCGACCAGCATTGTCCAGTTTCAAGGCATAAAAGAAATCGCATTATTACACGGAATACTCACCACGAAAGAGATGGATTTTCCCGGAAAACAAGAAAAGCCCTTTTTCCGTGATCTGAAGGAGTGATAAATGTGAAGATCAAAGAAAACCAATGACGATAAGGAAGGAGAGAAACGAAGAGAGAAAGCTAAACTCGATTAGGGAATCTCTCTCTCTCTCTCTCTCTGTATTTCTCTGCCTTCAGCGTGTTTCGTCCGTGCTGGTTTTATGAAGGAGGAGATGTCAATTTGGAGAAGAGGGATTTACTTATAGATGGAGCTGTAATCCAAACGAGTGGAAGTGGAACCCCCTAAATATTTATTATTTATTTATATACTTATTTATGTCATGTATGTCACAATGCCATTTTATTTATTTTAAAAAATATATATTATATAGTTTGTCACATTTTTTTTTATCAATTTGTTAAAATTCAAACTTCAATAACTATATAAAAATAATTGAGAAATATATACATATATAAAATTAGAATATTATTATTGTTATTGGCAAATTGCATCAACACTAATAAATGTCTTTTTTTAAGAAGATACTTTGTAAAAATATTCAAATCTAAGTATTTTTTTTACATTTTCTCAAACAAAAAAAAAAAAGTATTGTATTTTACATAATAAGTAGGTTTTTGGTAGCATTAAAAAATAATAGTAAATTGAGGAGAAAAAGAATAAAGAGTGAGGGAGCAATTTCTTATTTCATAGCTCATAAAGTCAATTACAAAATAACATTACATTACACCACCAATCAAACTACCTTATTTTATTTGGACGGAAATGGTCAATTATTGTGGGTTTCACTTTTTTACAAGTCAATTCGTGTGTATTTTGACCTGGGCAAGTAAATACTGGAGACTCACTTATTCAGAAATTAAAAGAAAAGAAGAAAAAAAAAGATACAATTGAGGTCTACAACTAGCTTTAGTTAATTTCTAAGAAATAAGAGTCCATCTGTTATTATTCTTCAAAGGTCAAATTCTCCATCCTTGGAATATCCATAGAAAAATCAATATGTATATTTATATATTTCACTACCTAACTTTGAAAAACTACTCCAAATTTTACTGAAAAGCATATACAATTTTACTAACTAATGTAAACGTAAAATTTTATGATTGGTTTCGCAAGACCAGTCACGTTTTGTCTTCAACGAGACTAGTTGCAATCTATTGGAAGTTACTAATTAAATTTAATAAAATAGGATTGAGTAGAAGAAAAACGATGTTTATTTTATTAGATTTGTCAATAACAATTGAGACTGAAACTGTGATGACATGACATCTCATTTAATTTTTAATTTTGAAGAGAAGAGAAGAGGTAAATGTGTAAGGAGATTCATTGAATGTGGACGGTAATGTGTTTAAGTGGAACCAGTTGGCTTTGGTGTGACCATTAAGGCAGGCTCAGCTGTGCCTGTGGTATTACTATTAAGTAAGAGCATTAATAGTAGGAGTATTCGCATAAATAGTAGGAGTATTCGCAATGGTGCTTTACTCTTTTAATATATCTCATCAAAATACATATTTTTTTATTTTACCAGTAATTTTTACATTATAATATATATCAATTTCATTATATATTTCTCTACATCATTTTAATATTATATATTTAAACATATTTTATTACTTAAAGTAAAATAAAATAATTGAAAAATAAAAAAAATAATAAATATATACTAAATAAAGAGAAAAAATTTATAAAGAAAAATAATAATATTAAAATATTATATGAAGAATATGTAAATGTTATGTAAATGTAGATATGAATTAATTTGAGTTTGTGCATAGTTATTATAAATATATGTATAAAGGAGCTGATGGAAGATGTTTTTATGAGTTTTAGCTATATATATTATAAAGAAAGTATATTATAAAATATATCACCAAAACATACAATTTTATAATTTATCTCAAATTTTTATATTATACCATACATCTACTTATTTATTTTTTCTCTACATTATTTATATATTATATTTTTAAAAATATTTTATTCATTTTAAGATATAAAATAATTAAATATAATAGTATCACACTCATATATATACAAAAATTTATAAAAAAAATTAATGAAATATTTATAGCTTGATGAATAGGGTTTCACTACATATAAAGAAATACTATTTATTTAGGTAAAAAAATATAACTTTACATCACCTATTGGAAGACTACTTAACTATTTTTTCACTATATTATAAAGAATAACATATTTTAGCTCCTCCATTAAAATTGCTCTAAATACAGTACTATTACTACACATGAACATGAATGAAACAAGGTTCATTGAATCTGGACACTAATTCACTCCCAACCTAATATGCCCTTTTATTAGACTACCACCACGCCTTTTTTAGGCTCCCCTTTTCACCCAAATTACGTCTTGGTTCATTTTCTCAATAAAATTCATACTCAATCTCAAATGTCAATCAATTATACCAAACACAAATACCAAAGAAAACTCCAAAGGCTCTCCTCTCAACAAATAGCTGCCTCGGATTTTGAACTATTTTCTCACTTTGGTACAATTTGACTGAGCTCGATCTACAAGAAGATAGCACAGGCTGCTACCTAGAAGAAACTCGAATTAGTTGTCTCTTCTCCAACATAAAAAAAAACAAAACAAAAGTAATAGCCCTCGTTGCTTCGAAATTGACATGATAATTCATCGATGTTAAAGGAAATAATCTCAAAGTTTAGAGTTACAAATATTGTATCATAAATTATTATTAAAGTTATAATATTATCACATTTGAAATTAATAGCACAATCATAATGTGTCCAATTTCAATTACGTATTAAGAATATAGAATTAATGCATTATTTCTTAATTATCGTTATAAATAGTAGGGTTTATATTTTTTTTATCTTGTGTTTTATCTTATTACCTGTTTGGACCCTGTGTTTTGACAAATTACTTTTTGGACTATATGTTTTGTAAAATGGTTAAAATATAACCCTAAATTGATTTTGGTCAATGTTTTCTTAACTAAAATTACAAATAATTTACCAAACTAATAATTCAGAACAAAAATAAAATTATTCTACTTAAAAATGGTATTGTTATATTCAATTTTTTCTTCATCAAAATTGAATTTAGGGTTCAATTTTAACTATTTTACAAAATATAGGGTCCAAAAAATAATTTATCAAAATACAAAGTCCAAATAGATAATAAGACAAAATACAAAATCCAAAAAAGTATAAACCCTAAATAGTATTGTTACACAATTTATCAATCACCGTATATACGGTAATTTCCAATTTTTTTTATTTTTACGTTTTTGTTTTATATTTTCCGTTTTTAAAAAATATATATATATGTTTTCCGTTTTTAAAATTATATAAATTTTTTATTTTTATGTTAAAATATAACTTTTTCATTCAATTTTATGGTCTCTCTGTTTATCTTTTAAGCTCTTCGACAACCACCACACCACACCTTGACTTTATCGTCAATGTTTCATCAAGCTTTGCTTCTTCAAAAATATTTTAGAGGTAAGCTTTCTTCCATGGAAGTTTGTAGTGTTATAGTAAGTGAGACGGAGAAAATGTAGTGAAATGGAATTATAGATTATTGGTATTTATATTTGTGAAATTGGTAATAAAGGGTCTTGTTCTCATCTTCATCTTCTCTACACTCGTTTAGTACATGAGACATTTCTAGAACACTAATATGATGATAAGATATGGGTAACATAACATTCATTTTTTATAATTTACGTGAGGCAACAAAGCTTCCAATTTCAGTTTGCAAAGGTTCTAGAATCACATGTGGAAATAATGGTCACTTGTTGAGCATAAAACATATATCATATGTGACACTAGATACCCATGATAAACCATAAATGTCCCTATCTCTTACACCAACGTATCTTCTCTTAAGTTGTATCTATTCAATTTGTTGAATAAATAATGATTTAAAGTAATTCACTTATCATGTATCCTTACCTTTTTTTTTTCTTTCTCTGAGTCCATTGTCTTTAACAATCACTATAGTTTCAATGGGGTTTTAGCGTGGGTAATCGCGTATGATTATGATTATTATGAAATTTTGTTTCTCTTAATTGTGAATGAACCACTTTGTGATATGGAATTTCACTATTTATGATGTTTTAATATAAGGCGCATATATGAAATTGGTTTTGATAAATGTTTAAAGGTTTATAAATGGGTTGTTTTCTTTTGTAGTGCAAACTATTTAGCTGTGAAAATGTCTCAATAGACTAATATGGTGAAATGGAACTTAAGAATAGCAAATCCTAACTGTTGTTTAAATCCCCATATGAGCTGCACACAAAACAGTTACAACAAATCAGTATGTTTAAAAACAGAAAACCCAACTACTTTTCAAGAAAGTTAACTAACTAGGTTCAGATTCTTTACCTGTATTATTTGTTTTCCTTTTCTTTTCGATTAACTCCTTTTATATATATATATATATATATATAGTCTCAGAGAGAGTTTTGGAACATGCATGAAAAAAGTGAGAGAAACAGAGAGTTAGAAAGGAGTTTTTGTAAGGAAAAACAAGAGAGAAAATAAGAGAGATAGAGGCTTGAGATTACCAGTCGGGCGTGTGACTTGGAATCACCATTATTGCTGTAAAGGAGCTTTCGAATAGTGCAAATCTGAGCAGTCTCTGAGGCGAGCTCAACGAGGACGTAGCCCTGGTTTCTTGGGGTGAACCTCGATAAGTTTTTTGTGTCTCTCTTTCTTCTCTTCTCTACCATTTTTCTGATTCTGATCTGTTTCCTTGGCCCTCTGTGATTGTGTTTCTCTGGTGCTTGTGTTCTTGTTATTTTGTTTAAATCTGAAAGAAGAGTTAGGGCTAACATTGATTTATGTGATATTATGCATGTGTGATACATGTGTGGCTGAGGTGATCTGAATATATGTATAAAAGGTCATTTATGACCTTGTGTGTCTAATGTTTTGTGAGCTGGTGTAAGGTCAGATTTGGGATTTCCCTACAGTGGTATCAGAGCCAGGTTCTTTGGCAGGAAGATTTAGCTCACAGTTTATCAAGAAAGATAATCAAGACTGGAGAGGAAGTTGATCCTCAGGAGACTGTATTCAAATCTGAAGGAACCTTTGTGGATATTCCTTTGAATGATCCACTTGAGTCACCTATAAATCAATTTTTGTCAGATTTAGATTATAATAACATGAGTAACATTAAGGTTGAAATTGACAAATTTGATGGTTCTAGTGATTACAGGATTTGGAGAAGAAATATTAGGTCACTATTGGCTCAACAAAAGCTATTGAGAGTATTAGAAGACCCAATCGAATAGCCTGAGAATACATCTAAAATACAACAAGAAGAGTTCTTGTAAACAGCAACTGGTATTATCATCTTCAACCTATCAGATGCTATTATTAGGCTGGTTGACAAGGAAGAAACACCAGCCAAGATTTGGAAGAAGTTGGAGGAACAATTCCAACAAAAATCTCTTACAAACAAGATTTTCTTGAAAGAAAGGATCTTTGGGTACAAGATGAATCATTCCAAGACTCTTGACCAGAATCTTGATGAGTTCCTAAGGATGCACATTGAATTGGCTAACTCAGGAGAAGATGAGGCTTTAAGTGATGAGAATCAAGCAATAATAATATTAAACTCACTACCAGAATCCTACAGGGAAGTAAAAACAGCTATCAAGTATGGCAGAACCTCTATTACTTTGGAGGAAGTCATTTCAGCCCTAAAGTCTATGGATTTGGAAATGAAAAACGAGAAGCTTGGAAGTTCTAATGGGGATATGAACCTAAGCCGGGGAAGGAACAGTCAGAGGAAACCATGGCAAAACCGTGGTAAGAGTCATAGCCGAGGACACAACAAAGGGCACCATAACAGTGATAAAGGCATATCACATTCAAGAGGAAATTATGACCAAAAGGGATGCTACCATTGTGGGAAAATTGAGCACTTTAAAAGAGATTGTTATCTCTGGAAAAGGAACAAAAACAGATCTGAAGATCAAACTGAAAACCAAAAATCAGACTATCAATCATCAAAACACAGAGCAAATTTTCATAATGCAAATTTGAGTGATGGTTATGATAGTGGGGAAGTTTATGCTGTTGCATTAACTTTTAAGGATGATTGGATATTAGACTCAGGATGTACATTTCATATAACTAATAACAAATCCTTATTGACTGATTTCAAGGACTCAAGAGGTGGCAAAGTAATACTAGGGAATGACCAATCTTACACTATTGAGGGATCGGGCACTGTCAGTTTTAAAATGTTTGATGGCATCACAAGATCTCTAACTAATGTGAGGTATGTTCGTGAACTCTCTAGAAATTTAATTTCACTATGTGTGCTTGATGACTTGAAAATAGAGAGCAAAATCAAGGAAGGACAGATGAAACTTTGCAAAGGATCAATGATCATTATGAAGGATTTAAAGAAAGATGGACTGTACTATCTAATGGGAGAACCGATTGCACAAAGCCACCATACAATTGTAGAGTCACCTGAAGACACTAAAGTTATCCTATGGCATCAAAGACTTGGACATATAAGTGAAAGAGGACTACAAATAATGAGCAGCCACCAACAATTGGGGAAGGATAAAGTAAGTAAAGTGGACTTTTGTGAATATTGCATTCTTGGGAAACATCATAGGCTCAAATTCAAAACAGGTACACACAAAACTAATGCTATTTTAGAATATATACATTCTGATTTATGGGGTCCTGAACAAACAAAAACTCATGGGGCAGCTCATATTTTATGTCTATTGTGGATGATTATTCTAGAAAAGTTTGGATATAAATTTAGGCACAAAACATAAAAATGAAGTTTTTGATAAATTTAGGCAGTGGAAAACTTTGATAGAGAATCTCACAAACAGGAAAATAAAGACACTTAGAACAGACAATGGGTTGGAATTTTGTAACACTGAATTTGACACCTTTTGTAAGGAAAATGGCATATAAAGGCACGGGACAGTAAGATTAACACCACAACAAAATGGGGTGGCAGAAAGAATGAATAAAACTATATTAAATAAGACTAGATGTATGTTATTTAACTCAGGTCTGTCTAAGGGATTTTGGGGAGAGAGGCTGTTATGGCAGCCACCTACTTGATTAATAGATGCCCCTCTAGTGCTATAGATTGTAAGACCCCTGAGGAGAAATGGTCAGGTAAACTTCCAGATTTGTCAAATCTGAAAGTTTTTGGTTGTGCAACCTATGCACACCAAAGTGTTGGAAAATTTGAACCTAGAGCTATCAAGTGTATTTTTTTAGGCTATCCTGAAGGTGTAAAAGGCTATAGGTTGTGGGTAAGAGAAAAAGGAAATTTCAAAACAATTATCAACCGTGATGTAATCTTTAAGGAAAATGAATTTTCTTGTTTATCTAAAACTAACCCTGCAGGTACAGATCAAGAAACTAACCCTGCAGGTACTATAATGAGCTTAGAACCAAGTAACAATCAGGTGGAACAAAATACAAAGCAACCCGAAGAGTTTTAGGTGGAACAACACAATGAAGAACCTAATATAAATCAGGTGGAATCAACACAGGAAAGACAGATTCAAAGTCAACAAGATGGAGCTAACATAGAGGGTCAAAATAGAGGAACTAGCACAGGCTTAGAAGATTATCAATTGACTAAAGATAGAGTCAGAAGGGTGCCTAAACCAACACAGAAGTACAGTTACAACATATGGGATGAGGAAACTGCCTATGCTTTCATAAATAATGAAAAGGAAGAAAAGAGAGAACCTGAGACTTATGAGGAACCTTTAGCAAGTAAGGAATCTAAACAGTGGGTTAATGCTATGGAAGAGGAAATGAAGTCTCTGATTAAAAACAACACTTGGAAACTTACAAATAGACCTAAAGGGAAAAGTGTTGTGGCTTGTAAATGGTTATACAAGGTTAAGGAAGGCATAAACAAATAAAAACATATACGGTTTAAAGCTAGATTAGTAGCTAAGGGTTTCACAAAAAAAAGGGTATAGATTACACTGAGATTTTTTCCCCTGTTGTTAAATACAAGACCATAAGAATAATTCTATCTATAGCAACTCAATACAACATGGAAGTAGACCAAATGGATGTTACTATTGCTTTTCTACATGGGGAACTTGATGAGGATATCTACATGGAACAACCTAAAGGTTTTAAAGTTACTGAAAAGGGGGACCTAGTTTGTAAATTGATCAAATCCCTATATGGTCTAAAACAGTCTCCTCGACAATGGAGCAAAAGGTTTGATTCTTTTATGACTAAACAAGGTTTTACTAGAAGTTATTTTGACACTTGTCTATATTTTAAAGGAACTCAGATTCAAGAAGTTATCTACCTATTGTTATATGTTGATGACATGTTAATCATTAGCAAGGAAAGATCAAAGATAGATTCTGTGAAGAATCTACTAAAATCTGAGTTTGAGATGAAAGATCTTGGAAGAGCTACCAAGATCCTTGGAATTAACATCTCAAGGAATAGAAACAAAGGAGAACTAATGTTGCATCAAAAGGACTATATTCTGAAGATCATTGAGAAGTTCTCAATGATAGGAGCAAAAGTAACTAAACTGCCCATTACAAATCAACACCAACTATCTCAGTTACAATGCCCTAAAGATGAAGAAGAGCACAGATATATGAGCAATGTTCCTTATGCTAATGTTGTGGGGTCTATAATGTACTTAATGGTATGTACTAGGCCGGATCTAGCTTATGCTATCAGTATACTAAGCAGATATATGTCAAATCCAGGAAAAGAACACTGGCAAGCTATGAAATGGTTATTTAGATATTTAGTTGGGTCAACTACAGTGGGTCTCAAATACAGAAGTCATCACAATGGATTTAAAGTTGAGGGATACACAGATTCTGATTATGGAGGGGACAGAGATACTAGAAGATCTACATCTGCTTACTATTTCACAATTGGGGGAAATTGCACAAGCTGGAAAGTTCAACTACAACCTGTGGTTGCCTTATCTACAAAGAATCAGAGTACATAGCTACAACATAAGCAATTAAAGAGGCAATCTGGATTAAAGGTCTTCTAAATGAACTTAAACTACTCAGAGGGACACCTACAGTTTACTCAGACAGTCAAAGTAGCCTACATCTGTGTAAAAATCCAGTGTTTCATGACAGAACCAAGCATATTGAAATCAAATATCATTTCATAAGGGATAAAATAACACAAGGAGAAATCAACATAGAGAAAGTGCCTACTGAAGACAATTCGACAGACATGGGAACTAAAGTGGTAACCCTATCTAAGTTCAAACACTGCATGAATTTATTAGGGATTGACCAAGGTGGATGACCCTAGTGATCTACAGAGCTAAGACCCTCAGAGAAATCAATTTGCACTAAGCTCATATGGAGATTTAGGTGGAATTTGTTGTTTAAATCCCCATATGAGCTGCACACAAAACAGTTACAACAAATTAGTATGTTTAAAAACAGAAAACCCAACTACTTCTCAATAAAGTTAACTAACTAGGTTCAGATTCTTTACTTGTATTATTTGTTTTCCTTTTCTTTTCGGTTAACTCCTTTTATATATATATATATATATATATAGTCTCAGAGAGAGTTTTGGAACATGCATGAAAAAAGTGAGAGAAACAGAGAGTTAGAAATGAGTTTTTGTAAGGAAAAACAAGAGAGAAAATAAGAGAGATAGAGGCTTGAGATTACCAGTCAGACCTGTGACTTGGAATCACCATTGTTGTTGTAAAGGAGCTTTCGAATAGTGCAAATCTGAGCAGTTTCTGAGGCAAGCTCAATGAGGACGTAGCCCTGGTTTCTTGGGGTGAACCTCGATAAGTTTTTTGTGTCTCTCTTTCTTCTCTTCTCTACCATTTTTCTTATTCTAATATGTTGCCTTGGCCCTCTGCGATTGTGTTTCTCTGGTGCTTGTGTTCTTGTTATTTTGTTTAAATCTGAAATAAGAAAGAAGAGTTAGGGCTAACATTGATTTATGTGATACTGTGGATGTGTGATACGTGTGTGGCCGAGGTGATATGAATATATGTATAAAAGGTCATTTATGACCTTGTGTGTCTAATGTTTTGTGAGCTGGTGTAGGGTCAGATTTGGGATTTCCCTACACTAACCATTAAACTAAACATGTTACAGAGTTCTTAGAGTAAATCGTATTTTGCAAAAAAAAAAAAAAAACTTAAAATTGTATATTAAACTGTATAATTAAATGACTTTTCTCTTTATCGTATTTTTGAACTCTAACTATTCAATAACTATATAAATAAAAATCCCCTTTTATTTATTCATTATGTCACTTGATGCTAGTTTAAGTGACATATGAATGAGTACATGCATGGGCGAAGTCACGATTATAATTTAGTGGGAGCAAGACTAATGGTGTTAAAATAGGTCAAGGCTAGAAGAGTGGTAAGTACATGAGAACAGACGACACAATAAAAAAATATAGGCATGATACAATTAGTAGTGATAATATTAAAAAAAATTGGGAAAGATAGTTAAGTTTTGTGTTTTTTGAAAGTGTTACTCGTGTTTTTAGAGTAGGATAATACCTGCGACTACTCGAGAAACACACGTCCTTCTCAAAAACGTGTCAAGCCGTGGAAACAGTGAGGAGCTAGTCAGAGAGGAATGCCTAGGTTTTCAAGGACCATGAAGCGTGTGACCTCTGAAGACCATAGAGATCCCGAGTGCCCCCGTCTTCAGGGTATAAGAAATGACTAGGGTAATGCTGAACATCAAAAGTTTTCAAAAAGATTGTGAGCCGAGGCAATTAACACTGCCTGTTATACAATCAACCATGTGTTCTTGCGCTTGGGTACTACCAAAACTCCATATGAGATTGGAAAAGGTAAATGATTAGTGGTCAAAAATGCACATTTTTTAATCTTAAATGTCAAAATTAAATTGAGTCTTTATTAATATTTTCAAGAAATTAATATAATGAATTTTACAATTGAAAATATTTAGTTTAGATTTAATTTGATTTATTTTTTCAGGAATTATGTTGCATTTTGGTACTTTGAAAAGAAGAGAAAAGAAAAGAATTAAAGCTGAAAAGAAAATTAGGAAATTGGCATTTCTAAAAATCAAAAGCCCAAAGGATTTATGATATTTTTGAAAGGAGAGGCTCATTATCTCCCATGCGCCTGCCACATGTCGCACCTAGGCTCCGCAACATGCTGGGCCCACCAGCGCTGCACGCCCGCCGAAGCCGACACCCACCAGCGCCGTTGTCCCGGCACAGCTGCTCCTGCAGCTTGTCTCCTGAGCCGCACGGCTCGATTCACTGCATAATCAGATTTTCAAAACAACATTAATATAATAATAATATATAATAACATCAGATTATTATTATTATTATTATTATCATATTATTGCCAATTATTTAATCCCTCACTTGAATTTGAAGTTTGTGATCCTTCAATGCATGGTCAGTCATTGGATTTAATTGTTATGTTAAAAAGTTGAATCCAATGGTTAGAATTTGTGCAGAGGTAATATTTTGAAAAAAGTTGGCTACCCATTATGTATTTTGGAAACTAAATATTAAAATAGGATAGTACATCATACATGGTCGGTCATTGGATTTAATTGTTATGTGAATAAAAGCTAATTAAAAAAATAAGAGGATAATAAAAGAAAATAAAATAAAACTTATTGGAGTTACTTCTCTTTCTGTGACACTAATTCATTTATTTTTTCTAACTAATTTCTATATATATTATATTAATTGAATGCAAAAATGAGGGTTCATATTTAAAAGACGTTTGGCAAAATTATTTTGTACAATATTTTTTAATATATATAAAACATGTCATACAATAATAACATTAAGAGTTAGTGAAGTATTGCTACACAATTGTTTCCTAATATACTTTCTCTACCAGTTTTAGCAAGATATAGCTTAAAAAATGTGCATACCAATACCAGTAGAGATTACTAATTTACTATAGATATACCGTGTACATATATATTTTTTATGACTATATCTATATAATATGTTAATATTTAGTCAAATTGAATATATGCATGTCGCAATAGCAGTTTAGTTTATATTAAATCCTTCATTAATACTTCTATCAGTTTTTTATATAAACGAAGTCTTCTATCAATTGATAATACATTTATTACTCTTTTTTTTTTTTGTGTACACCAAAATATTATCCACGTATCTTGATGAGAAACTCTTCTATCCATGTTTAAATTTGGTACACTTTTTGCAATATTATTAGAATTATATATTTTGTTAGATATGCTAAATATAGCATTACACCACATTTTTAGCACTTCATTTGAGGTTCTCCAATGTTTTGTTGCTTTTGACTTTCATTTGAGGTGTTGGATCCCTCATCTCATATAATACAAGATTTGATGTATTATAGCAACAAGTTGATTTTTAATCTTTTACCTCTAAAAGTATTATTGCAACCGGTACTTGATATATCAATAAGAAAAAAGAAATACTTTTCATATATGGTGGGACTATACATACAATTATTTAATTATTTTCTTTTTGTTTAGGGGGAAGATTGTAATATCAATTAATAGTAATATGTATCTACTAAGTCAAATGTGTTTTGCCTAAAGGAGTTGTATCAAGTTTTTTGGTGAAACAAGCTTTATGGTGAAATAAGTGTAAACCACTTGAAATTGTATGTGATAATGTGTATCTGAAAAATGTTTACTATATTAAAAGGTATATAATTGTACACTTATATAACAATATGAATAAATTTTTAAGTATAAAATCTATGTAAATATTTACAATTTCTAAGAACATAAAGAAATGTTGTACTGATTTTTTTTTCATCTTCTTCCATTACGAGTCAAAGAAATATATGTAAATATATTTATTTAAATCATATAAGAATAATTAATATTTTTGCTCCGAACTTATAACACTACCATATCATGCTTCCTAAAATATACGACGTGTTAAAAACTGTAATGTCCTTATTTTCTCATAAAAATAATACAGAAAACCAACATTGAAACACAAAAACATAAATGTTGCTTTTTTATTTAAAATAAACTAACTCGGGATCCTATTTTTTTTCTTCTGAGAATAGTGATAGAAATACAACAACATTTATTTTAGAGAAATAAAACACTAATTAAGTCAACGAAATATAAGCTTTAGATTTTCCAACAACTATATGGCTCTCACGAATACACATGTAGCTATCCAAGTCCAACTCGCCACCTGTCATCTATCTCTTTACTTATTTTTATATACACATATATACTATCAGGAGTGAGCTTCTAAGTCGAGTAAGTAAAATACAACCATAACAAACATACATACAATCTCATAAATATCACAAGAGATTCATTATTCAACAATACCATAAAAGCTATATAATATCTTATAATAATAATTTCATATAAAGAAAATCGCTACCATACATAACTATGCATTTCTTAATTCATACACATAAACTTAATATTATCATAATCATATCAGCTATAAACGAATTAGTCGAGTACTAGATAGAGTGTTTATAAAGTTTGGGTGTCTGAGCCCTTTTGTAACTCCCATTTCTTTTTACAAATACATTACAACAATTATGAAAAATAAGAGAAGATATTTTTATTCATACTTTTGAGTGCATTACAATGCTAACCGAATGCTAGAGCTATTAAGTAAAGTGGAAGAATAACTAATGAATATGCAACTATAACATTCATGGGCATTTCATTAGTATAATACCCATAGAATGATGCTAAATACAAACAAACAATCACTAAAGTTATGAAGAATAAAGAGAAATTCACGATTTGATGATGAATTTTATCTAGAAGGTTAAGAGATGAAGAAGTTGTGCAAGTAAATGGTTGAAAGAACAAGTATTTATAGGACAAAAACTAGCCGTTTATGACCGTTGGTGAATAGTGATCCTGACCGTTGGGGATATAGTTGTTTTCTATTATGAGATTTTAATAATTCTAAGTTGTTGAAGTAACCAACAGGTGAGAATAATTAATTTATGGATGTTAGAGAAACTTTTTCAGAAAAGTTTGTGAGTAAAAAAAATGTTAAACTAAGTAATATAAGAAGATTGGGAGATTTTCATTTTTTTTACTATTCACCGGGTACTATTCATAGTGGGTCCCACAGTGGGGTCCGCAAGGGTCCCACAGTAGGGTCCACATGGGTCCCACAGCGGGGTCCACCCCATGGTTCCCACATGATGATGCAGTAGTGATATAATGATGACTTTAGCAAACCACCATGTTTATATTTTGAATATTTTATTATTCCATTATGCTTTATATTTTAAATATTTTATTAGCATAGTAATCCAAAATTTTCCTATAAATAGCCCTTCCAAAACTCATCTTGAAATCACAAAAAACCTCATTTTCCTTTCTCTTACTCTACCCAAAAATCTTCTCAACACCCTTCTAAAGTTCTAAACCTTGAAGATCTAGGCAAAGTTCTGTCCGAAACGCTAGCCTACGAAAACCTTTTAGGTAAGCTCTTTCCCGAGCCTTTCTTTTCAGTTATTTAGTTATTATATATGTATAGATTATTTTACTATGCCGTTATAATGCCAAAAGTTATATATAGATTATTTTACTATGCCGTTATAATGCCAAAATTTATATATAGATTAATTTACTATGCCGTTATAATGTCAAAAGTTATATATAGATTATTTTACTATGCCGTTATAATACCAAAAGTTATATATAGATTATTTTACTATGCCGTTATAATGCCAAAAGTTATATATAGATTATTTTACTATGCCGTTATAATACCAAAAAAAAAAAAATTATATATAGATTATTTTACTATAATGCCAAAATTTATATATGGATTATGTTACCATGCCATTATAATGCCAAAATTTATATAGATTACTTTACTATGCCATTAAAATGCTAAAATTTATATATGGATTATTTTACCATGTCGTCATATTTTACAATGCCAAAAAAATTGAAATATAAACTATTTTTTTTATGTATCTTTATAATACTAAACTTATATAGGCTATGGTCACACTTTGGACTATTTGGACTTTTATTATATGACCTTATTCCCTATTATTATGGACTGATACTATGACCTGGACATTTCCGTATGACCATGACCATGACTTTTAGACCGGGATCTTGCCATGGACAAATTATAGTATGACCATATGCCTGGACATAAAATAAACAATAAAATAAGAAGAAAAGAAAAAAAAATAGAATAACAACAACTATAAACAAAAATTACATCATGTAGATTTTATGTAAGTTAATAGTTTATATTTTTATCAGGAAGCTAACAATTTCGGTTGTTTTATCAAGACGCATGGTAAGTAGAATCCTCATCTACAATACAAGTCTTTTATGTGTCTTATGTGCATTTATATGCTTTATATGTTATTCCGACATGTTGTTATGCATAAGTTATTTTTAAGAATGTTATATTTCTTATGCATAAGCACGCTTAATGTTCACAAACAAGTTATTGAAAGCGTTAAAGTAGAGGTGCTGCTTGGGAGACCTACGTCCCAAAAATGTAAGGAGGGAGATGTACGTCCCTATATAATGAATGTTTATGAGGGAGAAATTCCCTATTATCATGTTTATGTTCAGGCGGGAATGTGATTCCCTTTGTAATGCCGGCAGCAGCATCCTCTAGGGCCCAAAAGAAAGGAAAGTGAAAGAAAGAAAGAAAATACATAGCATGTTGCACGTTTATTTTAATGCATGTGAGGTAGTTATTCTACTTACTGAGCCTTAGCTCATCAGATAATGTTTTGTATTGTAGGTAAGAGGCCCCAAATATAAATTGTTGATGAGTATACGTGGAGCCAACATGACTGTACATATGGGGCTGACCTGAAGGGAGTGGAGTTCTACTATGCTATTTTATAAATAAACGAGAAACTTGATTTTATAATTATATTTCATTAAAAGTATTTTGTGAACTTTATAATTTACTTAAAGCTTTAAAAGTATTTCATGAACGTTGTAATTTACATAAAGCTTTTCAATTTATCGGTTGGATACATCTTCATTTCTACGTTAAAGTGTAGTAACGCCACGAAAATTATTTATAAAAGTATTAAGATTTGTATGTAAGATAAAGTTTTTATTTAGTTGTGAGTATTGTATGGTTTGAGGTTATGAACATTAGTTATGCATTGTTTAATAAAGTTTTTGTAAATTCAGAATTTCAGTATTGTTATATTCAGGTTAAACTTTGTTTTTACACTATATATATGTATGTTAAGAAAGGAGGTCGTTACACCTTTGGACATCACTTAGGTTCATCTTACAGTTTTGGACATCACTTAGGTCCATTTATGAGCTTCACTTAGGCCCTGCCACACTTATCATCTTGTACCTGAAACATTAGTGTCATAATGTTTACCTAAAGTCATTATCTAAATCTACCTAATTTTCCTTTCCTTGTGTGTGGATAAAAGGAGTAGAGAGATTGCTCTTAATTTGCTAGTGGATCACGCCCAACACCTTATACATAAAAAAAATAAAGACTAAAATTAGGGCCTAAATATAACCTAGTTTCATAATCTAAAACCTTTTAGAATCCATACCTTAACCCTTGGAACAAAATAACAAGGTCCTAGTGTTGACGCCGTTTTTTGTCAATAGTGAAATAAGAGCACAAAAACAATAAGTAATTATGGCCAGGAAAATACGATGAAACAAATGGGATTTTTTACGTGGTTCAGCAGTTAACTCTGCCTAGTCCACGAGTCTTTGTTATTAAAAACTTAAGATGATCTCTGGAAATTCTTCAAGAATGAATTCTCTAGAGTTTTCTCTCAAGATTACAAAAATTCGGTCCCTTTTCATGGTGCATGACCTCTCTATTTATAGGGGAGGTTTCAGAATACTATCCCACACATTTCGGGAAGTTATTCTGTATATGCAAATAAAT
This sequence comes from Humulus lupulus, assembly GCF_963169125.1. Lineage (NCBI taxonomy): Eukaryota > Viridiplantae > Streptophyta > Magnoliopsida > Rosales > Cannabaceae > Humulus > Humulus lupulus. The sequence goes on from NC_084798.1 coordinate 205,205,904, forward strand.
TTAATGGCATTAAAAGTCTGTAATCCTATATACAAGGAAACGTCCCCTGAAGATCAGGGGGCGTATAACTGAATAATAAATATCCCTTTATTATAGGGGATTTACAACAATCAATGTAGACCGCGTCTCTCCAAAATGACTCACTAGGATATTCAAAGTTATCAATCTACATTGTTAGTGATGTTCCCACCCAGGTCTTTTACTGACTTTCGAGCTATGACATTTCCCGGAGATCATGCGACTTCGAGCTCATACTTATGTCAGGCTTTCGAGATCACAATTCTTAAAGCTCGAAATCTGGGTGTAACATTTTGCCCCCTCAAAAGTATTTGTTCGAATCCCATGAGAAGGAAACTTTTGAACTACTTTCTTCGGGAACCGCACCGTCACACATACTTGAGGGTGGACACATGTCAGTTGGGTATTGCCCATCCAAGGTACTCGAGTACCTTGGAAATCCGCCCACGATCGTTCACCTGCCACCTTTTCGGTGCCATCATGTCATCAATCCCTGACCGTCGGATTTTATAAGGATTCTGGCCAATGGCTCAGATTAATCCTTTTTACCACTTTTTCCATCTATAGATACAAGGTCTTCTTCTTCCTCTTATTTTACACGCATCAGAAACAAAAGAAAAGGGACGAAACCAGAAGCCATCTTAGAGAGCTTTTAGCTTTTGCATGTTCTCCCAGCCGAAGAAACAAAGGACCGCCAGTTTGTTCAAAACCTCTCAATTCTCTTCATCTTCTTCTTCTTTTTTTGTTATTTTTCTATGTATTTTTAGAGGAATAATTTGGGGGTTCATCCTCCAAATTTTCCTATTTATGTTTGTAATTTTTAGTTTGTATTTGCTATTCTAGTTATGTGTTTCTAATCTTTTTAAGATTATTAAGGTGATGATGAAACAATTTGTAACTAGATGGTATTTATTTTGTATGTTGATTTCCCATTTTGTGCAACAAAGTTTATGGAATTTTCTTCTTCAAATATCTTCTTTCATCTTAAATATCATGTATTTTGGATTGTTAGCACATATTTACACTTTGTTCTTCATTAGTGCAAAAACATAATATTCTTTGTGTAAGATGTGTCATTAAATTGTACACATCCATTCTTAGAACAAAAATATTATGTTTTGTCTTATAAATAATGTTAATTGATTTATTTGTTATTTCATTAGATTGATTTACACTAAATAATTTGAAATTATAATTTTGAAAAGTGAAGAAAAATCTTATATTTTTAGAAGTAATTTGTGCTTAAAATTATAAATCTATTTGGAAAATGATAGTTTGATTTATTTTAACTATCACTAAAACTTGGAAATCAATGTACTTATAAATATTATTGAACTTATATTTTGTGGATTCTAATCCTTAATAATCTTCTTTTACCATCTTGTTTACAATTATTAATTTAGTAATATATATTGTCTTTAATTTCTATATTATTGTCTTTTATTTTATTTTCATTATTCAAAAACTTTTCAATCTTTGGAGCTAGGTTATAATTTATTAATTTTGATTTAAAATAGTTTTCTTTTCGATCTTAGACAACTCCTTTGGGTTCGATCTCGTGCTTACACGAACACTATTCTATAAATACGATTCGTGCGCTTGCGAGTATAAATATTTAAAATATACACGTTTTGGGTCCATCACTGCTGAAGGGTGAAGTGGGCCATAGCTGGAGCTTCAGCTGGTGGGCCCATTGGCTGTGGTTCTGAGCTAGGCGTTGGGCTGGCAAGTTGCTGGATGTGGTGGATTCGGCTGGAGGCAGTTACCTTTCATAAATGCCACAATTTTTCCTTCTTTTTCGTGCTTTTCAAGAGCCTACAAAATTGCAATACATTTCCTACAAAATAAACATAAAATAAATCATAATAAAATATTTTCAACTATAAAATAAATCAAGTTAATTCTTTGAAAATATATATTATAACTTAATTTATATTTAACATTTAAGTTCAATAATACAACATTTTTATACCTCATACTAAATAACATTAATTCAAATAATTAACTACAACATTTTACTACAAAATAGCTATAAAAACACACAAAATATATAAAATCAAAATAAACCCAATAAATTCAAAATTACTTTAAAACTTAATAAATCAATTAAAAACTCAAGAATTAAGCAACAATTAACACATAAAAAGTGGTAAAATAACTTTATTTTGTAGAGTTATCAACAAATGACTAAATTCAGGCTATTTATAGACCTGGTTACAAAAATATCTTCCATCATTTAAGGAAGTTACAATCACGTATTTAAATTAAAATTAATATTTGAATAATAATAATAATAATACAAAATTAAATGCATTATTTAAATAAAGATCCCATAAAATTAAGGATTTGACACACGGTATTAACTAATCCCAAAGAAATAGGAATTTCCTAACATCTTTTCCGTGTGGTAAATGCGTCATCGAGCTTGATCATTGCTTCAACGCACTTTCGAGATCATGCATAGCCTCGAGCTCATCATTCCAGTTATCACCTCCTCCTCACTCGCTAAGTTTGTCGAGCTTTTTCCTCAGAGAAAGTTAAAAGCCTCGAGCCTGGAACTCATGCTCGAACGGTGATTGCAGATTTAACAGAATGACTATGTTTATGAAAATGGAAAATTTGAGGGAGAGTTTTTAACCGGGTCTATATTTTAGGGGCATGCTTTGGTAGTGTCATAATAAGTCTCGGGGGCAAAAATACTAATTATTCATTATATAAATATTGGCATATAATTTTAAACAATAAAATGTATTTCTTTACCCACTTTTCTCACATTTTCTTTAGTATGACACTTTCTTAAAATTATAATATCAAATTTCATAAATTACAATTATATAAAATTATAAATATGAATATCCACACACAAAAAGATCATGTAAAAGGTTGTGATTTTACTAATAATGTATAATAAAATATAGGGGTAGAAAAAAAAAATCAAGTTTCCTTTTATTCATTGTTAATTTTGTACCTAATGAAGACTTTAGATGTGTGATTTTAAAAAAAATTAATGAGATTTTATTTAATAAAGAGTATTTATATATTTTTAAATACTCAATGTTGTGGTACATAACTCAAAAAATATTATTATAAATTATGCTACATTATTAACAAAGAAAAGATCTATATAATAATAAAAAAATAGCTTGAATTTTTTGTACTGGTGATCATAATTTAGTGTTCTAATGTTATTAAACACCATGTTTGATTAAATTATGTATACATTTTATATTGATTTATTTCATATTAAATTAAAAAACTTTCAATATTAGATATTATTATCCAAACAAAAATGAAAGTAATTTCTAAGTTGAAAAAATGGCTTACAAATTATTTATATATTTAATGAGTATATAACATTAGCAGTATATCAATATTAAATTTGTTAAGCACAATAAAATTTGTAAATCCTATAATTGGCATTTTTATAGAAATATCCTTTTTTCTTAAAAGAGAAAATTGTTGATTTAATTGTTTCCTTTTATTATAATTTTCAGAAATATTTGTTTTCCTTTTATTATAATTTTCGGAAATAGTTGTTTTCCTTTCTTATATTTTTCGGATTTGATTGGAAAATATTTGGTTTCCTTTATTCCATTTTCGGAATCTCTCTTTCCTTTTGTGTGATTTTTGGTCAATAAAATGCTTCATTATTTAGCATATATTGCCTCTTTTTGTTTATAAAGGAAACAAAGGTTTTTGCAAATATTCGGTACTTACCCAAAGTTATTTTGTGGATTATTTGCTGTCATATTTTCGTGCAGCTCAAGGATTGCAATCAGGAAACTGGTTTTTAATATCATTAATTATTGTTTCCTTTTTGAGCTTGTTTTGATCTGACACAGGTCTGAGCTGTCCCCACCGATATCGAATCTGTCGGATCAGCATCTTCTAAATAAGGCAAATCTTCATCAATCAAGATTAACTACTGTGATTCTTGCCTTTATTAGATGAACTCTTTCTCTGCCTTTGTGAGCAAGAAAAAGACTCTATAAATAGGGCTCTAAAGGCAGTGAGAAAGATGAACTCTTTGGTGCATTATTCGTGAGCTTTATTGTAATATTTGAGAGTTCTTCTTTGTATTCAAGATCATAAGTATTCATGTGATCTTGTTGAATTATGAGTGTTTAGTTTTTTAAGTGATGAGCTTATACCATGTTCATGAGTGAATACACATTGTAATTTGAACACAGCGTTTGTAGTCTTCGGGAGAAGATTTTTACAAGCCTTGCGTCGGGAGGATGGAAGCACTCGTTGACCATTGAAGGGAGTTCAAGTGGTTGTGCGTTTCAATCAAGATCAGATTAGTGAAGAGAAGTACAACAAGTTGCGGCAAATCTCAAGAGGGAGTCTTGTTTTGTTTAAGTCAATGTTTTTGTACTTGTGATTCTTTATTAATTGATTTTATTCTCTGGGCGTGGCCCCAAGGATTAGGTTATCCGAAAGGATTTCTGAACCTTGTAAAAATTCGCTATGTTCTTTATTGTTTTGCACTGGCTTTTTATTGTGTTCAGTTTCTGTCGTGACAAGTTTGGTTTCTGTCCCGACAGAACTGTAATCTGTGTAAACAGTTAATTACCATTCCGCACTTTAATTAATTTACTTGGTTTAATTAATTTGGTAATTACTAAAAACGGAATTTCAAAATTAACAAAGAAATATGGTAAAAAATGTGTCACAAAATGTTAATGCTATGCATCAGTGTATAAGTAATATAAAAAAGGAAAAAAGAAGCATATTTCACTTTATTGTAATAAAACCAATAAATTATTAAAAACTAGTACAATGTACCAAAAACACTTAACAGGTTGCCAACATTTCTAAAAAATTTACCCTTAAACAAATTTTAGCCATAGGATTAAATTTTTTAACTTACCAATTCAATCCAATGGCTTCAAAAGAATACAGGGATCGCACACCTCAAAAATAGGAGAGGGATTAAATAATTGGCCTATTATTATTATTATTAGGGATTTTTGCAGCAAAACCCCCTATTCTTTAAGATTACTGACACTTAACCCCTTAATCAAATATTTTGGTTGAAAAACCCCCTTCCGTTACATATTTGTTGCTTCCGTTACATTTTGGATGTCAATTTCCATCCAGGACACCAAATTAGCATACAATTGGTCCACATGTATGCACACATGGCATTATTTAATGATGTGTAAAAAAATCAAATTTAAAACAAAATTTTAAGAATAAAATTAAATACACATATTTAAATTAATAAAAAAATTAAAAAACCCTAAAAAGTAGCAAAAGCATTGATTTCTTCTAGAAAGAATGAAAAAAACCCTATTGTTTACTAAAAAAAAATTCACCTGATGACGTGGCAAAATTAATATACACGTGGGGTGTACGTGACTATTCAAGTGGGTACGTTCTGTTCGACCATCGAGTAGAAGAGAATTCACTCGGAAGATGGCATATTTCATGGGCGACCAAGTTGGTCGCAGTATATTAGATATTACCTATTAATATGTAATCTCGCATTTATATGATAATTGTAATTTCCATTATTATCTGAGATACGCTTGTATTAAATGTAATAAAGGCACATCGACCCATAAGGAACTCGTTGAGCCTATAAATAAGACTCAAAGGGCTCAAGAGAAGATACTTTTGGGAATCTAGAGAGAAAATTATTGTTGTTATGCAATACCCTGTATCTTTTGTTGAGCTTCTGAAACTCAGAAAATCCTAGTTTACTGATCACAAGTTTCCATATAGTAATAAGAACATTAAGTGGACGTAGGTCATTACCATTTCTGGGTCCGAACCACTATAACTCTTTGTGTCATTTATCTTTTTGGTTTGATTTCATCTTATTTCTGTTGTTTTACTTGACTCCGTGTCGTTGACCAAATCAAGGGTCAACATTTTGGTGCTTTCATTGAGAGATGAACTCAAGACTTCCAAGAAGATCAAATGGAGAAAACAACTAGGAAAATTGGGAAAACCTGGGAATGCGTCAACCCAACCTCTTCCACAAAATGTGGTTGAGGATGAGCCGCAAGTGGAATTGGAAGAGGTGGAGATGGATTCTGAAACTTTGAGAACTACTCTGATTGTGTTACAAGAAGAATTAGCTAATATAAGGGCTAATCAAGAAAATATGGCTGAAATAATGATGTTGCAGCAGAAGGAGATTGACAGGCACCGCCAAGAGTTGAATGAGCGGCAGGCTGACATGGACCGTCGACAGAGGGATGCCACTGCTGCCCTAGAGGCAGCCATTTAGTTGGCCCGAGGACAGCCTGCACCTACCTCCTAACCAGATCAGCCACCCAGTACTCACCCACAGCAGAATCTACAATCAGCTCATCCTCAACATCACCACAATCTGCCACAACCGGCAAATCCTCAGAGGCTATGTAGAGTCCAAGAACTTTACTTAGCTAAGTAGATAGTAGTATTGTAGTAAAAATAGTATTATCTTTATGACTGTGGATTTTTGGTTCAGACCGGGATTTATTTGGACACTCATAGTAGTACTTGTAGATTTTCTAAGTTTAACCTATAGTTTAAGAATATTAATTTTAACCTAAGGTTTGATTAATATGACTGATATTGAGGATAATATTTGGTATACTATAAGGTTTAAATAAGAACCAATAGGATTATAGCACATGTTATGTATGGGTTATTAATGATTCAGTATTTTGAGGATTAAATTTATTAAGGGTAAAGTTTGAATGCTCTAAGGTCAGTCAGCAGCTTTGAAAACGTTTGCGGGCTTAGTCAAGGCTGTTTACTCAATTCAAATTAAGCTAAAAATGTGTAATTTCGTGTTTAAATATTCAGCGTATGACGATATATCGCAGCTATAGGGGGCGATATATCACAGCACGAGGATACGAAAAACCCGAAACGATGCACGTTTGCCTCGGGCATACTGGCCCAGGCGATATATCGCCTACAAGGGGCGATATATCGCTCCTCTCAGCACTTTTTGAAAGTTTTCAAAATCATTTCCCATTCAAACCTTCAACCTCTTGATAAGACCAGCACCTTTCTGAACGAGTCTTCAGCCTCTGCTGAACGATAATTCAAATTATTTTCACTTAAAAAGCCATTATTTTTATTCAAGTTAAATGAAGATCTCTTCATTCCTAAACTCTATAAATAGGACCTAGTACCCAGCCATTATTCATCTTTTACTCTAAGTTCAGAGGCTGCAAGTTGCTAGGTGAGTGTGAGAGTGTAAACACTTGGGTTGTGAATCATAAGCTTGATCATCATAAGCTTATCAAACACTTGGGAAGTAAGGTTTTATAGCATTTCGGTTCAAGGTTTAGATTGGTCTTACAAGTCTTCAAGGTATTTCCACACTCTAGTTCATTGGTATTATTTTATTTAAGTTCCCATAGTCTTCTACTCAGCCTTCTAACCTTATTCTTTATTTTGGTTAGGAAATCTAAGAACTTGCACATAAGTTTTTGGTAAGTGTATTCTCAATGGTATAGTCCTTCCATTCTTTTCATCCCTTCTTTTTCAATGTACTCACCCTATTATAAATGGTTTTTAGGAGTGTTCCAAAGTCCCAACTCTGTCCTCATATCCCGGTAATTTTGGTAAGGAAAATAGGATAGAATTTATATGTTATATGCTTTTTATATGTTATCTTATGTTTTTATGTTATGAAATATGTTATGTTATGTTATGTATGTTTGTAGGCTTGGGCATATGACCCATATGACTAACAAGCCCCAAATGGATTATGGGCATATGACCTGCTTAGCTAGTAGGACCCCACTAATCTAATGGGCATATGACTTGTTTAGTCTATGGGACCCCAAGTAATAATGACCATTATAGTATGTGTATGATATAAGTGTTATGTTATGTTTTTATGTTTCTTATGGAATTTATGTATATGAACTATGTGTTAGATTTTCCTTGCTGGGCATTAGGCTCATTCCTTTTTGTTTATATGTGCAGGCAAATAGACTTAATGGCGGGAAAGGTTCTTGGAAGCTTGGAGAATATGTATTGAGGTGGAATGGATTCAAGAGCCGAGCGTTTCGATTCGAGGATGTAGTATTGTTTCTTATGGTTTTTATATGTATTTTCCGCATTTTATTATGTAAATCTCTTTTTAATTATGTCATGTTTTGATTTTAAAACAATGGGATCCCATATCCTACTTGATATTTTATGTAAGTTTAACTTTCATTTTTATAAGTTTCTTAATAAAGTGATGGTATTTTCACTTGTAAGTTTATTAAGGATTAGTATGTATAGTTTTCGTTAATGTTCCAAAAGTCTAGAGTAGTTGGGTCATTACAGGCTAGAACAACCTCCTGCTGCTCAACAGGAGAGTCTGTTCCAGGGTCCTGAGCAGCAACCACCCTCTCGCTCTAGTCAAGATAATCCTCAGCAGCAAAGGCAGAATAGGGTCGGGCAGCATCCTAGAAGCCCTAGACGCCAGACGGCTGAGGAGCAAAACCCTCTGAGCAGAGGACAGCGCCCTTATGCGAGTAGAAGGCAAATAGAATCAGGCTCTACGGTCAGGGGTCCCCCACAACATAATAATGTCCAGGGACTTACTGACCAACGCAGGCCTCCACCCACTTATCTGGATATTCCAGCAGGGAGAGAGGGAAATAGTGCGAACAACTGGTCGCACCATCATTGGTCATAATTTAGAGATGGACATGATTATAACGAGGCAAATTATGGCAGGAGGAATGATAGTAGGCGACAAGAAGAGAGAGGCGAAGAACAGAACCCTCCACTAAGGGAGAACCGGCCAATGAACCAAAATGTCGGGGGGCAACCTAAACAACCAAATGTCTTTGATCGACTAGACGCGAGCGAGCAAAGGCATAGGGAGGAAGACCTGAGGGACGTCCTCAATGATAGAAGGGAAAGACACGACTAGTATTTCCCCACAGCGTCGGTCGCTCCAATAGTGCCAAATGTTGTACAGGCCCAGCTTGATGCTTTAAATCAGGTCGTCCAGCAACTAGTTAGGAACCGGACATCTCATATTGAATTTGATCGGAGGAAGGGCGCTCCATTTGTACAAAGAATCACAATGGCAGAGACTCCAAGCAAATTCAAGATGCCGGTCTTACCCAACTTCACTGGATTATAAGATACTATATCTCACGTGAACAAATTAGAGATACAGATGGACATCCAAAAGGTGTCAGACGATGCTCGATGCAGAAATTTTCTTGCCACTTTATCCGAGACTGGCCAAGAGTGGTTTTTCAAGTTCCCTTTGACCAATATAGTTTTTTGGGAAATGTTCGTAAATGAGTTTTATGGACAATTCTATGGTGGTCGAGTACATCCGACTGAGGCCAATCAGCTGGTTGAGATACGCCAGAAAGGAGAAACCCTGAAGGGGTATGTCCAACGATTCATGCGGGTAACTGCCGGGGCCAAGACAGTTGAAGATGAAGGAAAGATGATGGCTCTTACTGCTGGTGTATGACACCACTCATCTCTTTGGAGCAGTTTGCGAAAGAATGGAGTCAAGAGTACTCAGGAATTTCTGGATCAAGCAGATAGTTACATCAAGCTCGAGGAGGCCATTGCCAATCAATGGAAATCTCCCATAGATGACCAGGGCCCAAAAGAATCTCCCGCCAAAGCCGCCAATGAGTCTGGAAAGACCAGTGGCAACGACAAAAATAATTGGAAGAATGGGGGAAAAAGGCAGAACCAAGAGCTGACAACATCCGACAACAAGCGCCCAAAAAGTAATAGATACGAGCCGAGGTTCACTAATTATACGACCCTAGTTGATAGCCGAGCAAAAGTGTACCAGGCCACTCACACAACTATTCCCTTTAGGCGACCAGCCCCAATTAAGAAAGATATCTCTAAATGAAATACTACTAAGTTTTGTCATTTTAATAACGACTATGACCATGACACCAACGAGTGCAACCAGCTTAAGGATGAGATTAAGTTCCTTATTAGATAAGGACACCTAAGGAGGTATGTGGGAGCAGGTATGTGGGAGCAGCTGGAGGTTCTCAGAGAGAGGCTCAAGGAGGAAATGAGCAGGCACCAGTACGCCAATGCTCGCCTCCTTTACAGCCAGCTCCAGTTGTTGGTGCATTGCTGACCATCTGCGGAGGACCACACATAGCAGGTGATAGTGGGGAGGCGAGGGAATGATATGCCCGAACCTTACGTCATGACCAGGACATTGAAATGATGAACGTAGAGGAGCGAACTCCCAAAAAAGCTCGAACAGAGGAAGAATCGATAACTTTCTCTGAGCGTGATGCTTTGCATGTTTGGTTTCCCCATTCAGATCCCCTGGTCGTGGACGTCCAAATTGCCAATATGATGGTTAAGCGGGTGTTGGTAGATACAGGAGGCTCAGTCAACATTCTGTATAAATCTTCACTGGAAAAGATGAAATTGTCAGTGCAAGATTTGGAACCATGCAACCAAACCATTTATGGCTTTTCCGACAAAGGGCTCGCCTTAACTGGGTTAATCAGGCTTCCAGTCACAGCAGGAGCTGCACCTGCGAACATGACATTACTCACTACTTTCATAGTAGTTGATTGTCCTTCTGCATATAATGTTGTGATTAGAAAGCCTATTCTTGTCAACCTGCGAGCGGTAACCTCAGTTTGGCACTTGGCTATGATGTTTCCAACCGACGCAGGGGTAGGATGCGTGTTGGGAAACTAGCGAGAGGCACGGGAAAGTTATAATTCCTCGATCACCAAGGAAAAAAGGGGCAGATCGGGGGAAAAAGCTGAGAAAAGGTTGTTGTTAGTAAATGAAGCACAAGCCCAATCATGTGAACAAGTCACCAAATAGAGTGTTGCCCAAAGTGAGGATAGAGACTTAGATCCTTGCTTTGGGGATTTTGAAGAAAATGTTGGACCTGTGGAGGACCTTGAGGAGGTCCAACTAAAAGAAGCAGATCCGACCAGGGTTGTGAAAGTCAGTAAAAACTTAGAGACAACAAAAAAAAAAAAACTGGTGGAATTTTTGAAGGAAAACCAGGAGGTGTTTGCATAGTCGCATAAAGATATGGTTGGGATAAATCCAGTGGTGATCAGCCATGTCTTAAATATAGACAAAAACTTTCCACCAGTACAACAAAAAAGAAGGCTCCTCGACAAAGACAGATCGAAGGCCCTAAGAGAGGAAGTCGAGAAGATGAAGGAAAATGGATTCATCAGGGTAGCTTCTATCCATCTTGGGTCTCTAATCCCGTACCGGTTCCCAAGACGAATGGCAAGTGGAGGACGTGCGTGGATTTCACAGACCTTAATAAAGCTTGCCTGAAGGATTGTTTCCCACTCCCAAGGATCGACTAGTTGGTCGATGCTACATCAGGGCACGAGATTTTATCGTTCATGGACGCATACTCTGGGTACAATCAAATCAGTATGCATCCACCTAATGAGGATCACACTATCTTTCGAATAGATACAGGGTTGTACTGCTACAAGGTAATGCCCTTCGGTTTGAAAAACGCTGGTGCGACTTACCAGCGATTGGTCAACCATATGTTCAAAGAATTGATCGGCGTTAGCATGGAGGTATATGTCGATGACATGCTGGTTAAGTGAAAGAAAGCTGAAGAACACATCAAGGACCTTCGAAGATGCTTCAACATCCTGAACAAATATCAGATGAAGCTAAACTGTAGAGTCCAAGAACTTTACTTAGCTTGTTAGATAGTAGTAATAATAGTAATAGTTGTAGTATTTTTATGACTGTGGATTTTGGTTCAGACCGGGATTTAATTGGACACTCGTAGTAACACTTGTAGATTTTCTAAGTTTAACTTATAGTTTAAGAATATTAATTTTAACCTAAGGTTTGATTAATATGACTGATATTGGTGGTGATATTTATTATATTATAAGGTTTAGATAAACCCAATAAGAAAGTAACACTTGTCTTGTGTATGTTTAATGATAATTAAGTATTTTTGAGGAATAAGTTTATTAAGAGTAATATTTGAATATCCTAGGGTCTGTCAGCAACTTTGAAATTGTTAGAGGACTTAGACAAGGGTGTTTACTCAATTCAAATTAGGCTGAAAATGTGCAATTTTGTGTTTAAATATTCAGCGTATGTCGATATATTGCAGCTATAGGGGGCGATATATCGTAATACGGGGATACGAAAAACACGTAACTTCGGACGATCACCTCGACGAGCCTCGGGCATACTGGCCCAGGCGATATATCGCCTACTAAGGGCGATATATCGGCTCCTTTGATAGATTTTTTAATGTTTTTGAAAACGTTCTCATTTTTATCTTTAACCTCTTGATAAGTCCAGCATCTTTTTGACCGAGTCTTCAGCCTCTGCTGAACGATAATTCAAATATTTTTCACTTAAAAAGCCATTATTTTATTCAAGTTAAATGAAGATCTTTTCATTCTTGAACTCTATAAATAGGACCTAGTATCCAGCCATTTATTCATTCATCAAGCTAAGTTCAGAGGCTGGAAGCTGCTAGGTTATATTTGAGTGCTTAAACACTTGGGCTGAGTATTATAAGCTTACCAAACACTTCGGAAGTAAGGTTTATAGCACATTTCGGTTCGAGGTTTAGATCGGTCATAGAAGCATTCAAGGTATTCCAAACTCTAGTTCATTTTGGTATTGTTTTCCTTAAGTTCTTCTACTCAAAATCCTAACTCATATTCTTTATTCTTGGTTAGGAAATCTAAGATCTTGAACATAAGATTCTTGGTAAGTATATTTTGATGGTATAGTTCTTTCATTATTTTCATCCCTTTTTCTTTAAGTATACTCACCTTCCTTTGATGGTTTTTAGGAGTGTCCCAAGGTCCCAAACTTGTTCACATATCTCGGTATATTTGGTAAGGAAAATAGGATAGGATATTATATGTTATGCTATATGTTATCTTATGATTTATGTGTTATGTTAAATTATGATTTATGTGTTATGTATGTTGTAGACTTGGGCATATGACTTGTATAACTAACAAGCCCCAATAAATTTATGGGCATATGACTTGCTTAGCTAGCAAGCCCCACAAATCTAATGGGCATATGACTTGTTTAGTTTACGAGCCCCAAGTAATAATGGCCATTATATTATGTGTGACATATGTTTATGATATGTTTTATTATATGTTGCGATATGAATTTTATGTATATGGTTTACATGTTAGGTTTTCCTTGCTGGGCATTAGGCTCACTCCTTTATGTTTATATGTGTAGGAAAATAGCTTTGGTGGCGGGAAAGGTTCTTGGAAGCTTGGGGTTGTGTATTGAGGCGGGATGGAATCGATGGACCGAGCGTTCGATTCGAGGATGAAGTCTCTTTAAATTTTATATGTATTTTCCGCACTTTATTATGTAATCCATTTATTTAAATTTATGTTATGTTTTTATTTTAAAAACAATGGGATCCCATATCCTACTCTAAATTTTATATAGTTTAACATTTGTTTTACAAGTTTTTAATGAAGATTATGATTATTTCGCTTGTAAGTTTTATTAAAAATTAGTGTCTATGTATAGTAGTCATTAATGGTCCAAAGTCTAGAGTAGTTGGGTCATTACATAAACCCCTTCAGGTGTTTTTTTGGTGTCGGATTAGGGAAGTTTTTGGGATTCATCATGAACTCGCGAGGAATGGAGGCTAATCCCGAAAAGATTCAGGCCCTGATCGAGATGCAATCGCCTGCCAAGATTAAAGATGTTCAAAGCCTAATTGGGAGGATCGCCGTGCTGAGTAGATTCATATCCAAGTCAATGGACAAATGCATCCAATTTTTCAATCTACTCAAGGGCAACAATAAGTTTGAATGGACGGAAGAGTGTGAACAGGCTTTTCAGGCACTAAAGTCCCACATGTCGCAACCACCAATCTTGTCCAAGCCGGTTGAAGAGGAAACTATGTTCATCTATTTGGCAGTCACAGAATATGCTGCTAGTGTTGTTTTAATCAGAGAAGAAGACAACGTTCAGAAAGCAATATATTATGTGAGCAAGAGATTGGTGGGAGCAGAATTGCAGTATCCACCCATTGAAAAGCTAGCCTATTGCTTGATTCTAGCCTCAAGGAAGCTGCGACCTTACTTTCAAGCTCACCTCATCATGGTGCTCACCGACCAGGCATTACGGCAAGTCTTGCAGAAACCAGAAGCCGCTGGATGGTTATTAAAATGGGCAGTCGAACTAGGGCAGTTTGAAATTTCTTATTCTCCATGGTCAACTGTGAAAGGACAGGCTCTAGCAGACTTTGTCCCAGAATTCATCGGGATCCCAATTAGTGAGCCGATGGAAGAGACCGAAAGTCAAATTCCAGCTCCTTCGCGGAAACTGTTCGTAGATGGTTCTTCCAACGAGCACAATGCAGGAGCATGTCTGATCTTAATTACTCCAGAAGGACAGTGGTTCCATTGTGCAATCAGATTCGACTTTACAATGTCAATAATGAAGCCAAACACGAAGCTCTACTCGCAGGATTAAAGCTAGCCAGAGACATGGATATAAAGTCACTAGAAATTTATAGTGATTCCCAGCTAGTGGTTAATTAGATTATGGGAGAATATCAGGCTAGGGGTCTCAAAATGGTTGCTTATTTGAACAAAGCAAAGGACTTATTGGAACAATTTGAAAGGTATACTCTCCAACAAGTGCCCCGCGATCAGAATTCAAATGATGATGCCTTGGCCAAGTTAGCAAGCGTGAAGGATGCTGACACCTTGAACATAGTACCAATTGAACATTTTCGGTGCCGAGCATTCAAGCAGAAGAGTCTTCACTAGTGATCCAAGCAACAAACACATGGACGGCGCCCATCATTAAATACCTTGAACAGGGATTGCTGCCAGCAGAAAGAAACAAAGCAAGGACTCTCGAGAGGCAGTCGACTCGATTCATTATGGTCGATGAAATTTCATATAGAAGAGGGTACTCGATGCCTTTGTTACGATATGTTTCTAAGGAGAAAGCAAAGGAACTAATGCAAGAGGTCCATGAAGGTTTTTGTAAAGATCACGCTGGGGGGAAAAGTTTGTCGAAAAAGATCTTAAGGCAAGGGTACTTCTGGCTTACCATGAATGAGGACTCTATGGATTTCGTTCGGAAATGTAACAAGTGCCAAAGATTCTTCAAGATACCACGAGCAGCCCCTAATGAGCTTAAACAGATGCAAAGCCCGTGGTCGTTCGTAGTATGGGGGATTGATTTGATTGGGTCTTTACCCATAGGAAAAGGGAATCTCAAATATGTAGTAGTTGTTGTTGACTACTTCACAAAGTGGGTCGTAGTTGAGCCACTAGCAGCAATAACGACCAAGAAAGTTTTGGATTTTGTTGTCAAGAATATTGTGTGTCGATATGGGTTACCAAGGAAAATTGTCTCGGATAATGGCACACAATTTGACAGTGATCTTTTCACTAATTTTTGCAAGAAGCACGGTATTATGAAAAGTTTTTCATCGGTAGCTCATCCACAAGCAAATGGACAAGTTGAGGCTGTCAACGAGACTCTGAAGGACACCTTGAAGAAAAGGCTCAAAGAAGCAAAAGGGGCATGGCCAGAACAGTTGCCAGAAGTCCTTATGTCGTATAGAACATCTCATCGAATAGCAATAGGCCATACACCATTTTCCTTAGCCTATGGGTATGAGGCCATGTTGCCTATTGAGCTTAACCCACCATCACATAGAAGGTTGATATACGATCAGACTACTAATGATCAATTATTGATGGAATCCTTAGACTTGATCGATGAAAGGCACGAACAAGCTCAGCTTCGAGTAGCAGCTTACCAGTTAAAGGTCGCTTGATGTTTTAACTCTAAAGTATGCGAAAGAAAGTTTAACGTGGGAGATTCGGTACTTAGAAGAGTTTTTCTCAACACTCGCGATCAGGCTGCCGGAGCGCTCGGACCTAACTGGGAGGGTTCGTATCAGATTAAAGAAGTTCTTCAACCAGGCACATATAAACTTGCTCGCTTAAACGGAGATCTCATTCCTCGTTATTGGAATGGAGAACACCTGCGCAAGTATTATCAATAAACGATTCTTTTTAAAGAATTGACTTGTATTAATTTCACTTTTTACAAGCTTATGAATAAGGGCTAGTCAATTATATGACTAGTCGCTTACAAGTGTAACATCAATTTTTGATCACTCGTACAGACACAATTTTGTCCATTTATTACGAGAAATAAAAAGAACTGTGTGCAGCCAGTTATTCTTGCCAAATTATTGTATTTATTGCAAATATTTGCTTATTACGTGTGTTGTTTTGCTATATTAACATTATTGATTATGAATACGTGGGCAATAATGTTCGAATAAGACTTGTTCATGGCAAGTGATCGTCAACGATATAAGGTCAGAAAGCTAAGACTGTATTTCCAAAGGTATCTTAGAAGAAGATGGAGAAAACTTGAAAGAGTAAATATATAGAACTACAATGGATTCGAAATTGTATATTACTTAACAGCCCTAGCATACAATCAATTTTCCAACCCCCCTTCTGGAGGGGTGATGATCTATTTATAATGGAGCTCTAATGGCTCCTCATACATTGTGGTCCCTGGGGACAAGATTGTACATAAGTACATTGTCAGGGTAGTGATACAGGTGGTGGTGGGGCAGAAGGTCATGGTGTCGGCCCGGTGCCTAGTCAGAGGCATGCATGTAGTGCTTCCACTCTCTGTACAAATTCGTACCTCCACTACTTGTTGGACACAGATTTCAGAGTCATGCCTTTGCCCTTTTTCAGGGTTGTACATCCCGTGCTTGTACATTTATCTCATGCCTAGTGGTCCCCCTTACCTAAATATCTTCTCTAGGTTTCTTTATATTTTAGTAAGTGTTGATCCATACTTCTTTTATCCTGTCCTTACCTCTAGGTACGAGGCCTGGAAATAGGCATGTACAAGGCTTAGGGATGGGTCTCACCTCTCACAAGGTGAGACCCTTGGTGCCAAAGTGAGTACCCATGCATGACCCAGGCATTCACGAGGCTCGGGGATGGGTCTCACAAGGCGAGACCCTTGGTGCCTAAGTGAGTACCCATGTGTGACCCAGGAATTCATGAGGCTCGAGAATGGGTCTCACAAGGCGAGACCCTTGGTGCCTAAGTGAGTACCCATGCATGACCCATGCATTTACGAGGCTTGGGGATGGGTCTCACAAGGCGAGACCCTTGGTGCCTAAGTGAGTACCCATGTGCGACCCGGGCATTCACGAGGCTCGAGGATGGGTCTCACAAGGCGAGACCCTTGGTGCCTAAGTGAGTACCCAAGCAAGACCCAGGCATTCACGAGGCTCGAGGATGGGTCTCACAAGGCGCGATGGGGTTGCATGAAGGCCAAGAGACGGTGGTGGAGCGAGGCTCCTTAGCGTGGTCGTACCTTGCGAGACGCACACAGGCATGGTGAGGTGTGTCCCGCTGTGCGAGGTGTTGGCGCGCATCTGGGTCGTGAGGCGTGCGGGGGAAGGGCAGCCTCGTATAGCGAGGCCCTTGTGGCCTTGGCAGGCACACGCGGGGGAAGGGCAGCCTCGCATAGCGAGGCCCTTGTGGCCTTGGCAGGTGTGCGCGGGGGAAGGGCAGCCTCGCATAGCGAGGCCCTTGTGGCCTTGGTAGGCGCGCGCGGGGGAAGGGAAGCCTCGCACAGTGAGGCCCTTGGGTCCTTCTGGGAATTTTCGTTAAGGTCTCCTATGAGGCATGGATCTCACGTGGGGCAAGATATTGGGCTGCTTTGTTTGCCCGAGGCTAATGAGGGTAACCCTCAATTTTTCTCTTGAGCGTTGACTATGGCTCTGGTCAATTTTTGGCATTCACAGTGGGCATATAAGATACCAAGCAAGCAAAGCATATCAACATGTATATGTAAACACACAAGCAAAATAAGGGAAAACATACTGCAGTACTTATAGTATTTAAAAAAAAAAAAATAGTTTAAATTTTGTAAAGTCAAAACAAAGTGCTATGCTAAGTTCGATCATACAAACAGATGTTATAATAATAGCACATATTATAATATCAAAATGAAATGTTTTACACCGTGAACAGTTACTGCTCGGATGTAAGTTAATAAATTAAAAGAAAAGCTGCCTTGAGCAACAAAATTGTCTTAACATTACGAAGTATAGTTCGTATGTTCCAGTTACAAAAATGAAAACAAAAATAAATTAATCACTGAGCAGTAGGAGGATCCAACTGGGATTGTTGATCGACGGTGGTCCCTGCATCATCTTCAATAGCCTCGGTGCCAGTCGCCAAGGAGATTTCAGGGGACTCCTGAGCTTTTTGTTCCTCCGCTAGACGAGTAGCACACTTTGCCAGTTCAGCCTTCTTTACCTGCTCGGGAAGATAGTCGAAGTTCGCCTTTGGATTGTTTTTCCAACACAAGTAGAAGCAGTGGAAGGTCGCTCCTTTGAACTTCTCCAGATTGCGAGAATTGGTTTCCTGGAGCAATTTTGTTCGCTCCTCCAGCTCAGCGGTTTCCTTTCGGCTAATCACAATGTCATCTTGAAGTTTGGATGCTTCTTTGAAGTTAACCTCTGAAGCCTCCTTAAACTTCTCCTTGACAGCAGTAATTTTGACCATCGACTCTTTGCATCTCCTCAGATCCTCGCTCAGGTCGGCAACTCTACCCTCGACCACCTTAGGCTCTTCGGCATGTTTGGCCTCGACCACCTTCACCTCTTCGGCATGTTTGGCCTCGACTGCCTTCATCTCCTCGGCGTATCTGACCTCGACCACCGTGATCTCCTCAGCAAATCTGACCTCGGTCTCCTCGGCTCGGTGCCAACTGTGTCTTATGGTGAGGATACCCTGCGAACAGAAAAAGAAAAGCAAACCAGTCAAGAGCTATTAAAGAAAGTGTTGTTCGGTTAAAGGAAAAAGAAGAAACACACTTACGCTGAGAACTTTAGATAGTCCGCGACTGATGACCTGGCTGTTCGGCAGTGGAGGAAGATGCGAGAAGGCTTCCTGGATACGGCGGTGCTTTGAAAGCCTTTGCAGCTTCTCATAAGTAGCGTTGAAGGCGTTACTCAGCAGGTCGTTGGTCGAGGGTCTCCTTGCCTGCTCGGGGGGAGGCTACTGCGGGGAGGAGGAGAAGGAGGTCTCGTATTTCTGGCAGGAGTGGGCACTGGGGGAGGCACCGGAGGATCCTTTGTTCGAGCTTTTTTCTTAGAGGGATCGCTGCTGCCCTCCCCTCGGTGTCTTTTGCTCGCTCTCTTTTTGCTCGCCTAAGCTTCGGTGTTGGTGTATATGTCGAAGTATTCCTCAGAAGGCATGCCTACAAGATAAAAACAGTCGATCAGACAATATAATTTAAAAAAGCAAGGAAATAATGAAGAGGGGAAATTCTAAGTAATATACCCAAGCTATTATTACTGGTCGATAAATTATTTATAGAACTACTAGTACACTCACTCTCTGCCTCGAAGAAGTCTGAATTAAAATTACTGGTTGTAAATTTAAAGTTGCCTTCCCTGTCAAAGAAATGACAGGGGATAAGCAAGCTATCTAAGAGTGAGAAATCTATACCGTTCTCGTTCAAAGACTCAAGTACAGGGCTGGTGTACTCTGGAAGTTTTTGCTTGCCCCTCCCATGTTGGGCAGGGGCAGGGGTAGCCCGAGGGTTGCTGGAGGGTTCCTGGATGGTCACTCCCATTGCCCGCCGTCTCGGGGGTTGTGACACATCTTGTTGTTGCTCGGGAATTTCCTCTCTAGTGGCATTCCCCACGGTGGACTCCTTCACTTCATGGTGAGGTGCCAAAAGACTGACCAGCCTCAGATTGTTCTTAGTGACCAGCTCATTGACGCTCTTCTCAATATTCGTCATGTTGGCCAGAGCTGCGGCCCTCATCTCCATCTCTGGAGTGGGGTTTGGTCGATACCATGGACCTAGACACAGCATTAATGTTCTAAGGACGGTGAAGGAAAAATCAATAAAAAAGAAACGACCAGAGATTAAGAAATTTACCTCCTCAGGTGAAGGCCAGGTTGTCAGCGACCAGGTTTGTCATAAGGAAGTACTCCTGGAAGTACTTTCCTACGTTGGATTTGTAGGTTACGTCACTTAGGAATATCCCAGCAGATTCCTGGTGACAGAAGTGGAAGAACCCCGTGTTGTTCTGGTTGGGGTTTGACTTGAGATCAAACAGGTAGTTGATCTCATGCGGTGTAGGCACAGCCCACTTCTTATGGTTGTAAAGGATATAGAGTGCTAATAGCACTCTATATCCATTTGGTGTAATTTGGAAGGGGGAGACCTCTAAGTAATTGGCTACCCCTTGGAAAAATTCGTGCAAGGGCAAGATTGTCCCTGCCTCAATGTGGAACCTCAACCAGGCGCTGAAGGCACCTCCAGGCACATTTTCCCTTTACTCAGGTGTAGGCTTGACTAAGGTAACCTCGGGAAGACCGTACTTCTTGAGGTATCTTGTCACCGTCCTAGTTGATGTGACAGTCAGTATCCCATGATTCGTAGGGGGAAAGGTCGGGTAAAGCTGTGCAATCCCACACCGCCTGGGGAAGGTAAAGTGTGATGATTCTAAGACTGTGTAGGTATGGGACTACACAGTTGAAGAGGGATTGAATAGATTGATGGGTACTACCTATATCAACAAGATGCATCTTCTTTTCGGTAGCCCATCACTTGAGAACTCCAAAGTTAAGCGTGCTTGACTTGGAGTAATCTCAAGATGGGTGACCTCTTGGGAAGTTTTCCCAGGAAGCGTGCACGTGAGGACAAAGCACGCTGGAAAGACTCGTATTGGTTTGTAGGGCCAGTTGTCATTCCAGAAAGCAGTCATAGTGACATGGGGCGTTACACGACATACTAGTCAACTTCTGGTCGAAGGCCGTCGTGAGGCCGGGCTTTGGGTTGAATTTCTAGTGGTGCAACATTTATAGGCTGAGGGTCATTTGAAAGAACCTCGTTGTCGGTTGCTGGTTGGTTAGAAGGAGAATTGGTGGTTTTATTTTTCCTATGAGCTATGTGTTTAACACGACCCATGTGTGGTTGACGGTCCGGGGAGCTGGTCGTGGGGTTTCGTTGAGAAGATGGCAGGTCAGAAAAAGGAAGTGATGGTTGTTCTTGATCTTCGAATAGCAACGCGAGAAGATCATCATCTATTGGTCTCTCACCTCCCCAAGGATCGTGCATGAATATCTGAGAAGAGTAAAGGGGAAATGAGAATCTACGACCAATAGATAGAAGAAGAAGGAATGTAAGAATAACGTTGCTCGTGTATAAAAGTTAAGTTTTTATACGACCCGCAACATCCTAGCATAAACACTAAAAACATGCGAACAGTTTGGAAAAACAGATCAAAAAGTGGAAGTGAAAAGTTTTTTTAGGAAAACTTTTCGACTCCGAAAAAAGGCAGGAAAAGCCCAGTTTTTCTGAAAACAGTAAAATCAAATTTTTACTTCGATTTTGGGCCCTAAAACAGTATTCCTATTTCCCACATTACTTTCTAAGCCTCACCTAATGTTTCCTACTACCTAAAACTCCTATTCTATCATGTTTTTGCATACAAACCCGATCACCCGAAAAATTTCTCAAGAACACTAAGAACACAAACCAGAAAACTTACGAAATTTATTCTAGATTGTACAACAGAGAAAACGAGTTCAGGAACTTACTTGGATTGCAATTTTCTGAGAAATCACAGAAGTGTTGCTCGGATCTGATCGAACGCGTCACGGATCGCCGAAGTTTTCTGGGTTTTTTCTTAGGAAGTTTTTCTGAGTTCTTGAGGAGAGAGAAGGATACGGTAAAAGGTTAAAAGCGGGAGAGGTGATGTATTTATACTGATCGTGGTGCAGTTAAAGAGGTAATGATGGGGGTAAGTTTTTTATGCATGGGCAATCGTATTAGCCATCGAAATATTTTTGGAAAACTGTAACGGTCATGATTGTTTACTTTTTTGAAAAGGTGTTGGAAGATGTGACAGGTTAGACGAAACGTTGGTCGAGTAAGTTTATTAAATGCTGGTCGCAGTAAAATAAAATTGGAGGGCAAATGTTTACCAAAAAAAGATTCACCTGATGACATGGCAAATTTAATATGCACGTGGGATGCACGTGACTATTCAAGTGGGTATGTTTTGTTCGACCATCGACCAAAAGAGAATTCACTCGGAAGAAGGCATATTTCATGGGCGACCAGGCTGGTCGTAGTATATCATATATTACCTATTAATATGTATTCTCGCATTTATGTGATAATTGTAATTTCCATTATTATCTGAGATACGCTTGTATTAAATGTAATTTAGGCCCATCGGTCCATAATGAACTCCTTGAGCCTATAAATAAGACTCAAAGGGCTTAAGAGAAGGGACTTTTGGGAATCTAGAGAGAAAATTATTGTTGTTACGCAATACCCTGTATCTTTTGTTGAGCTTGTGAAACTCAAAAAACCCTAGTTTACTGATCACAAGTTTCCATATAGTAATACGAACATTAAGTGGACGTAGGTCATTACCATTTCTGGGGCTGAACCACTAAATATTTGTGTCATTTATCTTTTTGGTTTGATTTCATCTTATTTCTGTCGTTTTACTTGACTCTGTGTCGTTAACCAAATCGAGGGTCAACACCTAGCGATTTTTAAGAAAGTAATCGTCTCAGAGACGATTTAGAACTCGTAGAATTTTTTTTAACACTTTGAACCAGACCATAAGAACATCTCCCACCCTCCATACCTCAAGAAGAATAGCTTAATCACATCTAATAAGAAGTGAAGATGATATACAAGGAAGAGTAGAGTGGGGCCTAATCACCTGTAGAAGAAAAAGAAAAGATGAATGACAGTAAGTTCTTCTCTTGTTTTTTTCGAATAAAATCAGAAGATGAGAAATAAAGGCGGTATCCAATGTCTTTTATTGTATTATTTAATGGTACTTGCTGGTAGGTAGTTTTGGCATTTAGCACCATCTTGAATTTTGTCATTTAACACTTTCTTGGATTTTGGCATATGAAAATAAAAAAGATGTTAGTGAAGGAGTCTTACATATGTAGTCTTGTGTGGTGGGGTCCTTGTTTATATTCTTTGACTATTGGGATGCAGGTTATTATTCTTTGATTGCTAGCATGTGTTTGACTAATTCAATACGTTGTTATATATGGGTCCCTTTGTATATTTTACTAAACAATTGTGATGCTTTGGTTTTCTTTATTGCAAACATTATGTAGTTTATTGTTTATATATTCAAATAAACAATTGTTATTATTTTGTTTTCTTTATTCAAATAATTATATAGTTTGTACTTTACTGCAAGAGCAACTACACCTAAAGAATTTAAGAGGAAGATGCAGGGTACTAAGGATATCAATCCATGTGCACATGCTTGGCTAGTTGGTAAGTTGCCTAACTGTTGGAGCAACAATTTGTCTTTCTATATCTGGAGGTACAATTCGACGGTAGATGATCTTTTGTCACTATTTCGGTGGTAAAATTCGCCTTTGACTCGTTGGGGTTACCTGCAAGAAAGACACTCCGATGCTTAAGTCAGTTAAAAGTTCAATCCCTTTCCTCTTCTATGAATCTTATGTTTATAGGACAAAATATGTAAAGCGGTTAGTTAGTTCAAGCAGACCCTGGAATGGTGGGAAAAAACAACCGAATTTCCCTCCAAAAAATACTGAATTTGAATTTCTCGTTCAGAGGTCAGAGGCGTGGACTGTCTCTGACCCGTGGCTTCTGCCTTCGGAGCATCTGCACATCAAAACGGACCGTTTTGAATGTTCGGTAAATGAGGAAAGGATTTTTGGGCCGAATATTTTGGGCCCAACAGATGCCCCCTAGCCCAAGCTTCGAACAGGTGAGGCATGCTAATCTACTCGAATCTTGGGCTGACTCTTTAATGCCAAAAATTTCACCTAAAGCCGTCATTCTCCGCAGATCGAGGCAATTCGTAGGTACATGATCATTTGATCTCATGACAAGCTGCACTTAATGCAAACACAATTACCAAGTGAAACGTTTGGTTTAGAATTTTACCTCTCATTTAAATAGTTTTATTTCAAAATAATTTTCATTCAAATTTTCAAACTTTATTCTAAACCTTCCAGAAAAAAGCTCTAAGGAAGAAACCCTAAAGATACCCATTTGTTCAATCCTACAACGATCATCTCAACCTGTACAATCATGTCTTCTCGTTCATCTCCCGAACCTTTGGATCATGAAGGATACAAGAATGCGTATGAACACATACGCAAATCGTTCGACATTCCTAACAATGTCACGGTGAGGATGCTTTCGGATGCTGAGCTTCGGGAATGGCGATTCAAGGACGTAGTCAAGCCCACCGAAATAGTCATGAGTCTGAGACATATCGAATGGCTCCACTTCCCTCTTCCTGCTCTGCTGGTTCAGATAATTTCAAATTCTGGAGCTCACATTTCTCAATTTCTCCCAAATGCTATTCAGTCAATAGTCGGAGCTCAGATGATAGGGAGCCTTAGGAATGTCGACATTCAGTCAGACGATATTTATGCGTGCTTTACCAAGTCGACAAACAAGGAAATAGAGGGAAAACCCTGGAAAAACTTCTATCTCTCTCCCAAAAAGGATCGAACAATTTTTACCGATTTTGATAGTTCCCTTCGAAATTGGAATAAATACTTTTTTGTTGTTAGAGGAGCATGGTATCCTGAATTTCTGCCTCAAGAAATTTTTCCTTTGGCCAGGGTGTTTATAAAAGGTGAGTTACATTTTTCATTTTGTTCTTTATTGCTTTTAATGTGAATTAATCATATTTGGATGATTATCTGTTAGTTCCAACTCTGTGTATTACTTTTTTGCTTCCTTGTATCAGATTTTTCTTGGCCTCAGGTTAACATGAGCCCTGAATGGTAGAGCATGCTGACAGAGAAAGGGCTTCTGCATGAGTCTAAGGAGACTGCCATTAGTATCAGGGGTGTGCTGAACCCCTACTGTATGCAAATTATGACTCGGCTTTTCTTTGTGGATCGAATCGATCCTGGAGCCATGCGAGTTAGATCGCAGAAGGGTGACATAACCCTTGGCAAAATTACATCAACATGTGTGAACCAGCTGGGAATTTTTATGAAGAAATCTCCTCCTACTTCTTCAACTCTGTCATTGTCGAAGACCGAGTGTGAAAGGGCGGGTTCTGAGACCTATGCCACATGTGCCAAGCGTCAAGGGGTCCCAGAAGGCAAAAAGAAAGAGGGTTCAGGTCTAGCTTCTGCTGTAGAATCGTCCCCTGATAAGTCTGGCTTATCACGTAGATCTTCCCGTATTCAAGGACGACGCTCTCCAAATTCAGCCTCTTCAACAAGTGCCTCTACCTACAGACACCTTAGGAAAAAGAAAGGAGCGTGGGGAATCCTCTGGTGAAGATTCGGACGATGGGAAGTGCATTTCGTCCAAGCTTCAGATCCCAAAGGGTTCTGTCTCCACTGCTCAAGGATCTCCCCTTGCAATCCCCAAACTTACCCCAGGAAAGCTACCCACAGGCCAGGCTCTGACATTGTGCAAGAAGCCACGAGGGTATGTCCCCACGGGATCTTTACCCGGGGTGTCTTCTACCTCACATGTAATTGGGTCTTCTTTGGAGGTAGGCTCAGAAGGGCGGCTCATGCTGCAGGTGTTTCTTCTTCCCCAGCGAAGTCATCAGAAGCAGCGACTGGAGGTGGTGTGCAAGGTGGACTATCAGCCGAGGCAAAATCTCCTGGCGTCTGTATGAAGTCGTCAAAGGCATTACCTTCTGCTTTGGCTGGAGGGTCGGACGCTGGCCGTAAGCATGGATCAGAGGGGAGACGCTCTTCTTCTGCCTCTCGTAAGAACAGGCTTCTGGAGGATGCTTTCGGAGGGGGTTTTGAGTCTACGAACACCCCTCCCCAGCCGGTTGAGCCAAGTATGACTGCTGTTTCTGAAACTGCCCCTAGATGTCAGGAATCAGGGGCAACCGAAGTAATAGGTGTCGATATTCTCAATGTTGACGTTTCCTTATTACTACCTGTCGCTTCTGAGTCTCATCCAGGAGATGTCATTGTTGTGTCTCCGAAGGGTACTAGTACTTTTGAGTCCCCCGGTGCTTTCTTGGAGCAGCTAACATCTTCCGCCGTGCAGACGCCGGTGTACCTTCCAAGCGATTTGGGTGAAGATGATAGCTTGCTTGTGCGCCCTTCCAAGACATATTCTTCTGGAGTGGGAACAATTGCGTTGACGTCTGATAGTGTTATGGTGTCGACGTTAGCAGAAGGTGGGAATCCGGCTGCCCCCGTTGCTTCTGTTGCAGCATTAGCAGGGGGAGAAGCAAATGATAGAGCAGGAGTAGTGTCGAAATATGGTCATTCTACGTCTACAGAAGTGATGGAGGAGATGTTAAGCATAAGCAGACCCCATCTTCCTACAGAAGCAATTGGATCGTTGAGTGGGCAAGGTGATTTGCTGCAGCAAGTATCATACCACATTTGGATGGTAAGTTGGTTAAAAAGTTAGGATCTTTTAATATCTTGTGATATGTGCATAATGTTATTTTTAATGAGCGTAATTGACGTGTCACAGAGTTATGTATGTGCTTTTGCTGCAAGGCGAGAATATGCGGCGGCTGACAGAATGGCTCGAAACTGGCGGAGCAGACGGTGAAGTTAGAAGAGGAACGGGCGGGGAGAATGATGGCTGAAGCAAATCAAGATATGCTTGTGGAAGCCATCAAAAAGTTAGAGGTAGAGCTGGCAGAGGCTAAAAAGAAGGTGGCCGCCACAGAGGAGAATCTGGTAGGCATTGTCGGACTTGAAGTAGAGCGAGACAAACTGAAAGCTGACTTAGTGGATATAACCAATAAGTGGACAGAGAAAAATCAAGTCTGCGTACAGCATGAAGCCCGCATGGAGAAGCTTAGCAGTATGATAAACGACCTTGATGAGGATATAGTTTCGTTGCAGACGGATAAAGAGATCCTAGAGAAAGAGAAGAAAGAACTGTAGCGAAAGTCAGATAAGATTGAGGCTAACACGGCGAATGCCAAGAAGCAGAAGCTGGAGACTGAACTTTATCTAGGGAAGAAGTTGAAGGAAGCAGAAGAGGCGGTGATCGAAGCCAAGAAGCAGTTGGAGGAGATGGCTGAGGTATGTGGTTTTTCCGTAGTTACTAATGTATTGGAAAATTAGTGGGTCCATAAGGCATGTGTGTTGATTTCATAATGTTCTTACTTTTGCAGAGGGCAGAAGAGGGGGCGATTGAAGCCACAAGGCAGCGCATTCAAGATCGTGAGATCACCAAACACAAATTTGTGAGGGTGGCTAAGGTAGATACTGCGAAGTACCTTGATCTGGCACTGCGCAATAAGAAGCAGACCCTAGAGGAAAAATGGGAGAAACTTGAGTTGTATTGTAAAAGCGTCAATGTGAAAATAGGAGAGTATTTGAATGAACTCGGGGATCTGCAGATTTCCTATCCGGCTTGTCATCTTGAGAAGTTGAAGTTAAGGGGGGACACGCTGGGGTCGATGTATAATGCCAACGGGGAAGCTGTTGAAGATGGTGTTGTCGATGAGGCTTCTGAACAGAAGGCAATCGAATCTGTGCCAGTTGCAGAGGCCAAGCCAGATGGTGAAAGAGGTGTCGTAGAATGAATGACACACTATCTTTTTGTTAAATTTTGTTATGTTTTGCTTTGTATTAATTCTTGTATATGCATTCGTTGGTCTTTTCTGGCCGTTAGTATGTAGACAATTGTAATAGAGCAAATTATCAATACAAGTTGAACTTTGTTTCATGTTGGTTGTCCTGGTGTGTGATTGGATGTGTTCTTTTCCGTTTGGAACTTGATTGAAGGCATGACGACAGGTGAGAGTCAGATGGTTTATTCGGATCAGAGGCTTCATAGACCCTTTAGGCCATTGCGTGCGAGATACAGTGAAAGATCATACAGATGGTGGGAGAGAATGCCCAGTTAAGTGTTGTGTGAACGATTCTCCTTGGTGTTTTGGTGATGGGTTGGAGCTGACAACATTGTTGTTGCAGGTGAGCATCGTGAGTGGACGAAGGTTCCCTTTTTGAGGCGAATCTTTGATAACCCACAGTGGCTTTACTCAACGTGGGCGATGGAGGAATTAATCAGAAGTGGCATTCCGTACTACATATCGTGTGAATGCTATGGGTTAGGCCATCCGAAGCTAGAGAGTGCGATGGCAGAGTACATGCGTCGTATTGAATGGGACTAAATATGGCCAAGAGAATATTTGTATATAGAGAATAGATCAATTATGGAATCAGAAACTAATATTCTCATTAATGTAACATAATTTATAAATAACAACTTCTGATATATTGCCATTTTTTATTACACGTGACCTTTTGATTGTGTGAATTACAAATATTTCATTTTTTGTGTATTAAAAAAAAAGGAATTGAGCAAATACGTGTGCCCACGCTTAACAACTGCCAAATTGGGTTATAGTGTTAAGAGTATTGTACTTCTGCGATGTCGTAACTATAGTTTAGTGGTAGACTTTCTGAGTTGTGTAGAGGTCTGATTAGAGCGGGTTCGGCCTCTGGGGTGTATGAAAGAGTATGGCTGATGCTTTCCCGTATGGCCCGAGGGGTTAAGGTGATTCAGGTCGAACACGGGGAACAAAGCGTAGAGTTGGGTGTCGAGGTAGAGGCAAAGTGGTTAAGATCGCGAGGCAGATGTCTTTCCAATGCACCCATACCATGTAGTATGTGTGACGACTTCTTTGGGCTGTCTTCGTATTCTGACAGAGGCACCTGTTGTGTAGGATATGGGTGCGATTGTGGGAAAAGTTTCTCCCAGCCTTGGATTGCCAAACCAGTTAGTGTGTACTGGTGACAAATCTGAAGTGTGACAGCTGATGGTTCTGATGTGGTAGTCAGGGCAGAGTAAACAACAAGAGGTGCTCCTCTTATTCGGGTAAGAGGGTAGGGTATGTAGTGCACCCTCGTTGGATGGCCAGATCGGCATAGTCAGGGCAGATTAGACTATGAAATGGCTGGCCATAGCTCCCTATAAGCTTAGTCAAGTCATATTAGAATGCGACACAATATCGATTGAAATGGCAGAGGCAGTAGGATGGTGTACGCAGATTGTGTGAGTGGCCTTGCTGCCACGATCCACTGAGATTCAGCCCTGTGCCAATGTGTGGGGTGAGATGCAGCACCTCGCCATGCATTGTATTGTTTTTTTGTTTGTTGGAAAGCTTATTTTTCGCTGTAGGTGTGGGTAACGTTTGTATTAAGGCCAAAGGCATATGTTGTATTGTTATGGGAGGCTGATAACTGCAAGCATTCAGATAGTTACTTATTTATAGCCATTGTGGTAGGTGGTTTTTGAGTGCACGTGAATAATGTTGTTTTTAATAAGGGTAGGTGGGGATATATTTGATACGACCTTTCCAGTGAAATGTTTATTGTCACACGTCTGGCTTAGTGTGATGCCATGGAAAATAATGCCAAGAAATTTAAAATAATGTGAAAAAAGGGAAAGTTGTTGTATTACTTTTGAATTGCATAGTACAACTATTAACAATAATATTGTTTCAAAGACATTGAATTCCAAGTACGGGGTACGATTTTCCCACTACGTACATTCTTTAGGGTGTAAGACCCTCTGCCTAGTACTTTTATGATTTCAAAAGGCCCTTCCCAATTAGGTTCTAGCTTCTTCTCATTGCCTGTGACCCTGCGCAGAACCCAATCTCCTTCCCGAAATGTGCGTGAGTGGACTCTTTTGTTGTAGTAGCGTTCTGCAGCCTTTTGATAATTTTCTAGTCATAATTGTGCTACCGTACGTACTTCTTCCAGAAGGTCTAGGTTGTGCAGTAGTTGAATGTTGTTTGTTGTTTGATCAGATGCGATCTCCGTTCAAAGTGTAGGCAGACCCACTTCTGTTGGGATGATAGCATCCGTTCCATATACCATGGCGTAGGGAGATTCACCCATAGAGGATCTTTTTGTTGTCCTATATGCCCATAACACTTTTGGTAGTTCTTCTGCCCATGCTCCTTTTTTATCTTCTAGGTTCTTCTTAATGTTGGCAAAAATAACTTTGTTGGAAGCTTCTGCTTGACCGTTGCCTTGTGGGTAAGTGACAGAGGCAAAGCTCAGCTTGATCTTGTATGTGTCACATAGTTCTTGTACTTTCGCATTTTGGAATGGGGTTCCATTGTCCACGACTATCTCCCACGGTATCCCAAATTGACATATGATATGCTTCCAAACGAAGATCATAGTGTCTGTTTTGCTGACTGTGACGTATGCTTCTGCCACAACCCATTTTGTGAAGTAATCAGTGGATACCAGAGCATATCGTCTTCCTCCTACAGCCTTAGGTAGTTCGCCTACCACATCCATACCCCATTTTGCGAAAGGCCAAGGTGCAATGATTGAGTGTAAAGATTGAGCAGGTTGATGGATGGTGGGTGAAAATCGTTGGCACTTGTCACATTTTTTGGCATAGTCATGTGCTTCTTTCATCATGTACGGCCAGTAATACCCTGCTGTAAGTGCCTTGTGTGCCAGACTCTGTCCCCCTGTGTGATTTCCGCATGTCCCCTCATGTATCTCTTCTAGCAGTTTTTTAGCTTCTGATGGACGCAAACACCGTAGGTAAGGGCCGTTGAAGGACTTGCGGTATAGCGTTCTATGGATAATGGAATAACGTTGTGCCCGAAGGCGCAGAAGCTTTGCGTTGTTTGGATGAGGTGGGAGTTCAGAGGTGGACAAGTATTGGATGATTGGGTGCATCCAACACTCAGGTTCTGATGAGGTTGAGTAAACTTCCATATCTTTGCTTGGTCGGCTTATAGATATGGAGGATTGGCGTGTGGAACCTCCTGCAGAGGCTAATTTGGCAAAGGCATCGACCTTCTTATTTTGTTCCCTCGGTACTTGTATGAGTTCGAACTGGTGAAAATGTGATTGTAGGTCAGTTACCTTCTGTAGAAGGCTAGCCAGATGGGGTGCTTTAGTATCGAAATTCCCAGCCACTTGTTCTATCATAAGTTGTGAGTCTCCTCTTACATTCAGACGTTGGATGCCCATGTCTCGTGCTAGTTCTAAACCATGGATCAGAGCCTCATATTCCGCTTCATTATTCATCGTGGATTGCTCTAAACGAATGGCCTCCTCGATTTTGAGTCCTGAGGGAGCCTCTAATACGATGCCAATACCAGCTCCTTGGGATTTGGATGCCCCATCAGTATGCATCGTCCACACCCATTGATCTTCTGATTCTAACAATTCTGGCAAGGTGCCTGGGGTGAATGATTGAATTTCGACCAAGAAGTCAGCAAGTACTTGTCCTTTCTTTGCTTTTCGTGGCGAGAACTGGATATCATACTGTTATATTATTTTATAATATAATGTAATATTATATTATAATATAATGTTTAGATTAAATAAATGTGACAAAGTGTGTCACATATTGTAACATATAATAGAGAGTTACAATATTTAGATATATGAGATATATCCAAATAATGTAACATATTTGGTGTTACAAATTTGTAACTTCCAAATATTACCCTTTATTGTGTAAAATTGTTGTTACACAATATTGAGATGAATTTCATAAAGCCATATGTGATTTGGCTGTTAGAGATATGATTTTAACCCCAATAATGTGTTTTGGGAGTTACAAAATCATTTGGGAGGGTTTGGAACCGTTTGAAAAACAGCACATTTTTAAGTGCTGAAATTGGTCGGTGGCCGCAGCCACTGAATGTTGGTGGCCGCGGCCTGTGGGACAGAGACCAGTGGTCGTGGCCACTAATGTCTCTGGCCGCAGCCACAGGCCAAAAAACTGACCAATTTTCAGTTTTTTTCAATCTTTGTTGAACGGCTCAAAAAACCCAAATAACTCCCAAATCTCTTTTTTAATTCTATATTAATCCAATTAAACATTGGTAACAGCCATGGGGGTTGGTGGAATTTGAAATTCAAAGGGTGTCTCTAAACTCTATAAATAGGAGCCTATAGCTCACTTGTAAGACACAACATTTCTATCCATTAGAGCACTTGGCTAGAAACACCTTGGCCTATAGCTCACTTTTCTTTATTTCAAACATTTTACTTTACTTGTAACATTTTGCTTTGAGTTGTATTTTCACCATTCTATTCTTCTTCTCTTCTTCTTGTTCTTTAGTTTATTTGTATTTTCAGTTATAGAGTTGTAATCTTATTCAATCAATCATTATTTATTTGTAATATATTTCATAGAGTTGTAATATTATTATCAATTTCCATTGATGCAATACATTTTTATCTAACACATACGTCCCTAGCTCAATTGCCCATTTAGATAACCTTCCAGAGAGATCGGGTTTACTCAATACTTGCTTTAGTGGGTAGTCCGTATATACAATGATGGTGTGGCTTTCGAAATATTGTCGTAACTTCTTCTTTGATGTGAGGAGTGCAAGTGCCAATTTTGCCATCATACTGTAACGAGTTTCAGCATCTAGGAGCATCTTGCTGCAGTAAAACACTGGCCTTTGATGATTAGCTTCTTCTCGAAAGAGTACGGAACTTATAGCGAATTGTGAGATAGACAGATACAAGAATAGATCTTCATTAGCTACGGGGGAGCTCAATACAGGAGGGGAGCTCAAATAAGCTTTCAATTCTTCCAATGCTTTTCTTTGTTCTGGTCCCCAGGTGGTGTTAGTTGATTTCTTTATGCATTGCAAGAAGGGCTGGCAATGGTCGAACATGCGTGATATGAACCGACACAATGCTACTACTTTGCCCGTCAGAGCCTGTATGTCTCGGATAGTTCGGGGTTCTTTGACTTCTGAGAGGGATGCAATCTATGTTGGGTTTGCCTCGATGCCCCTCTGACTAACGACGTATCCTAAGAACTGTCCAGAGGACACCCCAAAGATGCATTTAGAGGGGTTCAATTTCATTTTATAAGTGTCAAGAATGTCGAAGCACTCGGTCAAATCGTCTATATGTGAAGAGCTTTGTTTAGATTTGATGACCATGTCATCGATATAGAACTCCATGTTTCTCCCAAGCAATGAGGAAAATAGCTTGTGCATCAGCCTCTGGTACGTTGCACCTGCATTCTTTAGACCGAAGGGCATAACTTTGTAGCAATATAAACCACTTTCTGTTATGAAAGTCGTGTGAATCCGATCTTCTGATTTCATGGGGATCTGATTGTATCCAGAGTACGCGTCGAGGAAGCTCATTCTTTCATACCCTGTCGTGGCGTCTATCATCTGATCGATTTTCGGTAGAGGGTAGCTATCCTTGGGACATGCTTTGTTTAAGTTTGTGTAGTCTATGCATACTCTCTTTTTTCCATTCTTCTTTGGGACCACGACGGGGTTGGCAAGCCAACTTGGATATAGGCATTCTTCGATTGCCCCTGTGCTCAGGAGCCATTGCACCTCCTCCTGTATGACTTGATTTACTTCGGGAGCGAACCTCCTCTGCTTCTGCTTGACGGGTAGGAAGCTGTTTGAAATATTTAGGCTGTGATTCATGACGGAGGGGTCTATTCCGGGTATGTTGTGCGGAGACCAGGAAAAAGTTCCCATTCTAGCTTTGAGAAATTGTATGAGGGTCTGTCTTTCTTTTTCAGAGAGCTTGGTACTTACCAGCACCATCTTAGATGGGTCAGCATCGTCTAGACATATTTGTTCTAAGGTATCGAGTGTAACTTGGGGTTTTTCTTGGTCTTCCTCTAGATCGATCCCTTTGAGGCATGCTGGTAGGTCCTGCTGTAATTGCTATTTGTCAGGGGAGTTGTTATGGGAGGCAGTGCCAAAACTATTTATTTCTTTCAAGGTAAGGAAGCACTTTTTGGCCTGCTTCTAGCATCCCTTGATGTCGACAGTGTAGCGCCCGTTGGGTGATAGACATCGCATTACCTAATGCAAAGTTGAGACTACCCCCTGCATCCTGTGGATCCAACTTCTCCCCATGATGGCGTTGTAGCTTGTGGTGGAATCTATAATGAGAAAGTCTATTGGCAGGGTGCGTTCTGCGGCCACCACAGGAAATCGTACGACACCTTTCGGATAGACTCTTTGCCTGTTGAATCCCAAAATGGGTGTGGTGGAGGGACGGATATGATTCTCCTCTAGCCCCATTTTCTGGAAGGCTTCCCAGAAGAGGATGTCGACCCCACTGCCCCCGTCGACTAGAACTCTGCCCAGCTGGCAATGGTCGACCTTTAGTGAAATGAAGAGTGGATCGTCATGGGGTAGGTGCACGCCTTTCAGGTCATCATCGGTAAAGGAGATTGCAGAGGCTGGATAACTTCTATCCTCTGAAGTGACAAGATTGACCGTGTGGCCTAATGATTTGTATCGCTTCACCCGTTCCTCCATCCTCTTATGGATTTTGGTGATATGCTCTTGGTTCTCAGTGAATTCCAAGATCCCATGTATCATAGGGACTTGTTTAAGAGGCTCTTGTGTGCTATCAGAGGCTGTGTGCACGGGGTCTGACGCTTGTGGTGCTAGGGCAGAAGCGGGATTGTGCCGCGAGGTGCCGGGTCTGCCTATCTCCTTGATGTATTGGGTAAGCCTCCCACTTTTCATGAGGGCTTGGATCTGATTGTTCAGGTTATGGCATTCAGCGATCGTATGACCGTGATCTTTATGAAAGAGGCAGTACCTGCTTTTATCCCTCCTGTCAGAAGGAGTGGTAATCTTATAGGGCTCTCGCCAGATAGGTCTTTCTTTATTTTCTTCACAAATGACTTCTTGCGGGATGGTGTATTAGAAGGAAGGGTATCATGGTGACTGTTGGTCCTGTCTTGGCCTCTTCCCTTCCTTCGCGTGATCTGTTTGGTTCTGTTTCCTCTTGTCATCTCTAGTAGGTGGCGTAGGGTTATTTGTTGGTGGAGCAGAGATGAGCACAAACTTCATCTGTGCACGTTCTCAAAATTCCAAGACCCTGAAGACGCCCTCGGCTCGGGTCTGCACTTCTGCCATGTCGTAGGGTGGTGTCATGGTGAGATTTTCATGTAAAAGATATCCCACCTGCAAGCTTTTGACGAAGAGATTGGCTGCGGTAATTGGATCGACGTCGTGGATTTGATGCACGAGGTCAATGAAACGCTGCAAATATGTTTTCGGATGTTCATTTTCCCCTTGCTCAATCCGATAGAGGCCAACCATTGTTCTTGGTGCCTCACGGTTCGCACTATATTGTTGCAAAAAGGTCCGTCGGAGATCATTAAAATTGTTGAGGGATCCGGGTTTTAACTGTCGGAACCACAACAAAGCTGGCCCGGAGAAAGTCATTGAAAAGACCTTGCATTGAATAGCTTCATTGTTAGCTTCTAATGCCATTTTCTGCTAAAATTGGAATAAATGGTTTAGCGGATCTCCCTTTCCATTAAACGCAGGCAGGGAAGGGATGATGAAGTCCCGGGGCTTAGGTTCATTCTGAATCCACTCTGAGAAAGGAGATTTCTCAGTGGTTCTTGATACTAGATCCAAATGCTCGGTGGCGTAAACGGATCGCCCGTTTGAGAAATTATGCATCATTTCTCTCATCATATCTTCTTTCCAACTGTCTAAGAACCGGATCGAGGGAACACGGTCTTCAGAGGGTGAATCGTGCGTGGCTTGACGTGTGGCTTGTTGAGGCCAGATTTTGGCTGTTGGCTGATCGGATCGGATGGGTTTTGCCTCCGTCCGCATATGTGTGTCATAGAGTGGGGCTCGTCGTTCTTCGGCCCCGGAGGGTGGCGGGAGACCTTGGGATCCTTCACTACCGAGGTTCATGTTTTTCTGAGGGGAACTGATGCGGTAGATTGGAACTTCAGGTCTACCAGAGTCAAGATTGTTGTTGGCCTGGGTATTGCGTGTGGTGTTAGCGGATCTGCGCAGCTCAGCAATCTCAGCTTCGAGCCTAGCCTGAGCTTCAGTCAATGTCTTGATTGCTTTGTCAGACCGCTGTTAGCTCGCTTCCAGCAGGTGACACATCCTGTCGATCTGGTCGCCCACGTCCGCCGGAGGGATGCTCTGTGCGACTGGACTCGACACTCCGTTGCCTTTTGGTGGCATGATTCCAAGGTTTTAGAGGATCTTGGACGTAAAAATAAGGTTCTTGATTTCTTGATTCGACGGTGTGGCTAAGGCCGAAATATTTTTCGTTCCCACAGACGGCGCCAATTGTTGGAGCAACAATTTGTCTTTCTATATATGGAGGTACAATCCGACGATAGATGATGTTTTGTCACTATTCTGGTGGTAAAATTCGCTTTTGACTCGTCGGGGTTACCTGCAAGAAAGACACTCCGATGTTTAAGTCAGTTAAAAGTTCGATCCCTTTCCTCTTCTATGAATCTTATATTTATAGGAAAAAATATGTAAAGCGGTTAGTTAGTTCAAGCAGACCCTGGAATGGTGGGAAAAAATAACTGAATTTCCCTCCAAAAAATACTGACTTTGAATTTCTCGTTCAGAGGTCAAAGGCGTGGACTGCCTCTGACCCGTGGCTTCTGCCTTCGGAGCTTCTGCACATCAAAACATACCGTTTTGAATGTTCGGTAAATGAGGAAAGGATTTTCAGGCCGAACATTTTGGGCCCAACACTAACCAATGGAAAAATCTCATTTTCAAGAAGGTGTAAAGTGTGGCATGTTAGTCAACAACCTGTGTGAAAGTTTCAATGCTACTATTTTGATTGCTAGGGATAATCCAATTGTGACTTTGTTAGAGAAGATTAGGTATTGGCTAATGTGTAGATTTTGTGAAAAAAGAGAAAGTGTGGGAAGATGGAATCAGCCATGGGGCCTAGGATTTTAAAGACAATAGAGAAGCTTAAATTGGGAGCTAGAAATTGTTATGTTACTAGGGCTAATGCAAACAAATTTGAAGTTAATCAAGGGGGAATGAACCATGTTTCTGTGGTAGACCTCTTATAAATGACTTGCAGTTGTAGGATATTTTAGTTGTCTAGTATACCTTGTGCACATGCTCTGGCATGTATTTGGAGTTGCAATGAAGATATCATGAAGTTTATCCATGAGTACTATAAGAGAGAACGATTGTGGCTACATATGTTGGGGTTGTAGGGCCAATGCCAAGCCCAGACAATTGGCCTTAACCCCATCGAACCTCCTGGTGAAAACAATTTTCCTGGAAGAAGGGATGTTGATGAACCTCATCCAGGAGCAACAAAGGCAAAGAGATTTGGCCAGCAAACGACTTGCACCAACTGTAAGGAGGTGGGCCATAACAAGAAGACATGCAAAAAAATAGTTGTTGAGCAGGTAACAATGTTAGTTTTTTATTCCCCATTTCGACATAGGAAATCGATTTATTGATATCTCACATTGTTCTCACTTTGTAGGCTCCAGCT
The DNA here is from genome assembly GCF_963169125.1 of Humulus lupulus. Lineage (NCBI taxonomy): Eukaryota > Viridiplantae > Streptophyta > Magnoliopsida > Rosales > Cannabaceae > Humulus > Humulus lupulus. The sequence continues at coordinate 205,243,208 of NC_084798.1, forward strand.
GCAAAAAGAAATGGAAGACCACCCAGTAAGAATCCATTTGAAGAAACTAAAATGAGAACAGAAAGAAGATGCAAACAACACGCAAGGGAAGTAGGTTCAGGTACAGCTACTAGAGGAGCTTCGTGTCCAAGTTCTTAGTTGTTAGGGTTCTTTTTTTATTGTGTTTGAACGATTATGATGTTAATGCACCTACATCTAATGTTTTCTTGTTTTAGTTTTTGGAAGACATCTTGTTTTCATGTTAATTTTCTACCTTTTGTTGAAACTATAGATGATCAATTGTGTTTTTTCCAGATGCAAATGTGAGTGGGAGGCCCATTGTCATCATCTCATTGTTCATTTTCTGGATGCAATTGTGTTTTTTCCAGATGCAAATGTGAGTGAGAAGACTATAGCAGCAACAAAGAAAAATGAGAAATTAATAAACTGTACTTAAACAACTGTTTTGTTTTCAAAAGTACTTTTTGTTTGAGAAGCCCATTGTCACCATCTCATTGTTCATTTTCAACTTGCTATATAAGAAATGCAAAGTATAAAATCCACTTACTTTCCCATTAAGAAAAATGATCTCACATGACAATTGGACCTTCATGGTTTAATTATTAAAATACTAGCAAGATATAACACTATACATAACAAAGGAGGTGGCAAACAGAATCCAAAAGAAAACTTAAAGCTACTGAACGATTTCAGTCCAAAGAAAGCTAATACCAAACTGAAAACAATAAGTACTAATTAAGTAATGGACATCTCAAACTTTTTGACCTGAATGAAAAGTACCTAAATAGAAAAACAAAGTCTTGTCGTGAACCCATTATGGAACATATATTCAGTAATTGAAAGTGTAGTAGAAAGAATAATAAAAAGAACATAAAGCATTTTAAATCTCTGGTTGGTTAATTCAGTATTTTAAAGGTATAAGAATACGTCATCAAAAGACATACATTAATCATCATTGATAATTTAGTAAAGCTTACATAACCTACACTTGTTTTACACAAATAATTGCACAAAATAAACTCACATTTTTAACCAAAATACAAGATAGATTACAACTGCACAAAACATAATCTTCTTCCATTTTTTGACCCAACAATGGTCACGTACATCATCTTTAACTTTGCTTTCACCACTGCTTTCCCCTTCCCTTACATTTAATCTTTCAAAATCCCTGCTATGTTGGTCATCATTATCAGACCAAGATCTTGAAGCTGCAAAAATGGAGTGCAATTCATTTTCTAATAATCGGTTCTTTCTCAACCACTCTGGTAAGACAGTCATTCCACGTTCACAAACACGAGGGTCAATCCATTCAAAAAAATTACATTCCCTCTGTGCCTAATAGTCCAACCAAATGAAATTTCAACATTAAACATAGCCCAAAGAGAGCAAATATTATGTGGAAACTGTTAACACTTCAGACAATTCCATTGACAAATTATAGTGGGAAAAGATTATGCTTACACTATAATCAAAGAATAGAATTAAATTATTATAAACATCTCTCAGACATTTCATTGTGCTTAAACAATAATCAAAGAATTAAATTATTAATATCCATGAGACATTTTATTGTTCTTAAACCATAATCAAAGAACTAAATTATAAACATATCTCAGACATTTCAACATTTGAAGACATTTTGGAAAATTAAAGTTTCAGCATTAACCATAAATCAATCAGTCCAAAAAGTCACATATGCTTGACACAAAAATATTTGGAATTATTAAATCCACTCACTTGATGCGTGACACAAGCTCTGAATCGTCTTCCTGGGTTTTCCAACGTCTACGAAGTCCTAATCACCGTTAACAATGGTGGTTCACAATAGGATAGCAAATTTGTAACACCCTAAATTCTAGCTTTAATTGTAGAAAATAAAGATGTTGAAAAAATTAACGTAATAAATCGTAAAAAATGTTGCCTTCTTTATTGTTAATTTAAAATTAATATAACTCGGGTTTAAGAAAAATAAATAATAGTCTTTACAATAAAATAAAAATAAAACTAGGCAACATTTAATCATAAAGTTCATAACTTTCCAAGAAAATAAAACGCGGCTATACGACCCCCACATATTCACACAAGTCTTGTTATTAGGAATCCGCTCGCCATCGGTCATCTAAGGTTAACTTATTCTGCAAAAGTAAAAGAAAGGAATGAGCTTCTAAGCCGAGTAAGGAAAATATACAACAAATCATACATAAATCAATTATAATCTTATAACGAACAAATATACATGCAATACTAGAATCATTATAGAATTCAAAGTCAAAATCTATCATATATCACCGTTATACCAAAGATCCACACAGATCTAGATCATAAATTATATCCTGCAATCATAACATTAGTCATAAACACAAAAATAAAAAATCAAGACAACCCAAGAAACAAATAAGAGTCAACTATATAATCATATAATCAAACATATCATAAATTTCACAAGAGTCATAACAGAGCTTATTTATACTAATCATACAACATCATAAAATCCTAGGTCATAACATAGCTTAAGTCATAATCATAAATCATAATCTAAATTATAGTTCATAGTCATAAGTCATTGGTCATAAGTCATAATAATTAACATAGGTCATAGGTCATAAGTCATAATAACAAGACAGATATAATAAAAAGATAAGTCCTTATACAGGGGTGGAAATTAAGCCCCGAACATAAGTCTGTCATACAAGTTTGGCAGTCGAGCCTACCAAACATCAACTTAGGTCCGTCATACAAGTTTGAAAACTAAACCTACCAGACATAAGTCTGTCATACAAGTTTTATTGTACCTGAAGTGTTAGGTCATACAAAACATAAACTAGATCATAAACTAAACTACCTAATTTTCCATACCTTGAGTTTGGTGCACATAAACTATACTTGAGTCTTTTACATGATAATCCTGCTTAAAACCCTATTTCATAAACATGATAACATTAATAAAACATAAACTAATAGATCTAAAACTCAAACACAATCAAAACTTAATTATACCTCAACCTTGATCTTGAAGAAAAACCCTAGATCCTTAAATGCTTGCTTGTAGGGTTTTGACAATAAGAAAGATAGCCTTGGTCGTGTGGCCTCTTTGGGTACTAGGGTTTCAAAGATATGAAGAGGTGATGGTGATTTTGGCCTTAGGATTTGTGTTTTGATGGTGGTGCATGACAACAATAGGGAGAGAGAGTGTGTGTGTGAGGGTCTCAAGAAGGAATAGGCTCTTTTTATAGGCTCTCAAAAATCTCAATTTCATTCTAACTATAATCCAAATTTAAATTTAAATAAAATAAAATCCTAACTTTTATATAAAATATCTCTAAATTATCTTATTAATATTTTTATTAAATAATTGAGGAATAATCTAACATCAAACTACCTAGCAAAAAAAATATCCCAACCTCTAACTACCTAAATCTCGTAACTCTGGACTCACTTGTAGTAAAATCAACATAACTGGAGCTCTAGGAGTCCGATTTAGACAATCTTTATATTCTTAGAAAGCTAATTCAATTATCTACAACTTTTTAGAGATACTATTTTTCCAAAATCATAACATAACTTGGTTAAATACGGGTCCAAAGTTACAGTACCCTATAGTTGCGAAAATTCTATGTGATTATCTAAATAACAATCTAATCCACAAATATCCTAACTAACTATAAAATAATAAACTCTAATTCTCTAGGATGATTTTGAATTTACTAAGCTCAAAATCTTATTGGGCTTTAGGGCTTTATGTAGACTGAATCCATAACAATTCTTAATAATATCATAATTAATTTATTCTTACGCAATCACTCATTTTCCCACAAACAAGGCTACTAATATCATAAAACTATACTATATTATAATAATTATAACCACTAAATATTTTAAAAAAAAATTAAACCTTATTCCATCACCACAACTCAAGTTAAATCTATTCTACAAAATTAAAACAACCTATAGTCACAAAAATAAAGAGGTCTAAGAGAAAGGTAACCTCAGTTACTACAATTCTCCCCTCCTTGAAGAAATTTCGTCCTCGAAATTTGACTTACTAAAAACCTCGAGATACCGTTCCCTCATATCTTCCTCCAATTCCCATGTTGCCTCTCTTCCAGTGCTATTGCTCCACAAGATTTTAACTATAGGGATACTTTTGGACCTTACCTCCTTAGTTCCCCACTTTAGAATGCGCACTGGTCGTTCTTCAGAGCTGCAATCTTGTTTCAACTCTAGAGCCTCGTAATCGAGCACATGGGATGGATTTGATACATACTTTCTTAACATAGATATATGGAAAACATTATGCGTTTCAACTAATGATGGCTATAAAGCCAACCGATATGCTACTTGCCCTACTTTGTCCAATATCTCAAAAGGACCTATAAACCTCAGGTTTAACTTTCCTTTCTTTCTGAAACACATAATCCCCTTCATCGGAGATACTTTTAGAAAGACATGATCACCTACTGAAAACTTAACATTTCGATTTTTAGCATCGGCATAGCTCTTTTTGTGACTTTGAGCGGAAAACATTCCTTGTCTTATCTTTTCTACCGCTTATGTTGCTTCTTTTACTACCTTAGGTCCTAAGTATCGTCTTTCACCAACCTCGTCCCAATGAAGTGGTGATCGACACTTCCATCCATATAGCATCTCATAAGGTGTCATGCCTATCATGTCCTGATAACTGTTGTTGTAAGAGAATTCCATAAGCGGTAATTATTTACTCCAAGACCCTGGAAAGTCTAAAGTACAAGCTCTCAACATGTCTTCCAAAATTTGTATGGTACGTTCTGATTGACCATTTGTCTGAGGGTGAAATACCGTACTTAGCTTTAACTTAGTGCCCATGGCATGTTGTAGGCTTTCCCAGAACTTCGAGGTAAAAACTGGTCCTCTGTCAGAGACTATCGTCTTTGGGCCTCCATGTAATCTTACTATCTTCGCCACATAAAGCTTTGCATACTGCTCAGCGTTGTAAACTGTTATTACTGGCAAGAAGTGAGTAGATTTTGTGAGTCTATCTACTATCACCCAAACAGAGTCATCTGCTTGGTGGTCCTTGGTATCCCATCATGAAGTCCATCGCTATATCTTCCCATTTCCATTCAGGAATCTCTAACGGTTGTAATGTTCCAGTGGGTCTCTGATGTTTGACCTTAACTTGTTGGCATGTAAGACATTTTGTTACAAACTCTACTATGTCTTTCTTCATTCACGGCCACCAGTACATTTTCTTGACATCGTTGTACATCTTGGTCGATCCCGGATGAAGTGAATACGGAGTGGTGTGCGCTTCTCGTATGATACTTTCTCTTAATCCATCTTGATTCGGCACACACACTCAGTTTCTATATCCTAACATACCTTCCTTTGTTATTGAAAAATCAACATTTTTTTAATTTTGTAGTGTTGCCTTTTTCTTAAGAAGAAACTTGTCCTCTTGTTGTTTCTCCTTAATTTCCTCCATCAGTGTTGACTTGATTGTGAGATCAGCTAATTGTCCCATTATCATCTCGATTTCAGATTTCTTAATATGATATTGTAACGGTTGTGCAATCCCCTTAAGCGTCGATATGCTACCATAACTCTGTCTACTAAACGTGGCTGCCACGACATTAGCCTTTCCCGGATGATACAAAATCTCACAATCGTAGTCCTTAACTAGCTCCAGCCACCTTCGTTGCCTCATGTTGAGCTCCTTTTGCGTAAAGAAGTATTTTAAACTCTTGTGGTCTGTATAGATCTCGCACTTTTCTCCTTATAGATAATGCCTACAAATATTTAAAGAGAAGACCACTGCTGCCAACTCCAAGTCATGGGTCGGGTACCTTTATTCATACTCCTTCAATTGTCTCAAGGTGTATGCGACCACTTCCATCTTGCATCAAAACACATCCAAGTCCTTGTTTTGACGCTTTGCAATATACTACATACTTGCCCTTGTCATTTAGGATGCATAGAACTGGGGCTGTTATGAGCTTGTCCTTTAGCATTTGGAAGATTTCTTTGCACTTATCCTTCCATACAAATATCTTTTGCTTCCTTGATAAATTTTTTAAGGGCATAGCTATTTTGGAGAACCCTTCAACAAATTGTATGCAGTCTCCTACTAAGCCCAGAAAACTTCTTTCTTCAGTGGCATTCTTAGGCTTGAGCCAGTCTTTCACAACTTCTATCTTGGTTGGGTCTACTTCTACGCCATTTTTTTTTATAGATGTGTCCTAAAAATGCCACCTTCTCTAGCCAAAATTCACATTTCTTAAACTTGGTGTATAATTGGTGTTTCTTGAGCCTTTTTACCGTTAGTCACAGGTGCCCTTCATGTTCGGCTCCTATCTTTCAATAGATAGTATGTCGTCAATGAAAACCACCATGAACTTATCCAAGTAATCCTTAAATACTCGGTTCATAAGGTCCATGAACGCGGCCGGTGCGTTTGTCAATCAAAATGACATTACTAAGAACTCGTAATGTCCATATCGAGTTCTGAATGTCGTCATTGGGATATCCTCCTCTAGTACTCTTAATTGGTGATATCCTGACCGTAGATCTATCTTTTAGAACACTATGGATCCTTGCAATTGATAAAAAAGATCGTCTATTCTAGGCAAAGGATACTTGTTCTTGATCGTCACTTTGTTTAGCTCTTGATAATCTATGCACATCCCCATGCTCCCGTCATTCTTCTTGACAAAAAGCACTGGTGCACCCCAAGGAGAAAAGCTTGGTCTAATGAAACCCTTGTCTAAAAGCTCTTGCAGTTGTATCTTTAATTCCTTAAGCTCCGTCGGCGCCATCCTATATGGAGATTTTGATATTAGTGTCGTTTCTGGTGCTAACTCTATTTTGAACTCGATCTCCTTACTCGGAGGTAATCCCGCTAGATCTTCTAGAAATACCTCGGGAAATTTGCATACTATATGCACATTCTTTGGCTCCAGTTGTGTCTCTCGTGACTTCTCTACTATGCTGGCTAGATACGTCTGACAACCGCTACCGATTAAACGTTGAGCTTTGAGAGCTGACACTATCGTATGCGAGTTCTAGAAAATACTCCTTTGTAAGTGAACTTCTCACCATCTTCTGTTTGAAAATTGACCGTCTTACCCCTTACAGTCAATTTTCGCTCCATATTTTTATAACCAATCCATTCCTTATATCATAGTCCTTAAGGTCTAACTTGATCAAATCTACTAGTAATTCTCTTCCTTTGATTCTATCTACAATGCTACACACCCCTCTACTAAATAGCATTCTTTCCACCGAGGGAAATTCCGTGACAAACTTATCTCTAAAAAGTTCACATGGCTTATCTAAGCTATCAATCATATTCATAAATACAATGGAATGTGTCACTCCTAAATCGAATAAAACATTGAATTGCTTGCCATAGATTGTGATCTGACCCGTTACTACTGTATTGCTAGTTTCCGCCTCACCTTATGTAAGAGTGAAAACTCTGGCAGGTATTAGCTTTTCATCCTTCTTTTGGTCTCAATTTGGGGTAGTCTTTCTTGAGATGACCTTCGTCTCCACAATTGAAGCAACCTCTAGTTTTATATCGGCATTCTCCTTAATGTTTTCTCTACAGATTGGACATTGAGGATATTCTACGTAAGGCTTCTTATTCTTATTGCCTTCTGACGTAGTTTTCCCTTTCTTGTACGCCTTTTGGTTATGACCGCCGTCATGTTTCCTTTTTGTGGTTGTTTTGTTCGTAATTGCTTTTCTTGGCATATTTTATTGACGCTCTTTCTTTCTAGATTTTATCCTCCGTCTGCTCAGCTTCCTGAGCTATTTCCAATGTTTCTGCGTATGTGGCTATTCCCGAACCAACTTTACGTCTCTGGCTATCATTGGCTTCAACCCTTTTACGAATCTTTGAATTCGTAACATCTCAGTGGGTACCATGTTCGTTGCGAACTTGGTCGATCGGTTAAATTTTCTGGCATATTTCATCACAATCGAATTCCCATGAGTAAGCGCGATGAATTCGTCCACCCTTGTGGCTAGAATTGCAGGACTGTAATACTTTTTTTTGAACACCTGGACAAACTCATCCCATGTCATAATGTTTACATTTTGAGTTTGCTTCACTATATCCCACAAGATGCGGGCGTCTTTCTTGAGTAAGCTTGAGGTGCATGAGATTCGGTCCTCGTTTCCCAAGCGCATATGTTCCAATATGGATTCTACCAAACGAAGCCATTCTTTGGCTTCTTCCTTGTCCTCTTTCCTATTTGATTTCTTGTTCGTTCAATCTTCTAGAACTTCTTAGTTCCTACTCCATTTTCTTTTCTGTTTCTCCCGAAAGAGAAAATTGTAAAAACTAAGAAAAATAAACAAAAAAATTATAACCTAGCCTATTGTACTACTTCCTATTAGGTCCATCTATCTATTAAAACTATCCTATTACAATTAAGTCTGTTGACCCTCGATTTGGTCAACTGACACGGAGTCAAACGCTTGAAGTGGATAGATGTGTTGGAATAGATATAATGACAATAACAGTAAAGAACACAGTAAATTATAGTGGTTCGGCCCCAAGAACTGGTAATGACCTACGTCCACTTAAGTTATTATTGATATGAGCTCTCAAAGGAGTGATCAAAGAACTAGGGTTCTCTGAGTTTCACAAGCCTGAGAGAGATAAACAATACAATCGTAATACAATAGCTCTAATTCCCTTGTAAGTGTATAGGTTCCATCAACTAAAAGCCAAAAAGTCCCTCCCTTGAGCTATTTCTCTCTATTTATAGGCTCAAGGAGGATTACATGAATTTGTTATAGATATTCTCTCCTAATTAATCGGATAATCAGGAATCATAAGAGATAATCTCGGAATTGATTATGATTTACCCAAGATCATCTTGAAATATGCGGAATGTACAACCATGCTGGTCGTAAAGAAACTTCAAATGTTATGCCAGGAGAATCTTACTGGTCGATGATCGAACAGAACTTCTGCCACGTCACCCGTGCCTGATTTTTGGATAACATTTGCCCCTCAAGTTTATTTATTACGACCAACAATAAATAAACTTTAAGGAAAACGACTCTTCGATTACCCCACTAGATCTGTCAAAGTAGTTCATGCATTCTTGGAAAAAGTGTCCTACCCCTGTCTAATCATGGCTTTTCAGTTCCCAAGTAACCTATTGACGGGTATCACCCTTCCCCATGCTTCGAAAAGAGGAAGCTAATGATTGCCTCTTTTTTCATGCCACAGACAAAATATATATAGCCTTCTCAGAGCCTTCTTTTTCTTTTTACGCAAGTTATTTCTCTTTCAAGAAACCCTAAATCAGAACCATCATTCTCTCTGAAGATCATCTTTCAGCGTTCCACGAACCAGCCATCCATTCGTCTACGCTCAAAATTCCTTCAAACCTCCACAATCTTTGCTTTGGTAAGTTTCAGAACCTTTCTACTCTTTATTTTCGCTATGCATGCCGCTGTGAGTTAAGTTTTAGGTTCTGGCATTTTCTGTGTTCTTGGGTTGAGATGCATGAAAGTAGGGGGTTTATCGGGTGATGCTAGATAGGATGATGTTTCTTTTCCATCCAGGAGTTACGAGTCAGTTTGATAGTCAAGATCATAAATTTAGGACGTAAAACCGAAGTAAAAATTCGATTTTTATGCTAGTTGAAAAACTGAGTTTTTCCCGCCCTTATATGAGTTGAAAAAGCTTTTTCAAAAAACTTTTTGCTTTCACTTTTTGATCCGTTTTTCAAACCGTTCATGTGAAAAAATTTGTTTTTTTCTAGAATGTTGTGTATAAAAGTTTGACTTTTATACACGACCAGCGCTATTCTAACCATCTTTCTAGACTCTTCATCCTCACCTCCCCATTTTTCTGTTCGCAGATTTTAATGCCAGATTTGTGGGGAGGTGAGCAGCCTATCGAAGACGATCTTCTTGCGCAAATGCTTGAAGGTGAAGAACAGCCGACCTAGCGCGTTCACGAGATTCCATTCTCAAGACTCTCTTCTTCCAGACCTCAACCATCACCACCTAAAATGGCCCGTTCTAAATCTCCTAGCAAAAAGAAACCAAACCCTGAAGATAATCCAAATCCTCCTGCCCATCCTTATTCGCAGGCTAGGGTTCCCTCGACCAGCGGTCGAGAAAACATTGTCCCAGACCCTCCCATTCAGGTCAGGGCTCGCCCTCGGCATTCAACCCTTCCTGATATCAAGTGGTATCTTTCTCCCCTCAGCCAGGTGACCCCCAGGATGCTTGCCAATTATCTTAGGAAGTATCCTCTCACTGGGCTCAATCTCAAGATCCCCACTGCGGATCAGAGGGCTAACTTGCCTGGAGGTGCTTACAGCGCCTGGTCGAGATATCATATAGAGGCGGGGGCTACCCTTCCTCTTCATCCCTTTTATCAGGGGGTGGAAAACTATTTTGGTGTCGCCCCCTTCCAAATTACTCCCAACGGATATAGAATGGTCGCTGCACTCTATATCCTTTACAAACTCAAAAACTGGCCAAAGCCTACTCCTCACAAGGTCAACTTCCTTTTTGACCTTAAGTCTAACCCTTAACAGTCCGGGACGGGCGTTTTTCATTTTTTTCATCAGGAAATAACCCGAACATTCCTGAGTGACACCACCCACATCTCCAACGTGGGGAAATACAGCCAGGAGTATTTCCTCACGCCCGACATGACTACAAACAACTTGGCCTTCGCTTGAGGAGGTAAATGTCCTTTTCCATTGGTCGCTACTTTTACTTAGCAATTTTCTTTGTACTTCTCTAAAGTATCTTGTGCCTTTCAGGACCATGGCTACACCCAACCCAACACCAGACATGGTGTTGAGGTCCAACGCACTGGCCAGAATGACTGACGTTGAAAAAAGCGTTAAGTCTCTGGTCATTGATGAAAACTTGAGGTTGTCTGGCCTCCTGGCCCCTCATCAGGAAATGAGGGAACCCGCGGTGGTTGACGCCATTGCCGAGGGGCATCCCGAGAAGCAACCCCCAGTGTCCCCTCCTCGAAGGAGACCGACTGGGGTTACGATCAGGGAACCGACTGGCGCCCCCTCAGCAGAAAGGCCTTCTGCCCCCCAAGAAAAGGGGAAACAAAAGGCAGCAGAGACTGTCGTAGACTTGGACGAGTCTTCAGACGAAAACGCTATTGTTATTTCGCTTTTAAATAGCTTACCAATTCCCTGTCACTTATTTGACGGGGACGGCAATTTTACATATACTCCAAATCTAGGGCCAGACTTCTTCGTGCCAGAGAGTGAGTGTATGACTAGTAGAGTCAGTAGTGTAGCGAAAAGTAGTAATAGCTCGGGTATTGGACTTTATAAATTTCTTTACTTCTTTTCTGATGTACCATAACTTGTCATCTATTTTTAGCTTACTATCTGCATGTTTATCTCTTTCTGCAGACATGGCCTCCGCAAATGTTTTCGACTTGTACAACACTCAGGAAGAGGAGGAAGTTCCCCTGGTCCGAAGGAGGAAATCGGCGAGGAGACAAGATGACGAGTTTAGCCAAGCGCCCTCGGCCAAGAAGATTCGAGCAGCTTATCCTCCAAAGGATGGGCCCTCCGGCCAACCTTTTGCTCAACCATCCGCTCCTGCTAAGAAGGAGACCCCGCCTGCTGCCACAAATCCTTCGCTCATGGCTCCAAAAGAACAGGCCCAGCAAGCCAAACTTCTAGGGGCCAAACTCTCGAGCTGCTCCCTGCGATCAGCCAAGGATCGCCTCACCCATATCCTGAAGCATGACCGTTGCAGGGAGGCAATGGCTGAGGCTGAAAACATGGGGGTCGACCAGATCCTTAACAAGGCCCTTAATGAAGTGGCCAGTGTAAGCACTCTTTCCCTTTTTGTGATTATAGTCTTGATTTTTTCTTTCTTTGAAGATGGCCTAACTCTTATTCTTTGATTGCAGGCCATGCTGACAATGACTACTGCTCGTACTCGCGTTGGTGCCAGCATCGAGCAGTCTCGGGCGAAGGTTATTGAGGAGCTTCAAGCCGCGGAAGCAAGGCATGCTGGGGAGTTGGAGGTAGTCACCCAGCAGAAGGATGCCTTGGTAGCATAGCTGGCAGAAAAGAAAGCTTCTCTGGAAACTACGAGAAAGCAGAGGGATGACTACCAGGAATCTAGCCGAATCCAATGGCGTGAAGTCAAAAAACTTAGGGAGGAGCATCTTGCTAAGGACACGACCATTGCAGTCCTTCAAAGCCAGGTGGAGCAGCTTAAGTTGCCTAATGCCAAGGACCTGGAGAGGTATAAGAACGCGACAATTCGGTGTTTCTATGACTTTTGGAAACACAACCAAAGTGTCGATTTCAGTTACCTGCCAGAGGACGCCAGGAAGGCTGAGATAGCCCGCTGCACTGCTCGGTTGGCTGCCGAAGAGAGAGCCAGGGTCCCTGCTTCCCCAGACATTTTGCCGGCCGCCAGAGTGGAGGGAGGAGAAGCTGTTGGGGACGTGGTCGATCAGAATGCTCCACAGGATCCTCCTGCTCCTCAAGCTCCATAAAGTTTTTTCTTTTACTTTTCTTTAATTATACGACCTACGGGTCGTGATGTAAAGACTGATTTCTTTTTTAATTTTGCTGCATGGGCAGAATATTTTACTTTTACTTTTGAACAATTACATCCAAACAGTACTGCTTGCGGTGTAAAAGAATTCCCTTTGATATTATAATATTTCTGCTTATTATAACATTTGCTCGCATGACCGAACTTAGCATAGTACTTTGGTTTGATTTAACAAAATATAAATTTTAAAAAATACTCTAAGTACCGTAGCATGCTTTCACTTATTTTGTTCATGTGTTTACATACCTCTTGGTATGCTTTGCTATCGATGTACCTTATATGCCCGCCAAGTGACTGAGGAGCTTTAGGTCCTTGGTCACTTGCCTTGACCACGACCTGTACGAACATTACTGCTCGGTATAAAATGCAACACTTATAATACAACAAAACAACACACGTAATGAACAAATACTTGTAATTTTTTTTTACAAAGGTTTGGCAAGAATGACTAGCTGCGCACAGTCCCTTATCATTCTGGTATTAAAATGGACTAAACATGTCTTTATGAGTGATCTTTAAAAGATCTTACACTTATAAGCGATTAGCCATATAACATGACTAACCCTTTTTCAAAACTTGTAAAAAGTAAAAATTAATACAAGCCAGTCCTTTAAGAAGGACTGTTTATTGATAATACTTGCGCAGGTGTTCTCCATTCCAATAGCGTGGAACGAGATCTCCATTTAAGCGTGCAAGTTTGTATGTGCCTGGATGAAGGACTTCTTAAATCTGGTAAGGTCCTTCCCAGTTTGGTCCGAGTACTCCAACAGCCGGGACGCGGGTGTTTAAGAAAACTCGTCGAAGTACTAGGTCTCTGTCGCTGAATTTTCTTTCTTTTACTTTTGAGTTAAAGTACCGGGCGACTTTTTGCTGGTACGTAGCTACTCGGAGTTGGGCTTTCTCTCGCTTCTCTTCAACAGAGTCTAGAGACTCTATCAACAGTTGGCTATTCTGGTCCTAGTCGTATGTGATTCTTCGATGTGAGGGCGGATTTAACTCGACTAGCAACATAGCCTCTTACCCGTATGCTAAGGAAAACGAGGTATGACCTGTTGCTGTTCGATGAGAAGTTCTATATGACCAGAGTACTTCAGGAAGCTGTTCTGGCCATGCTCCTTTAGCTTCCTCGAGTCTTTTCTTCAGGGTATCCTTCAATGTCTTATTTACGGCTTCAACCTGCCCATTTTCTTGCGGATGCGCAACTGAAGAAAAGCTCTTGACGATTCCATGCCTCTCGCAAAATTCTGTGAATAGGTCATTGTCGAACTGGGTGCCGTTGTTTGAGACAATCTTCCGAGGAAATCCATATCGGCAAACAATGTTCTTGATGACAAATTCAAGAACTTTCTTTGTCATTATGGTAGCGAGTGGCTCAGCTTCGGCCCATTTGGTGAAGTAGTCGACTGATACAAGTGTGTATTTTACTCAACCTTTTCCCGTTGGCAAGGACCCAATTAAATCGATACCCCATACTGCGAAGGGCCATGGACTTTGCATCTGCTTTAACTCATTTGGAGCTGCGCGTGGGATCTTGGAGAACCTCTGACACTTATCAAATTTTCGCACAAACTCCATTGAGTCCTCGTTCATAGTCGGCCAGAAATAACCCTGCCTCAAAATCTTCTTTGATAAGCTCTACCCCCCAGCGTGATCTCCACAGAAGCCTTCATGTACTTCCCTCATCAGCTCTTTAGCCTTTTCTGGTGTAATACATCTGAGCAGTGGCATGGAGTATCCTCTTCAGTATAGAACACCATCGACCAATATGTACCTAGCACCCTGTCTCTGAAGAGTCCTGGCTTTGTTTATATTTGCTGGTAGTACACCATTCATGAGATGCTCCAAGTACGGTGCCATCCATGTATCTTCTATCCGGATCTCCATACTGGCTTCATCTGCTCGTATGCTCGACTCGCATAGCCGCTCTACTGGCACTATATTTAAAGTGTCAGCATCTTTCGCACTCGCGAGTTTGGCTAAGGCATCTGATTTTGAATTCTGATATCGAGGTATTTGCTGGAGGGTGTATTGCGCCAGCAAATCTTTGGTTTTGTTCAGGTAGGCCACCATTTTCAAGCCTCGTGCTTGATACTCCCCTAAGACCTGATTAAATACCAGCTGTGAATCATTGTAAATATCCAGCACTTTTATACTCATGTCTTTGGCCAACCTCAGCCTAGCGAGGAGTGCTTCATACTCGGCCTCATTGTTTGAAGCGGTGAAATCAAACCTAATAGCGCAGTGGAATCGATGCCCTTCTGGCGTTATCAATATCACTCCTGCTCCTGCATGAGATTCGTTGGATGATCCGTTCGTGAATAACCTCCACGAAGGAGTTTCAACTTGGCGCTCAGGCGCACTAGGTTTTTCGCACTGCTCATCATCTGGGAGCTAAGTGAATTCAGCGATAAGATCAGCTAAGACTTGTCCTTTTACTGCTGCTCGCGATGAATATGTGATATCGAATTGCCCGAGTTCGACTGCCCATTTTAACAAACGCCGAGCTGCCTCCGGTTTTTGTAGAACTTGCCGAAGGGGCTAGTCAGTTAAGACTGTGATGGGATGGGCTTAGAAGTAAGGACGTAACTTCCTCGAGGCAAAAATTAAGCAATATGCTAATCTTTCGATGGGAGGATACCTCAATTCGGCCCCAATTAACCTCTTGCTAACATAATAAACTGCCTTTTGTACACCCTCTTCTTCTCGTACTAGCACCGCACTAGCAGCATATTCGGTGATCGCCAGGTAAATGAACAAAGTTTCTCCATCTATAGGCTTTGATAAAATAGGAGGTTGTGCCATGTGGGCTTTTAAGGCTTGGAAAGCCTGTTCGCAGTCTCCAGTCCACTCGAACTTCTTGTTGCCTCTAAGTAGATTAAAGAAAGGGACGCATTTATCCGTCGACTTTGAAATAAATCTACTGAGTGCGGCAATCCTTCCAGTTAAACTTTGCACATCCTTGATTTTCACCGGCGATTTCATGTTGATCAGGGCTTTGATCTTTTCGGGGTTGGCCTCGATTGCTCTTGAATTGACAATGAACCCCAAAAATTTCCCTGATCTTACTCCGAAGGAACATTTGAGAGGATTTAGCTTCATCTGATATTTGTTCAAAACATTGAAACACTCCTATAAATCCTTTACATGTCCTTCTGCCTTCTTTGACTTTACCAGCATGTCGTCCACATACACCTCCATGTTTACTCCGATCAAATCCTTAAGCATGTGGTTAACCAATCGCTGGTAAGTCGCACTAGCATTTTTCAGTCCGAAGGGCATTACTTTATAACAGTATAACCCTGTATCGGTCTGAAAGCTAGTTTGATCCTCGTCAGGGGGATGCATACTGATCTGATTGTATCCTAAGTATGCATCCATGAAAGAGAGGATCTCATGTCCTGTAGTTGCATCGACCAGCTGGTCGATCCTTGGGAGTGGGAAGCATTCTTTTGGGCAGGCTTTATTAAGGTCTGTGAAATCCACACAGGTTCACCATTTTCCGTTAGGCTTGGGAACCAGTACTGGATTAGAGACCCATGATGGATAAAACGGCACCCTGATGAACCCATTCTCCTTCAGTCTTTCAACTTCCTCTTTTAAGGCTTTCAATCTGTCCTTATCGAACAGCATTCTTTTCTGTTGCACGGGTGGAAAGCTTTTGTCAACGTTCAGGACATGGCTAATGACTGCAGGATCTATCCCAGCCATATCTTTATGTGACCAGGCAAAAACTTCCTGGTTCTTTCTCAAAAATTCCACCAGTGCGTGCTTCGTTGTTGCTTCTAAATTTTTACCAACCTTTACAACTCTGGTCGGAACTTTTTCGTCAAGTTGGACCTCTTCAAGGTCCTCGACGGGTCCAACATCTTCCTCAAAATCCCCAAAGTGAGGATCTAAATCTCTATCCTCACTTTGGGCAACACCCTATTTGGTGACTCCATCTCCGGATTAGGCTTGTGTATCAATGGCCATCTGCAACCTCTCTGGGGGAGTGTCTTCGACGTTCCCTTTTTTGCCTTCGTGATCGAGGCATTGTAGCACTCCCTTGCTTCCCTTTGATTTCCCAACACACGTTCTATCCCTACGTCTGTCGGGAATTTCATGGCCAGGTGCCATACTGAGGTGACGGCCCGAAGGTCAACCAGTATGGGCCTTCCGATTACAACATTGTACGCCGAAGGACAATCGACTACTATGAAAGTAGCAAGTAATGTCCTGGTAGCAGGCGTTGTACCTGCTATTACCAGAAGTCTAATTGACCCTATTGGGGCGAGTCCCTTACCAGAGAAGTCGTAAATTGTTTGGTTGCAGGGCTCCAAGTCCTTGACGGACAACTTCATGCGTTCTAGCGAAGACTTGTACAGGATGTTTACTAAACTTCCTGTATCGACTAGCACTCTCTTCACCATCATGTTGGCAATTTGAACATCCACGACCAGCGGATCAGAATGCAGGAACCGGACATGCTAGGCGTCACTATCATAGAAGGTTATTTCACCGTCCTCTGACCGAGCCTTCTTTGATGCCCGGTCCTCCACCATCATCATCTCGATGTCCTGGTCATGGCGTAGGGTCCGAGCATATCGTTCCCTTGCCTTTCCGTTGTTTCCCGCAAGGTGCGGGCCTCCACAGATGGTGAGTAAAGTGCTAGCTACGAGATCAGGCTGCAAAGGTGGCGAGCGTTGGCGTGCAGGCGCCTGCTCGTTGCCACCTGGAGCCTCTCGTTGGGAAGTTCCTGAGGCCCGTATGTATCTCCTCAAGTGTCCTTGTATGATGAGGAACTCGATTTCATCTTTTAGCCGGTTGCACTATTTTGTATTGTGTCTGTAGTCGTTATGATAATGACAGAACTTGGTAGTATCTCTTTCCAAAATATCCTTTTGAATGGGTCTTTTGTAAGGCACACTGGAACTCATGGCCTGATATACCTCTCCTCAAGACTCGATAAGGACAGTGTAGTTAGTGAACCGTGGTTCGTAATGGTTGCCCTTAGCGCGCTTATTCTCGGAGGTGGAAGGTTTGCTATGGGACCTCTTCCCCCCATTCTTGCCATTACCATTTCCGTTCCCGTTACCTTTGTCGTTGCCGTTGGTTTTTGACCCATTGGTGGCTTTGGCGAGTTCTGCAGTCCCCTTATCTTTGCCTGGGGGCTTTCCCTCGCTGGCGATGGCATCCTCGAGCTTGATGTACCGATCAGCTCGATCCAAGAATTCTTGAGTAGTCTTAACTCCATGCTTTCTGAGGCTACTCCACAAAGGCGTACAACGCCTAACTCCTACAGTTAGGGCCATCATCTTGCCCTCATCTCCCACTATTTTAGCTCCAGCTGCTGCTCGCATAAAGCGTTGGACGTAATCCTTCAGTGGCTCTCCTCCTTGCTGGCGTATCTCCACCAGTTGGTTCGCTTTAGTTGGGTGCACACAACCCACATAGAATTGTCCGTTAAATTACTTTACGAACATCTCTCAAGAAACAATACTTGCATGAGGGAATTTGAAAAACCACTCCTGTGCAGCATCAGAAAGTGTTGCAGGAAAGATCCTGCACCGAGCGTCTTCTGACACTTTCTAAATGTCCATCTGTATCTCAAACTTGTTGACATGAGATACCGGGACACCATACCCATCAAAGCTTGGAAGCGTGGGCATCTTAAACTTGCTAGGAGTTTCTGCCACATCTATCCTTTAAACAAAAGGAGTGCCTCTTCTCCTGCCGTACTCGATATGAGACGTCCTTCCCTCGACCAACTGTTGTCTATCTGGTTAGGGCATCTATTTGGGCTTGCACGACGTCAGGAATTGCCAGGGCTTTTGCTGCTAGGGGAATGTATTCGTCGTGCCGTTCCCGGCGGTCGTTGAGTACATCCCTTAAATATTCGTCTCTTTTCCGTTGCTCCCTTGCTTTGAGCCGGTTAAAGACGTTATTTTGTCGGGGATGCCCCCCAGCGTTGCGTATCTCTTGTTGGTCTTCCCTAGGTGGTGGGCTTCTGCCCTCACCTCTCTCTTCATTTCTCCGACCGGCATTTCCTCTGCCTGAGTCGGCCTCATTGTAACCATGGCCATCTCTGAACCTTGATTGGCTATGGTGGGACCGACTGTCCCCTCGGTTGCCTCCTCGAGCTGGAACTTCCCGAGCATTAGAGGGTGGCCTGCGTTGGTCGGTAGGTCCCCGTGCATTATCATGGCGTGGAGGGGCCGCGGACCGCAGAGCTTATCTCTGAGTTCCTTCTGTTGCCAGAAGGACGCTGCCCCCTGCTCAGTGGGTTTGGCTCTTCACCCCTATGGCGTCTAGGACTGCAGGGTTGCTGCCCGGCCCAATTCTACCTTGGCTGTGGGGGATTGCCACGACCAGCCTAGGATGGAGGTTGCATCTCAGGATCCTTTGGTGAGACATCATCCTGAGGCATTGGTGGCTGCTCGGACCTTTGAGGGCTCGATGGCTGGATCAGAGGGCTAGGATTGGGACCCCTTTGGGGTGGCCTATTTGGGGGTTTATCAGGCTGTGAGGCAGGTGTAGCCTGATTCCTAGCCAACTGCAGGGCTGCTTCAAGGGCTGCCATGGCCTCCCTCTGACGACGGTCCATCTCCGCCTGTCTTTCACTTAGCTCCTGGTGTTGTCGCTCTATCTCTTGTTGCTGTCGCGCCATAATCTCCGCAGCACTTTCCTGACTGGCCCTCAGATGGGCCAATTCATCTTGCAATACCCCCAGGGTATTTCTCAGCATCTCGGAATCCAGTTCCTCCTCATCAAATTCCAAGTGTGGCTCATTTTCATCCATGTTTGGGGGAGGAGGCGGTTGAGATGGTGTAGCGCCAGCCGCCTGCCCAGTCTTCTTTGTTGTTTTTCGCCATAAATGCTTCAACAATCTTATATCAAGCTCTCAATGAAAGCACCAGAATGTTGACCCTCGATTTGGTCAACTGACACGGAGTCAAACGCTTGGAGTGGATAGATGTGTTGGAATAGATATAATGACAAAAACAGTAAAGAACACGGTAAATTATAGTGGCTCGGCCCCAAGAACTGGTAATGACCTACGTCCACTTAAGTTATTATTGATATGAGCTCTCAAATGAGTGATCAAAGAACTAGGGTTCTCTGAGTTTCACAAGCCTGAGAGAGATAAACAATACAATCGTAATACAATAGCTCTAATTCCCTTGTAAGTGTATAGCTTCCATCAACTAAAAGCCAAAAAGTCCCTCCCTTGAGCTATTTCTCTCTATTTATAGGCTCAAGGAGGATTACATAAATTTGTTACAGATATTCTCTCCTAATTAATCGGATAATCAGGAATCATAAGAGATAATCTCGGAATTGATTATGATTTACCCAAGATCATCTTGAAATATGCGGAATGTACGACCATGCTGGTCGTAAAGAAACTTCAAATGTTATGCCAGGAGAATCTTACTGGTCGATGATCGAACAGAATTTTTGACAGGTGTCAGCCACGTGTTTAAAAACATCTGCCACGTCACCCGTGCCTGATTTTTGGATAACAAAGTCCAACTCGGGTAAATGGGCCTTAACAATTGAATCTTCCACGGAGGAGAGCTAGGTTCAGTATATCGTACCCACTACTAAGGCCCCCTTACTTCCACTTGGACCCAAAAAACAGGAATTTCAACCCTTGCCTTATTAATTGTTATTCATTTTAATTAGATTCAATCTAGTAATGCAAAGCAAATAGGCCTTCACAAATGGGCTAACCCATAAGAGAGAAATTTAAACCTTACACTTTCAATTGAATCCAAAATAAATTTTAAAACCATTTTAATATTACCAAAATTCATAAAAAGCCACAATATAAAAAAACAACAATACAAAATTTTGAAATTAATATAAAAATTAAAAACTTTATTTAAAATAAATAAATATCCATAACAAACTAAAGGAAGTTATACTAAAACGTCTTATTTTTAAAAAGAAAAAATATCTACTAAACTAAAGATCTAATCTTCTATATCAGATATGACTCTAATCACATTATTATTCATTGTTCTAAATTCTGAAATCAAAATAAACTATAAATTACTAGGGTCATAAATAATATAAACAAAACAAGGTACTTACTTGGTAACAAGACGACCTGTTTTTCTAACTTGTATGAATATGTGAGAACATTCTTGTAACATCCCTGGATAGCCAGGACCGCTAAACTAAAGATCTAATCTTCTATATCAGATATGACTCTAATCACATTATTATTCATTGTTCTAAATTCTGAAATCAAAATAAACTGTAAATTACTATGGTCATAAATAATATAAACAAAACAAGGTACTTACTTGGTAATAAGACGACCCATTTTTCTAACTTGTATGACTATGTGAGAACGTTCTTGTAACATCCCTGGATAGCCAGGACCGCTACACTGTGTACTTATAAAGGTTCAAGGCTTGCTAACCAAGTCATTATTTTAAAAATGTGTCACTAAACATGTAAGAGCTAGGGTTAAAAAGGTTTTTGTCTCAAAAGACTCATTTCATATATTTTAACTATTATAAATACGGGATCCCATAAGAAAACAGAGTTAGAATAAGTTTACAGACTCCCAAAAGTACATGAGTATTCACTAGCCATACTAAGGCAAAGCAGACAGTCTTCAGGTTTCATGTCCTTGCCTAGACCTCAACCGTGGCGGCTGAGCACCTGGCTATGTACATTCCGCTCGTTGAGCTCTCCAGTGAAGGCTAGTCTAATTTGCCCTTGCCTTTACCTGCACCACGTAGCACCCGTGAGCCAAGGCCCAGCAAGAAAACATCTTATACAACTCAATCAATGATAACAGACAATTAACTCATTATGCATGTATTCCCATCAGATAATCCAAAACAGATATTCAGCACATACCATCATATTCAAGATACAATCGATCACATATAACACTCATATCACATAATATTCAGGTCCAACGACTTAGGCCGCACCCTCTGTTTAACCCACTGACTCCGGCCCGCTTAAACCGAGCTCAGTGCATAATAAGCTGTCCTCGGCTACCAGTGGCTGAGCCGCACCCTGTGCGCTAGTGAAACCCTTGGCACCCTTAGGCCGTTGGTTCACTAAATGGATTGCATGGCTTAATACCATCTTTTCAAGCATTTACAATAGGGAGCCCTTAGTCCCATCACATATATTCAACCAGGTGCAGTTTTCTTACCTTTAGTCTGTACGGTTACTGAATTACGAGCAACGCCCCTCAAGCGCAATCTGTTCCCGAGCCTAAGCCTTTATCACCTAGTCACAACCAAAGTATAGGGTTTCATTAATTCTCAAATATAGGTTTCCGGTTACAAAACTAACTCCCGGGAACCCAAATTCCACCAAGCACGGTGGTGAAACCAATCCCGAGCACACTAGACCACTTTCCCACGCCTAAAACCCTCAAAAACTCATGTGTGCAACCAAGGGCTGCGGCCCTTGAGGCTTAGCCGTGGCCCTAGCCTCAAAACAGAACCAAGCCCACACTAAACAACACATGCGCTGCGGCCCTTGCCTTGGGCGCCGCGGCGCCCTCCCATGGCCGAGCCTCCTTGGCCCTTTTTCATCCTAGGGCCGCAGCGCTCTAGAACAGAGTCGCGGCCCTCCCCTTCGTGCCCATAAAACCCACCACTTCTAAGCTTGACACCTCACCTTAAACCATCCCAAAGCTCCCCAACTCATAACCAATTAATCCCAACTCCTTTAACATGACTTAAACAACATAATTCCACAAGAAACACAACCTAAAACACACTAATCTTCTCTTTTAAATTTCTGAAACCCAAGAGTTGTAAACACTCAAACCAGCCATTCAAATCCAATTTAAGACCTCTAAACCATGAGTTGAAACTTACCTCTTCTGTTGAACCACTTCTCCAAGCCAAAGCCAAGCTAAGTCTCCAAGTTTCCTCCTCAATTCTGCCTTAAGACATCAAAACCATGTTTGCTTCAACACTTAACAAAAACCCAGAATTCTAACCACAGAGAAGAAGATTATATTGCTTACCTTAACCCTGACTTAGTTCTTGATTAATCTCTGAGCTAAGCCTCCAAATCCCCACCTCAATCCTCAGAAATTCCAGCTTGATTGCCTTAAGTTTTCTGTGTTTTCCTTCCCTTTGTTTTCCCTTGAAAGTGAGAGAGAGCTGAGATAAAAGTTTTAGTCGGTTTGTATTTTCTAAAGGCTTCCTTATGTCTATCTTACTCGTTAAGTTAATCCCAAGGCTCGGGGTGCCGGAACCGTCCCCGAGGCCAAAATGGTAAAATCCCCCAATATTCCCGCCTAGACATCCTAACCTCGAATATATCTCCATATATTTATTTTCATGTCCTGATAGTCCAAATCGCTACCCGCTATCTAAAAATACCCCCGACGTATCCAAAGTCATATCTTAAGTCCCGTTGTGACTTTTCCCTCTATCTGACCCTAGGATCGTCTCGAGTCGTGCTCTGTGAACCTGCCCACATAATAATGTGGTTCTCACATATATCACATAATATCATCAACTATCATATAAACATTACTAAACATATAATTACTCATTTAAATCACAATTATTCCATTAATGCCCTCCTGGCACACTAATCAAGGCCCTTAAGCCTTATTAGCGATTTTGGGTCGTTACAGTTCTGTACCAGTATAACCGTGAGCTCTGATACCACTTGTAACACCCTAAATTCTAGCTTTAATTGTAGAAAATAAAGATGTTGAAAAAATTAACGTAATAAATTGTAAGAAGGGTTGAATTCTTTATTGATAATTTAAAATAAACAAAACCGGGGTTTAAGAAAAACAAATAATAGTCTTTACAATAAAATAAAAATAAAACTAGGCAACATTTAATAATAAAGTTCATAATTTCCCAAGAAAATAACACGCGGCTATACGACCCTCACATATTCACACGAGTCTTGCTATTGAGAATCCGCTCGCCACCGGTCATCTAAGGTTAACTTATTCTGCAAAAGTAAAAGAAAGGAATGAGCTTCTAACCTGGGTACAGAAAATAGACAACAAATCATACATAAATCAATTATAATCTTATAACGAACAAATACACATGCAATAGAATTCAAATACACATTCTAGAATCATAATAGAATTCAAAGTCAAAATATATCCTATATCACTTTCATACCAAAGATCACACGTAGATCTAGATCATAAATTATATCCTGCAATCATAACATTAGTCATAAACACAAAAATAACAAATCAAGACAACCCAGAAAATAAATAAGAGTCAGTTATATAATCATATAATCAAATATATCATAAATTTCACAAGAGTCATAACAGAACTTATTTATACTAATCATACAACATCATAAAACCCTAGGTCATAACATAGCCTAAGTCATAATCATAAATCATAATCTAAATCATACTTCATAGTCATAAGTCATTGGTCATAAGTGATAATAATAAACATAGGTCATAAGTCATAATAACAAGACAGTTATAATAAAAAGATAAGTGCTTATACAGGGGTGGCAATTAAGCCCTGAACATAAGTCTGTCATACAAGTTTGGCAACCAAGCCTACCGGACATCAACTTAGGTCTGTCATACAAGTTTTGAAACTGAGCCTACCGGACATCAACTTAGGTCTGTCATACAAGTTTGGCAACTGAGCCTACCAGACATAAGTCTGTCATACATCATTAGACACCTTAGGTCCAGCCACACTTACCCCTTTATTGTACCTGAAATGTTAGGTCATACAAAACATAAACTAGGTTATAAACTAAACTGCCTACTTTTCCTTACCTTGAGTGTGGTGCACAGAAACTATACTTGAGTCATTTATATGATAATCCCGCTTAAAACTCTATTTCATAAACATGATACCATTATTAAAACATAAACTAATAGATCTAAAACTCAAACACAATCAAAAATTAATTGTACCTCAACCTTGATGTTGAAGAAAAACTCTAGATCCTTAAATGCTTGCTTGTAGGGTTTTGACAATAAGAAAGATAGCCTTGGTCATGTGGCCTCTTTGGGTAAAAGGGTTTCAAAGATATGAAGAGGTGATGGTGATTTCGGCCTTAGGATTTGTGTTTTGATTGTGGTGCACGAAAACAATAGGGAGAGAGAGAGAGTGTGTGCGTGAGGGTCTCAAGAAGAGCAAGAATGAATGAAAAAAATGAGAAGGAATAAGCTCTATTTATAGGCTCTCAAAAATCTCAATTTCATTCTAACTATAATCCAAATTTAAATTTAAATAAAATAGAATCCTAACTTCTATAGAAAATATCTCTAAATTATCTTATTAATATTTTTATTAAATAATTGAGGAATAATCTAACATCAAACTACCTAGGAAAAAAAATATCCCAACCTATAACTGCCTAAATCTCGTAACTTTGGACTCACCTGTAGTAAAATCAACATAACTGAAGTTGTAGAAGTCCGATTTAGACAATCATTATATCTTTAGAAAGATAATTGAATTATCTACAACTATTTAGAAATACTAGTTTTCCAAAATCATAATATAACTTGGTCAAATACGGTTCCAAATTACAATATCCTATAGTTACGAAAATTCTATGTAATTATCTATATAACAACCCAATCCACAAATATCCTAACTAACCATAAAATGTCAAACTCTAATTCTCTAGGCTGATTTTGAATTTACTAAGCCCAAAATCTTATTGGGCTTTATGTAGACTCGATCCATAACAATTCTTAATAATATCATAATTAATATATTCTTACGGAATCACCCATTTTCCCACAAACAAGGCTACTAATATCATAAAACTATACTATACTATAATAATTATAACTAATAAATATTTTTTTTTAAAAATAAACCTTATTCAATCACCACAACTCAAGTTAAATCTATTCTATAAAATTAAGACAACCTCGGTTACTAAACCTTCCTTCAACGAAACTTCAAGATTACAACCTCCAGCCACAGACCTTCTTTTTCCGGCAATGACTTTTGCTCCACAAGTTCCTCTTCGGGCTCTCATTCTAATCGACACTTGCAAAAAAATTCTTGGGATCTTCATGTGTAATGACCCAACTACTCTAGACCTTGGACCATTAACAAAAACTATCCATAGACACTAATCCTTAATAAAACTTACAAGTGAAAATACCATAACTTTATTAAGAAACTTGTAAAAATAAAAGTTAAACTCACATAAAATTCAAGTTAGGATATGGGATCCCATTGTTTTAAAATCAAAACATGACATAATTAAAAAGAGATTTACATAATAAAATGTGGAAAAATACATGTAAAAACCATAATAAACAAAACTACGTCCTCGAAACCGAAACTCTCGACTCCTTGAATCCATTCCGCCTCAATACACATTCCCCAAGCATCCACGAACATTTCCCGCCACTATAGCTAATTTCCTGCACATATAAACAAAAAGGAGTGAGCCTAATGCCCAGCAAGGAAAATCTAACACATAGTCCATATACATAAATTTCATAAAAACATAAAAACAAAACATAACACTTATATCACATACATACTATAATGGCCATTATTACTTGGGGTCCCATAGACTAAACAAGTCATATGCCCATTAGATTAGTGGGGTCTTGCTAGCTAAGCAAGTCATATGCCCATAATCTATTTGGGGCTTGTTAGTCATATGGGTCATATGCCCAAGCCTACAAACATACTTAACATAACATATTTCATAACATAAAAATCATAAGATAACATACAAATTCTATCCTATTTTCCTTACCAAAGTTACCGGGATATGAGAACAGAGTTGGGACTTTGGAACACTCCTAAAAACCATTTATGAAAGGGTGAGTCTATTGAAGAAAAAGAGATGAAAGAGATGAAGGAACTAAACTATTAAAATATACTTACCAAAACCTTGTGCTCAAGAACTTAGATTTCCTAACCAAAATAAGAATAAGGTTAGAAGGCTGAGTAGAAGACTATGAGAACTTAAATAAAATAATACCAATGAACTAGAGTGTGGAAATACCTTGAAGACTTGTAAGACCAATCTAAACCTTGAACCGAAATTCTATAAAACCTTACCTCCCAAGCTGGCATATAAGACACTTAGATACATATTCTGCTATGTCCTTCTTCATCCCTGGCCACCAGTAGATTGCCTTGATGTCATGAGTCATCTTGGTAGACCCTGGGTGAACTAAGTACGGGGTACTGTGTGCTTCTTCCATAATCGTCTTCTTAATACTTCGATCATTTGGCACGCATACCTGGTCTTTATATCTCAATAAACCTTGGCTAGAGATTGAGAAATCTGTAGCTTTGCCTTCTCTGACTGCACCCATATGTGTTGCTAGTGTGTCGTCATATACCTGACCATTTCGTATATCTTCTAGTAGATTCGATTGGATAGACAAGTTAGCCAGTTTGCCTACAACTACTTCTATTCCGGCACTGATCAGCTCCTACTGTGGCGACTTTTCTATTCCAGATAAAGCTGCTAAATTCCCATAACCTTTCCTACTAAGCGCATCGGCAACTACGTTCGCCTTTCTTGGGTGGTATAGGATTTTGCAATTGTAATCCTTTACTAACTCCAACCACCTGCGCTGCCTCATGTTGAGCTCCTTCTGAGTAAAGAAGTACTTTAATCTCTTGTGGTTCGTATAAATCTCACACCGTTCTCCATAAAGATAATGGCGCTAGATTTTTAACGCAAAGACCACCGCTGCCAGCTCCATATCGTGAGTTGGATAGCGCTACTTGTACTCCTTCAATTGTCGTGAGGCGTAGGCTATCACCTTGTCATTTTGCATCAGCACGCAACCCAATCCTTGCTTCGATGCATCGCAGTAGACCACGAACTTATCGTTGGGTGTCGGTACACTAAGTACTGGTGCTGAGCAAAGCTTATCCTTAAGCAATTGGAAGCTTTCTTCACACTTATCATTCTAGTTAAATTTTTGTTGCTTCCGGGTCAGGTTGGTGAGCGAAGTGGCTATCTTAGAAAAACCCTCTACAAACTTCCTATTATAACTTATTAACCTTAGAAAGCTTCTTACTTCAGATGCGTTCTTTGGTCTAGACCAATCTTTCAAGGCCTCTACCTTTGATGGGTCTACTGCAACTCCATCTTTCGATATAATGTGCCCGAGGAACGCCACTTGCGAAAGCCAAAACTCGCATTTCTTGAACTTGGCGTAGAGTTGATGCTCCTTCAATCGCGTCAAAATCAACCTCAAATGTTCCTCGTGCTCTACTTCATCCTTGGAGTATATTAAAATGTCGTCGATGAACACAACGACGAATTTATCTAAGTAATCCTTGAAGACCCTATTCATTAAGTCCATAAATGCGGCTGGTGCATTAGTAAGACCAAAAGACATAACCAAGAACTCGTAATGTCCATAACGAGTCCTAAAGGTTGTCTTAGGAATATCTTCTCCCTTTACCTTGAGCTGATGATACCCAGACCGTAAATCGATCTTTGAAAATACAATCGCGCCTCAGAGTTGATCAAACAAGTCGTCGATCCGAGGTAACGGGTACTTGTTCTTAATTGTTACTTTGTTCAGCTCACGATAGTCTATACACATTCACATAATTCCGTCCTTCTTTTTCACGAATAGCACCGGGGCTCCCCATGGAGAATGGCTCAGCCTAATAAAACCCAAGTCTAAGAGTTCCTGTAGCTACGTCTTTAACTCCTTGAGTTCTGTAGGTGCCATTCGGTATGGTGCCTTAGAGATAGGCTCGGTGCCTGGTACTAATTCTATCGTGAATTCTATTTCCCGAGTTGACAGCAATCCTGGCAAGTCATCGGGAAATACCTCCAGAAATTCTTGTATAACACGGACATCTCCAACCTTAAGTGGTGTCTTCCTTTCCATATTCGTGATGCTGGCTAAGAACGCTTGACATCCCTTTTCCATCATTCTCTGAGATTTGAGAGATGATACTAACGGGGTGCGTAATCCTGAAGCTTGACCCATGAAGCATAACCTCTGGCCATCAGGAGTCTCGAATATCACCTTCTTGCGTTTGCTATCGATGGTTGCGCCATGCCGTGCTAGCCAGTCCATGCCTAGTATTACGTGGAAGTCCTTGATCACCAGTTCTATCAGGTCTCCTTCTAGTTCTATGTCCTTAATCTTGATCGGTACGCCTCGTACTATCCGTGATGATAGAACTACTTTGCCCGAAGGCAACTCGGTTACAAACCTAGTTCTAAATCTTTCACAAGGTTTGTCTAGTTTTTCTATCATTCCTAACGAGATATATGAATGAGTGGCTCCCGAATCAAATAATAAAGAACATAAGTTATTGAGGATAGAAACCTGACCTGTGACCACCTTATTGCTAGCATCAGCCTCTCCTTGGGTTAAGGTAAAAACCCTAGCAGGAACCATCTTGTCGTCCTTCTTTCCTTCTGGCTTCTGCTGAGGACAGTCTCTTTTACGATGCCCTTCCTGACCACAGTTAAAACATTCCTTGGTGTTTGCGCGGCATTCTCCAGGATGCTTCTTCTGATACTTAGCACATGGCGGGTATTCCACGTAGTCCGGCCTATTTCCCCCATTATTCGTACATGCCTTCTTATCGCTGTCAAATTTCTTGTTATCTGGATGTCGTCTTTTCTGGCTGTTACCGTTGTTGCTGGACTGATTGTTGCCGTTATGGTTGCTGCTCTGACTGGTCTGAGGTTGATTCTGCTATCTAGGTTCAGGCTTTCTGGCTTCCTCTTTACTTACATTAGCCTGCAACCTCTTTACTTCTATTGCCGTCTCAAGAACATCGGCATATGTAGTATTCCACGGGTTTGCTAACTTAACCCCCATCTTGATTTTTGGTCGAAGTCCTCTAACAAATTTGTTTACCCTCAGAAAATCGGTTGGAACCATTTCAGATGCGAATTTAGCTAAGCAGTCGAACTAACGAGCATATTCTGCCACCAATAAAGTACCCTGCTTCAAGTTAGTGAACTCCTCAACTCTCGTAGCGAGTACAGCTGAATTGTAGTACTTCTTGTGGAAGAGCTCCACAAATCGGGTCCATGTCATGGTGGCAACATCATGCGATTGCTGGACCAAGTCCCACCATATCCTGGCATCCTTCTTGAGCAATGATGAGACGCAGGATATGCGGTCCGCATTACTGAGATTCATGTGCGTCAGAATCGGCTCCACATTCCTTAGCCACTCTTCTACCTCAAAGGGGTCTGTAGTCCCTTTGAAGTTTGGAGCGTGCTGCTTGCGGAACCTCTCATACACTGGCTCCATGTTCGGTACTGGATATGGCACGTAGTTTGTCGCTGGCCATCCCCCATATGGACCAACTTGTTGGGGTGCTGGGGCCATTTGTTGTGGTTGCGGCTGCAGTTGTGGCAGAGGCTGAGGCTGAGTTTGAGCCTGTTGGCGTTGTTGCTGCAAAAGTTCCTCAACTTGCTGTCGTAGTCTAGCGATCTCCGCAGTGTTGTCAGCTGGCGGTGCCGGCGCGTTGCGGCGGGCAGTAGCACGCACTCCCCTTCTGCGAACTGGAGGGGCTTCATTGGTTGCTGGGACGGCGTTGGAGGCGTTTCTATTGGTGCGTGCAGATCTTCGGAGCGACATCATAGCAGAGTTCTAACAGTTGTAAGAAACATGTTAGAACTTTACCTAATAGGCTCTAAGGCAAAAACTTATTCTAAAACAAACATATCTCGGACCTATTTATTATGACTTCTTATGAAAAATTATATAAGTCTTTATTATTATTATAGTGGGTTTCTATACTTAGAAAAACAAGCCATCTTTATTTTCTAAGTCTGTATCTAATCATCCTATATGACTTAATTCTCAGGCTCGAAACTTATCTTTGTTCCAAAGTTAACCATATTGAGGGAGGGCTGGGATCAGTAAAATCGTTCCCACTACTAAGGCCCCCTAACTCTCAATAAGGAAACTTGGTTCATTGATTTGTATCCACCCTCACTGAACTTAGTCATTATTCATTTTATTTAGTATTTATTATGATTGCGAAAATAAAATCAAACTCATACATGATAATAAAATAACATGATATTCATTTGGAAAAATAGTTTTCACTTATTACAACCATAAAATAAAGAAAGAAATAAAACAAACAATGAAAAACTAACTATTCTAAAAATCAGGATCTTCTACATCCGATCCTTCATCTAGCATATCATCATCCAATTCTTCATAATCCTCATTGTCTTGAGCCTCAAAATTTCCTCGGGGAAGATTCAAGAAGATCCTATGTTGTTGCTCATTAGTGAATTGAAACTCTAAATTATAGGTGAACTTAAGTATGAGAGAATAATATCTTAGGGCTATTTGTAAGTCATCATCATTATTTATAGTCTCCCATATTTCTTCTAAAGTTGAAATTACTGAAGGAAAATCCTTTAAAAGCCTAATTACTAGGACATATTGTTCTGCAGCTCTCATCATGATTTTCTTAGTAATCTGAAGATGGTCTATCTTCTTGTGGAACAAAATCAATCTCCGAGTGATTTTATCTAGTGTGCCTATGGTGTTTCTTGGTTCCCTTATTCTCTTTAAAGCCTTAATGGCTCGAATATCCTCATAGGTTAAAGCTCCGTTCATACTTAACTGAAAACATAAATACTAAAAATCGTTAGCAATACATATAAGCAAAATAACCGTAACTTAAATACTTACTTGGCGGTCAAATTCGGAGCTTTTGAGTGTGTGTATCGAGGAGAACTTCATGCGAAGGAACCATTTCTCTGATACCAACTATAATGACCCAACTACTCTAGACCTTGGACCATTAACGAAAACTATCCATAGACACTAATCCTTAATAAAACTTACAAGTGAAAATACCATAACTTTATTAAGAAACTTGTAAAAATAAAAGTTAAACTCACATAAAATTCAAGTTAGGATATGGGATCCCATTGTTTTAAAATCAAAACATGACATAATTAAAAATAGATTTACATAATAAAATGCGGAAAAATACATGTAAAAACCATAATAAACAAAACTACGTCCTCGAAACTGAAACTCTCGACTCCTTGAATCCATTCCGCCTCAATACACATTCCCCGAGCATCCACGAACCTTTCCCGCCACTATAGCTATTTTCCTGCACATATAAACAAAAAGGAGTGAGCCTAATGCCCAGCAAGGAAAATCTAACACATAGTCCATATACATAAATTTCATAAAAACATAAAAACATAACATAACACTTATATCACATACATACTATAATGGCCATTATTACTTGAGGTCCCATAGACTAAACAAGTCATATGCCCATTAGATTAGTGGGGTCTTGCTAGCTAAGCAAGTCATATGCCCATAATCTATTTGGGGCTTGTTAGTCATATGGGTCATATGCCCAAGCCTACAAACATACTTAACATAACATATTTCATAACATAAAAATCATAAGATAACATATAAATTCTATCCTATTTTCCTTACCAAAGTTACCGGGATATGAGGACAGAGTTAGGACTTTGGAACACTCCTAAAAACCATTTATGAAAGGGTGAGTCTATTGAAGAAAAAGAGATGAAAGAGATGAAGGAACTATACTATTAAAATATACTTACCAAAACCTTGTGCTTAAGAACTTAGGTTTCCTAACCAAAATAAGAATAAGGTTAGAAGGCTGAGTAGAAGACTATGAGAACTTAAATAAAATAATACCAATGAACTAGAGTGTGGAAATACCTTGAAGACTTGTAAGACCAATCTAAACCTTGAACCGAAATGTTGTAAAACCTTACCTCCCAAGTGTTTGATAAGCTTATGATGATCAAGCTTATGATTCCCAACCCAAGTGTTTACACTCTCACACCCACCTAGCAACTTGCAGTCTCTGAACTTAGAGTAATAGATGAATAAATGGTTGGGTACTAGGTCCTATTTATAGAGTTTAGGAATGAAGAGATCTCATTTAACTTGAATAAAAATAATGGCTTTTTAAGTGAAAATAATTTGAATTATCGTTCAGCAGAGGTTGAAGACTCGTTCAAAAAGATGCTGGACTTATCAAGAGGTTGAAGGTTTGAATGGGAAATGATTTTGAAAACTTTCAAAATGTGCTGAGAGGGGCGATATATCGCCCCCTGTAGGCGATATATCGCCTGGGCCAGTATGCACGAGGCAATCGTGCATCGTTTCGGGTTTTTCATATCTTTGTGCTGTGATATATCGCCCCCTATAGCTGCGATATATCGGCATACGCTGATTATTTAAACACGAAATTACACATTTTTAGCTTAATTTAAATTGAGTAAACTGCCTTGACTAAGCCTTCCAACGTTTTCAAAGCTGCTGACTGACCTTAGA
This sequence comes from Humulus lupulus, assembly GCF_963169125.1. Taxonomy (NCBI): domain Eukaryota; kingdom Viridiplantae; phylum Streptophyta; class Magnoliopsida; order Rosales; family Cannabaceae; genus Humulus; species Humulus lupulus. Next base: position 205,276,047 of record NC_084798.1, read on the forward strand.
GTATTCAAATTTTTGCCTTAATAAATTTAATCCTCAAAGTACTTAATTATTAATAACCCATACATAACATGTGCTATAATCCTATTGGTTCTTATTTAAACCTTATAGTATACTAAATATTATCCTCAATATTAGTCATATTAATCAAACCTTAGGTTAAAATTAATATTCTTAAACTATAGGTTAAACTTAGAAAATCTACAAGTACTACTATGAGTGTCCAAATAAATCCCGGTCTGAACCAAAAATCCACAGTCATAAAGATAATACTATTATACTACTATCTAACTAGCTAAGTAAAGTTCTTGGACTCTACATCGTGGGTCTGTCGGGTTAGGGGTTCATGGGCCTTGGGGTATTTCTGGGTTTGAACTTGAAGATCGCCTAGTTTGGGGTAGGGGGCTGGGATTTATCGGGGAAGATGGTGGGATCAGCTAGTTTTGAATCATCTATGAGACAATTACTTTTTTAAAAATCGCTAGGTTTTTTTTCCTCTTTCTCGGAAGAAATCGATGCTTTTGCTACATTTTAGGGTTTTTTTAATTTTTTTTATTAATTTAAATATGTGTATTTAATTTTATTCTTAAAAATTGGTTTTAAATTTTAATTTTTCTACACATCATTAAATAATGCCATGTGTGCATACATGTGGACCAATTGCATGCTAATTTGGTGTCCTAAATGGCAGTTAACATCCAAAATGTATTGGAAGCAACAAATATGTAAAGGAAGGGGGTTTTGCCACTAAAATATTTGATTAGGGGGTTAAGTGTCAGTAATTGTAAAAAATAGGGGGTTTTGCCGCAAAAATCCCTTATTATTATTATTATTATTATTATTATTATTATTATTATTATTATTATTATTATTATTATTATTATCTTTGTTGGCTCCCAAGCATATTTACCGGCCACCTGCACAGAAAAGGAAGTTAAAAGCAACAAAACATTAGAGAACCTCCAATGGAGTGCCAAAAAGGTGGCGTAATGCTATATTTAGCACATCTTACAAAATGTATGACTCCAATGGTATTGCAAAAAGTGTGTCAAATTTGGTACATGCTAAAAATTGTGCCAAATTTGACACAAAATATAGCATGAGATAAATTTGGCATATCAATAAAAGTTATTTTTTTATTCATCATATTGTCACTAATTATTATAATTTAGTAGTTGACAATTAATGATCAACTATATATTATTTTTTATTTATTTTTTTAATCATAAATTTCTTGGAGTGCATAATTTGGATTTGAAAAATAATAAAAAAAATTAATTTATGTATGTTCTCAATAAATATTAAAAGAATTATTGATTTTTTTGTGTTAATTTGCATCTTGTGCATTAGAGCACAATTGCAAATATTAGACCAAATATAGCGTTAACTCATTTTTTGTGTTAAATTTGGTACAAAATTTACATCTTGCATTGGAGATAGTCTTAGCATCAAAATAATAATAACAATAGTAATAATCACATTAGATTATTATTATTATTATTATTATTATTATTATTATTATTATTGTGTATGTAATCCTTTATTTCTTGTATTTTTCATTCTAGTCCTCACCTCATCCTATAAATATAGTCACCCTCTCCCTCATTCAACACACATTTCTCTCACACCTTCCACACTCTTCTTTAGTTTCTTTCTCTAAGTTTGGAAAAATGGTTATCTCACAATTTTCTAGTAAAATTGTGAGAATGACTATTTACCTAAGCTAGGGTAAATTTTGGTGAGGTTTGGAGTGAAACTTTGTATTTTGTAATCTTTATTTATTTTTATAAAAGTCTTTTAAAGCCTATTATTTGAGTTTTCATATAATTATCATTATTTATGCAATTAATATTTATTATTAATTTTATATAGATTCAGTCAAGTTTTTTCTATAATTTTACAAAAATAATTTATATTAATTTTATTATTTTGTGAGTAGTCTTTTACCGCATTATCGCCAAAATGTATAGTATCGCTTCTAGATTTCTCATAACAATAATATTAGCATGAGGTTTTAATTTGTTATTTTATGAGTGGTCTTTTACTGCATATTGCCAATGGTATTAGGTCGATTCTATGTTTCTCATAACAATAGCATATATATGTACTTCAATTAAGAGATTTTACTACTCAAATATATTTGCAAATTATGAAAGTAAATAGGAGACCAAAATATATTGTGGAACCCCGATGCCTCACCAAGCCTTTTTATTATTTATTATCTTTTATTTTAATCCTTCAAAAAAACAAATCCACAGAAATATTGTTTCTTTTTACTGTTCTTATAATACTTACCTTCTAACCGTTTTATTTGTCTCTTTGTTTCTTTACCTCCTTGTGGAATCGACCGTCCATCTATACTACGACTACCACTTAGTGAAAGTCACGTTTGGGTGTTAAACAGTAAATGACCTAATGTAAATTATTTTCATGTGTTTGGCTGTGTGTGTTACGTTCTTAGAGATCGAGAAAATGTTGACAAATTTGACTCCAAAAGTGATGTGGGTGTTTTTCTTGGTTACTCTACTAATAGTAGAGTTTATCGTGTTTATAACATGAGAACTCAAATTGTTATGGAGTCAGCTAACATTGTTGTTGATGATTTGAAAATTTTCTCTAAATTTTTCAATGAAGAGAAAATTGACAGGTTTATGTAAGAAAATGTTCTAAGAGGGTCATCTGTTCAAACAGAAGCTGAAATTGACTCAACATCGACTAAAAATGTTGTAACAGAATCTAGAAATGTGTAAGAAGTGCCATTATCTATTACTTTATAAAAATGTCGCTCAACTCATATTTATTAGAAAAATACCATTTTAGAGAAAATGTTCAATGGGGCCTTGATAAACACATGCCATTTTGGGCTTAATAGTTTGAAATAAAAATGTTGTGTTTTTATAAAGTATTTGAAAATAAAATAAAATAATAAGTCTCACTAGTGTAATTAAAAACATAAATCATAACATAAGTTCTTAATTATTCTTGACGCTCATCTTGATCATTAATCGCTCATAGGACACCCTAAGTCATACGTGCCTAGACATCGAAACTCCCCACATCATTGTGTGTGCCAAGGAGAAACCATATTGCCTACCTGAAAGGGGGAAAGTAAGGGGGTGAGCTAAAAGCCCAATAAGGAAGTACAGACAAATACAACAATATTCAAGAAAACACATGGAAAACTACATCGTATCGTAAACTCATGGCAAGTCATATCGTAACCATATCATATTCTTTCATAGTCATATCAAATTCATAATCATAATCATACATTGTGTGATCATGGCACCCCTATTGTCCATGTCACATCATGAGATAACCAGTAAAAACATAAACCGTTAAGATCTCCTCTATAAGGTAAACAAGAACTAAGGTCCTCGAATAACCTCAACGCGTCCACCTTATGAGTTATGTCATATCCTTAGTAACTCCTTTGTTTTTTTGCGTTCACCGTGCTGACAACCTACTGCTTTTCATACAACATACAAGCAGACATACAACAATTCATATCATAACATAGTAATTCGTACTTTTCATAACACTTTAGCTTACTATAGCTCATACTTTCCATAACACCATAACTCTTGCAATCATAATAGTTCATACTTTTCATAACATAATTGCTCTTACGACATATTACCACATACTTTTCATAACATAATGCATAGAAATTCTAGCTAACTTCCTTACCTCAAGTCCAAGCAAAAATAAAGTTCAGGGACTTCACAACGAGCCTATAATCACAATCAAGTGTTCATCTTAAAATTATGTAAGACTACACATGTCCAACATACATATCCCACACATGCAAGGGTCATGCACAAGTTGCACCACAACTTTATTCATACAACAATGTCACATAGAATCATAAAAGAATATTATTGATTCTACTAAGTAATTCTCAATGATTTCAAATCAGGAACCATGGAATTAATTAAATAACATATATTTGAGCGTAAAAGTGAACTTGCATGTAACATGCATACATAGGACTATTCTTAAACTCGCTTTAAGCTGATAATATTAATTCTTCTATTTCCTTGTTAATTTCACAAAAATTCAGCAATTATTTTAACTATTAAAATAAAATACCAACTTAGCTATTACTATTTATTCCATTTTAATCATACAATTGTCATACATAAATTTTATTACAAAATTTATTTTACTAATATAATTCTTAGATTAATTTGTACAAAATAATAAACTTGTTTATTATTTAATAAACAATAAAATGTGATAAAATTTATAATTAATTTGACAAAATTAATTAACTTTATAACAGTTCTCTTTTAATTTGGCAAACTAATTAAAAATAATAATACTAATAAAATGTGACTTTGTTTTCTTTTCAAATTATTTAAGCGTGGTAAAGCTGCTCATATTATTTACATTTTAATAACTAAATTTAATCACTTTTTAAACTCCAATTTTTAACTTTTAAATATTAAAATTTCAGCATGTATTATAATAAAAGAAAAATACATCACTCGTGTATGAAATTACACAATTTCCTTGTCTTAGTTTAAAATATGAATTTAAGATATATCTTACTTTCTTTTTAAATAATTTTTTTTTTTCGAATCACCATAAAAATAAAATAAAATCAGCAAGCATAAGTCATTCTAATTATACTCACAACCCTTTTTTTTATAATACCCTGAGCCGAACCCTATGAGCATGCTCCTAATATCCAAATTTGCATTTTTATTATAAAGACATCAAAATTTAGTGAAGCAATACAAATCCAATATTTGTCCCTTAAAATATAATAAAATCATAATTCTTAAAAGATCTTTAAAAAAGAAAAACAATATCCCAACATCAATCCTTTGAAAAAAAATACAAATTAAAACACTTAACAATTATTATGAAACCTTAAATTACAAAAATATAATTACACCACATATACATAAATGAATTTTATCCATAAAAAACACATGCGTAAATCACACATAAAAGCTTAGCATGTTTGTATGAAAATAAATAATAATAAAAAATTAGAATCATGAAGAACAATCATCAACACTCATAGGAAAATAAAATCTCCAAACAACTATGATCAAGATCACAAACCTCTTGATAACTTGCTTAGCCAAAGACTCTAAAATCATGTCTCTTGACACCCTTGCTACTTATCAGAAGAATCTAGATGCGAAACACCCCATAGCATCCATATCTTAGAATCTTGGAAAGAAAGGTAACGAGAAGGAAAAAAATAAAAATAAAAACAAAAGAACACCATCATACCTCTTCTAAATTCGAAAGCATTAATACTCTTGGCTTGGTGGTCGAATTCACTATAAGGAAAAACCTCTTGAATCTTTTGCTAGCACCACCACTAAGAACCTAGTTCAACGAATCCCCAACAATTCTTGGCTTAGAACATAAAAGGAGAATTGGAGACAATGGAAAAATATAAGAACAACACTTTTACCTCTACCTCTTTGGAATTTCGAACCTAGCCTCCCTTTTATGGATGGCAAGAAAGAAATGAGAGACAAGCTTCTTTCCTTGGTGTTGGGCGGCCACTATGGTGATTAGAGGAAGAATAAAACGTGGAGAACAAAAGAAAGAGGAAACCTAGCACTTATGCATACCCTAGTTGAAACCTAAGAGGCAATTTCCAAAATCATTGCCATAATTCCCTCTCCCACAATTCATGAAATTTGACAACTATGGCTTGATTGGATTGTCTTCAAGATGGAAACTTCCCTTTACACCCACCCTAGCCTTGATCGAGCACTCTTGCCTCTCTCTCTCTCTCTCTCTCTCTCTCTCTATACACGTCTAGCACACACACACACACACACATCAATCAATTTTATCTAATCTACTTATCGAATGTAGCTAGAAGACCACTAATAGCCATATCACCAATAATTTTATACTAAATTCAAATAAATAAAAGAATAAAAAATATCCCTTTCCCATTATTCATTTTTTTCTAAATTAACTAAATAAAAATACACAAGTAATCAATAGGAAAATGTACACTATGCATGGAAACTAATTCATGCTCACCATGCATACCATGCACCTGCAAACACAAAAGCGCTCTAGTCCTTCACTACTGAGCGGGCACCTCCTTGCACACAATCAACTCTCTATAACTCACAAATAAATTAATTAAATAAAACAATTGACAAATTTTAAATGCACATAATTTCTACCAAACAATTAAAAATAAATTTCTAACACTTAACATTTAATAAAAAAATAAATCTCACAAATTAATAAAATAAAAAAATTTGGTGCGCTACAAAATGCCCCAATAGAATCTGAACGAATAGAAAGTGAAATTATAGAAATCATCACTGACTCTTTTTAGAGGGAACTTTCATCTAGAGTTAAAAAGAATCACCTTGCTGACCTCATCCTTGGTAACCTTGAGGAAGGCATGGTCACGAGAAGAAGGTTCAATCTTGTCCAATTTTAGTGTTTTTCTTCTTCACTTAAGCAAAAAAATGTGAAATATGCCTTGACAATTCAAACAATTAAAAATAAATTTCTAACACTTAACATTTAATAAAAAAAATAAAGCTCACAAAATTAATAAAATAAAAAAATTTGGTGCGCTACAAAATGCCCCAACAAAATCTGAATGAATAGAAAGTGAATTCCAAAAATCATCACTGACTCTATTTAGAGGGAACTTTCCTCTAGAGTTAAAAAGAATCACCTTGTTGACCTCATCCTTGGTAAACTTGAGGAAAGCATGGTTACGAGAAGAAGGTTCAATCTTGTCCAATTTGGTGTTTTTCTTCTTCCATTGAGCCAAAAAAATGTGAAAGATGTCTTGAATGATGAATCACAGATAAGTGCAACACAAGAAGAGTTACAACAATTCACTAGAAATGATGTTTGGACTCTTGTTCCTAGATCTAATCACACTAATGTTATTGGTACCAAATGGATTTTCAAAAGAAAAAAAAACAAATGAATTTGGTTCCATAGTTAGGAACAAGGCGGGGTACACTAAAGTTGATGGAGTTGATTTTGATGAAACTTTGCATCTGTGGCTAAACTTGAGTCCATTAGGTTGTGTTGACCGCGTTTTTGGCCAACGACGTGTAGACGTCAAAAACGACAAAAACCTTCAAGAGAAATAAACGACACAAACGATTTTTATAGTGGTTCAGCCCCAATGTGTTGGTAATAGCCTAATCCACTTAGAGTTGTGATTATAGATCTACACTCAAGATCAGATGAACCTGAGTCAACTGAGTTTCTTCAGTGCAGATTACAAGAATACAAGAATACAAGAATTCTCTCAAAATCTAAGTACTCTCTCTCTAGTAAATTAGAATTCGAATAAAAAGTCCTCCTTATGATGCCATAAGCCTTGTATTTATAGGCTCAGGATTGTACAGATGATGTCCCTCATAATCGGGATATTTTGTTATTCTCATTATATTTAATTTACAATAATATTCAAAATATAACAATACACTATATTCATGAGATAAACTGAGAGATTCCCGCGTAAGCCAAGATCGATTCTTGTTGAAGCCGTTTCTGGGATTTTTTACGTAGCTCTGCTCTATCTAGTCAATCCATATCTCATTTAGGCTGATCGGCCAAACCTTTACTGGGCAGACATGCACTTGCCTGGGCAGACATGCACTTGGCTGGTTGGACATGGTCATGACCGGTCGGCCAAGGTCATGCCTGGGCAGACAAACATGTGACTGTTCGGACAAGGTCATGCCTGGGCAAACAAACATGTGACCGGTCAGACAAGGTCATGCCTGGGCAGACAAACATGTGACTAGTCGGGCAAGGCCATGCCTAGTCGGTCATGACACTTGACTGCCCAGTCAACATTCTTCACTGGTCTACCGGGTCATTCCTAAGCCAGATCACCCAACCATTCCTTTCCATTTGTCATTTCTATTGCCACATCATTGTTTTCAAATTTTGGGGATAACATTTGCCCCCCAAGTTTATTATATGATGTTCTCACATAATAAACTTTTTTCTCCACATCTAACGGCACAATTAAAAAAATCAACTATTCATCTTCCCGCCATGCAAAAGACCACGACTCCACAGACCACGATCACTGCAATTAACTGCTCATAGTCGTGGGGAGAAAAAATATCTAAGGAATTCCAAGGGTCCAAAAATAAGTGATAATTCCCACTTTTTTCCTTTAAATAGACCCTTACACTCCCACACTTCCACACACACAAGAAAGCAAAAAATCAAAAAACTTCTCATCTTCTCTCCTTTTCTTTCTTTGGCCGAAACCCCATAAGCCTTCTCCTTGGCCGAAAAGTTCAAGGATCTTCAAGGAGGAGCTTTTATTTCTTCAAGCATTCTCCAAGAAAATCCAAGGTCTCTTCAAGATTGGGTAAGTCTTCTCCTTCATCTTCACTTGTGTTGTTATTTTTTTCAAAATTCCACGAAAATATGAGTGTGTTGGCCGAAACCCCCTTGGAAAATTTCCCCTTGAATCTATGTGTGAATCTTAGAGATGCAATGTATTTGGTGGCTATTTTGATGTTGTTTAGGTTATGGGTAACTCAATTTTACCTTCAATTTCATAGAAATTTAAAGAAAAATGAGTTTTTCAACCTAAATTGCATGTATGTGTTAATGGGTATTTGATGATATGAATGTGGTCTCTAGAACATTTGAAACTTTACAAATTCCCCATTTTGATCTTGTGGTTGTGTGTTTTGGATGAGAAATAGTGTTTATGTCCTAGGGATTTAGGGTTTTTCATAATGGGTTTATGTTTGTGGTTTGGGGTATGGCCGATTGGCCATTGTTCCATCTTTTCTTTTGAATATATGGATATGCCTAGGGTTGCTTGGGTGTTTAGCTTAGTCCGATCGGACGGGCATTGCTCGGACATGGCCATTCGGCACCCCTAGGACCCTAGGCAAGCCCCTCATACCAAGTTGCTTCTCCTCGGACGCATGCACCAACCCTTAAACCTGCTGCACTCCTCGGACCCTGGTGTCCGCTCGAACACCACGCTGCTCCTCGGACCCAAGCGCAGCCCCTAGGGAACCCCAACATCCGCTCGGACAGGCGCGGCAGCGGCTCGGCACCCAGGCGCAGCCCCTCGGAACCCCAGCATCTGCTCGGACAGGCGCAGCCGCCGCTCGGCATCCAGGCGCAGCCCCTCGGAACCCCAGCATCCGCTCGGATAGGTGCGACAGCAACTCGACACTTAGGCGCAGCCCCTTGGAACCCCAACATTCGCTCGGACAGCATGGCACTCGATCGGACACCACATGGGCCACCCGGACACCACCTTTCTAAACACTTTAAGCACTTTTTAGGCACTTTTAGGCACTAAAATTATTTTTCCCTTTACTACTTAGATAAATTTTTTCTAAGTAGAAAAATAAACACTGCTTTGTTGATTTATATTTGTATGGTTACTCACCTCCCCATTTTTATTTTTTGTAGATGAATCACTTTGACTATAGGGGAGGTGACAACCACACAAATTCTGATAAGTCCGTCCCGCAATCGATCAACACCCCTTAAAGCAGCGACTCCTCGTCAAAGTCTCCTAATAGTCGCACTCCTGAGGATCGCCTCCAACGCTTTAAGAAGATCCTCCCCCGTTTAGCTTTATACTTTCTTCACGAAGAGCAGTTCCTTCATCAAGCTGAACAGTCGACAATGAGAGTAAAGAAGTCCAACAGACTCCCGCAGGACCAAGATCCTCAAGTAGCCCGTAGAGCGGTACAGAAAGTGGTGGAATGCAGTGAGGTCCAAACTGCGGCTTCTTCGACACCACCCCGCAAGGTGCCAAAACCAAACAAGCCTCAGGGAAAAATTACCCAGAAATTCGCTATCGAGATCCAGCGTCTAGCTGTCCAAAAACCAAGGAAGGAAGGAGAAGAAACACCTTCTTGGTTTACCACCAAGCCTACGAAACTTAACCCTAGGATGTTTGACAAACACATCCAAGCCTTGGGCTTGAGCGGGGTGAATGTGATATGTTCGCGCCCTCATTAGAGGGCTAACAGGCCTAGCGGACCATACTGTGCCTGGTCTAGGCACCATATATATGCAGGAGCGACTATCCCGCTACACCCCTTCTTCCAGTCAGTAGCGGATTACTTCAACGTCTCTCCCTTTTAGATCGCTCCTAATGGGATTCAGGCGCTGTCCGCCATGTTCATCCTTTACTTCCTGCAAGGCTGGGATGAGCCTACTCTTCACGAAATACACTACTTATTCGACTTCAGAACTAACCTGAACCATAAGAACATAGGCTTTTTCCACCTCTTTCATAGGCATAAAGGGGTTAAATACCTTTGTGGTATTGCTCACAAGTCAAATCCTGAGAAATACTATACAGAGTATTTTCTCACGTCGGACATCAAAGCCAACAACCAGGCTTTTACGCATGCGGGTCCATTTCACCAACCCTTGCCCACAAAAGACATGTTTGACCAAGCAGAGGAGTTGGCCAATATGTGCATCGAGGAGAAGGATGTGAAAATTTTGGTTACTGTAGATAATCTTCAGCTAGTGGGCCTGCTACCAAGGAACCAGAACATCACAGTGGAGAGCACTATTGAGGAAAATAATGCAACTGATCAGTCCAACGCCGGCACTGAGGTAGTGACCGATCAGTTTTCTCCTGGACCATCTCCTCACTCCCGCAGACCAGGTGATCTCATCATTAGGGAGCCCCAGCCAGAGGACCAGCACAGACCTACTATTCCCACACAACCTAGGAAGGGGAAGGCCATCCAGCTTGAGAGGGACTTGAGCTCATCATCCGACGACGAGGACGACTTCCTCAACCAAATCCTCAACTCAGTTCTAGTAGTCATAATGAGATGTTTGATAACTTGGTTATATGGGATTTATAGAATGTCTAGTAGTAGTGATGTACTTATCCACATATTTCTTTATTGTTATTATTTTTTTTACTAACAAATCTTGTACTTTCTCTTTTGCAGATTCAGAGATGTTTAGGCATTTCAACGACCCTCCTGCCCCAAAGAGGAAGTCCGGAGAAGGAAGTGGCTCCACCCCTCCGAGCAAAGTCCCGAGGACAGTATCGCCCAGCCAAGGGAGACAACCTGAGGGGTCGGTTGCAATCCCGCAGCTGACCCCTTCCTCGCTTCCTCCCTCAGCGAGCCTAACCCCCACTCGCCCAACTTGCCTGAGTGAGGCACTTTGCACTGTTGGTACTATTGGGAAGAAAGTGGTTGGTCAGACTCTTCATGATGCTTCAATGATTCAAAGCTTTGAATCCTTTCCTCGAATTAGCGTTGATGTCGTCTTACAAAGAGGGCTTGCTCAGTTGGCGAATGTAAGTATTCTATCACAAGATAGTTTGTTATTTATATTTATACTTGTAGTAACCTCTTGTTTTCCATGCAGACGCTCATCACCATCAGTCATGCTCAGTACCGAGCAGTAGACTACAAGGAGTTCATCAAGGTCTTAAATGATCAACTAGTGGAGGCCAAAGCTAAGGTGGATACTCTGACTGCTTTGGAGAAAGACTCCGAATCCAAGCTAGAGCAGGCAGAGAGGACCGTGGCTGAGCGGGACGAGTCTCTTAGGAGACTGTCTGATGAGAATCAACAGCAAGTTCAAACCAACAAGTCACTGAACGATTAGCTGGAGAAACTGACTCGTGAGAACGAGGAGTTAACTCGCGAGAATGAGGAGTTAAGGCCGGAGAAAGAAGCCGATCTTGTTCGGTACGAGGAAATCTGCTTCAACTGCTTTTACCAGGTGTGGAAGCAGAACAAGCCTCTCAACCTTGACTTTCTCACAGAGGAGGCCAAGGCAGAGGAGCTTGCGAAATGTGATGCAAAGGCTGCCGAGGAAGCAGCTAATCCTGTTGGCACTACATCTGTTTCCCCCACGTTGTCACTCCGACCGGAAGGAGTAGCTGATGCTGAGGAAGGGGTTGATCAACCTGCCAGAGCTGACCAGTGATCTCGCATCCGACCAGACAAGTTGTCATCCGGCCAGCTCTCTAGTAGACTTTTGTTTGTATTTTGTTATGTACTCTTGCTCGTATGGCCGAGCTGTTGGTATTTATACTTTACTTTTCTTGGCTAACTTGAAACATTCTACGTCGTTTTGGACTTAAAACATTATAAGTTTGTTGTGAATAGCAAAGTCACTCTGATGTATGCCTTATATTTTCGCATGAGTACTTAGTTTTCTAACTTAAAAATTCTAGACATTTCATAAGTCCATACTAAGTATACTTTCTCACACTCTTATTGCTCTAACATTTTAAGAGCATAATGTTTATTGTCATACGAATATCTGCTTCTAACTTAAAATTTTAAAAAATTCCAAGTTACTTAAGCTTTGTCAAACAAATTAGCTTAATGGCCTTTTTGGACTTCGAAAATTTACAAGTCAGCCTAAAAACAGATATCTTAACTCGTGCTCTCATTGCCTGTGTTAAATTATATACCGATATACCCTATGTGCCCCCCAAGTGATTGAGGGTTAAGAGATCCTTAGTCACTTGCTACTTGACCGAATCTGTTCGAGCAGTTTATCACTCGTGAAACACATAGAATATATGGAAAATATTTTAGCAGTTGAACATTGCTTGAATGTATTGACCAGTTGAACACTGTCCGATTTTACCGACCAGTTGAACACTGTTCGAATAATTAACACACATGCACATTTGTAGCAAGAATCGACCATGCTGCGCGTAGTCTCTTTTATTACTCGTAAATTCAAAAGGACAAAACGTGTCCAATAACGAGTCTTAAACAACAAAAATTGTTCAAAAATAGATGGCTGGTCAGCAAATAACCAGCTCATAAACCAAATTTTAATAACAAGTTAAACAACTTGAAATTTAACTACCACTCTGAAAGCGGTATTTAGAAATAATATATTCATAGACGCTCGCCGCTCTAGTGGCTCCTGATCCTAGCACTCCTGCCCAGCATGCTTCTCCCTTGCTTCGTTGCTTTCCTCAGCCAAGTGTGGACCTCCACATATAGTGTCTAAGGTAAAGTCCACAGGTCCGGGCTGTAAGGGTGGAGATCTTTGTCGTTTGAAACCAGTATTGATGCAGCCTCCTTCTCCTTAGGGTGTCTTTGCCCGGTACTTCCTCAACTTGCCCGACCGGAGAAGAAATTCTATTTCATCTTTGACGTGATTGCATTTGTTTGTGTCATGGCCATAATCTGCATGGAACCGACAAAATTTGTTCATGTCCCTCTTAGATGTCTCTTTCCTCATCGGTGGGGGTTTCTTATAGGGAACTTCTTGATGACTAGCGAGATAGATTTCTGCCCGGCTTGTTGAAAGAGTTGTGTAGTTTGTGAATCGGGGCTCATACTTGGTCGGCTTATCGTTCAGACTCGACTTAGCTTTCTTTTCATCATGGTGGTCAGACCTGTTATTCCCATGTTTCTTTCCGCCATTTTGACCATTTTCTCCGTTCTTGGGGAGATCAATCGATCCGCCCGGATTGTTTAGACCTTTCTCTCCTTTCTCAATCGCGTTGTCCAATTTCATATATTTATCCGCCGGGTCAAGAAACTGTTGTAACGTTGAAATTGGGTTGCGATGAATGCTGTCCCACAAAGGACTCCGATAGATTATGCCGGAAGAAATTGCCACCATCTTCCCCTCATCTCCAACTGCAGTAGCTTGGTTAGCTTCTCTCATGAACCTTTGTATGTAGTTCTTGAGAGACTCGTCCTTCCCTTGTTTAATATCCGCTAAGTGATTGGCATAAACTGGAGGGGTCCGAGCAGCACTAAACTGCCTGCAAAACTCCTTTCTGAAACTTTCCCAAGAAGTGATGGAGTTTGGCTTAAACCTCCAATACCACTTCTGGGCAGTGTCGGACAATGTGGTGGGGAAGACTCTACACCGATAGTCATCACTCACTCCGAGCAGCTCCATCTGATCTTCAAATTTCCCCACGTGTCTTATCGGATCTGCCTTTTCTGTATAAAATGGCAGTACTGGTGCTTTGCACTTCCCTGGTGGCTGGGCTGCTCTAATTCGAGCACAGAACGGGCTGCCATTCCTGTGGTCTACTGGATCGACCACAGAGGGTCGTTTTGACAGACCCTGAATTGCTGCTGTTAGAGCATCAAGTTGGGCTTGGATGCCTGGGGCCACTGCTTGGGATTCATTCTCGGGACCGCCTAGTCGGGCGCTCCTATCCGGCAGACCATCATCAAGTATTTCTACTTGACTGGTAGGTCGGATTGGATCTCGCCCTTCGACCAGGACTGTAACGCCCTGGATAACCAAGACCGTTACACTGTGTGTTTAAAATAGTGCAAGACTTGCTAGACAAGTCATTCAGACAAAGTGTAAACTCTATACCATTATCAGAGTAAGAATAAAAAGATTTTGGTCACAAACAGGCTATTTTCATTAAAAATGACAGTTTAATACATGGAGACTCAAAACAGGGTTTAGATGTCCTAGTTACAACAGATTCTAGAAGTTACAAATAGTTAAAGCCACTCTAATGGAAAAATAAACATTTTAGGTTTCCGTTCCTGTATCATCTCCCGACCGTGGCGGCCGAGCAGCTGACGATGTACACCTCGCCCCCAGAGCTCTCTAACTCATGGTTGATTCAGCCTACTCTTGCCTTTACCTGCACCACGTAGCACCCGTGAGCCAAGGCCCAGCAAGAAAGCATAATAATATAGCAAGATCAGCAACACTTATCAAATATTACACAATGCTCAACCAAGAATTCAATATCTCATAACATTTATCCAATCAGTAATAATAGTTTGTTATCCAAACAATCAACCAACTATATTCATAACACAATATTCACACTCATAATCAATAGATTGTCATATTCATCAAATAACATTCAGGGTTGGCGCCCTTAGTCGCACCCTCTATTTAACACACTGTCTTCGGCTCATTAGGGCCGCCCCCAGTGTAATACTCACTGACTCCGGCCAGCTTAACCGAGCTCAGTGATAAATAAGCTGCCTCAGCTACCAGTGGCCGAGCCGCGCCCCAGTGCGCAAATATTGATTCCGACACCCTTAGGCCGGTAATCGCATGTCCCATGGCATAATAACACCATCTCACGACATGATATACAAATGTAGGGAGCTCTTAGTCCCATCGTGTCCACATGGTTAATCACATTCACATAACAATGCATACAAACATAGGGAACACTTAGTCCCAACCTAACCACATACTCAGGTGCAGCTTTCTTACCTGTATCTCGAGCTTCCGATGCCCCAACGCCGCGAGCACGGTCCTCTATCCCGAGCCTCACCAAAGACCTAATCACAACACAAACAAAACATCCTTTATCACTAACCAATCCAAAACTACTTCCCGGAACCAATCCCACGCTCTCGGAATGCCCCAAATCCCTAAAACAATGCACCGGATATATCCCCCGAACCCCCGGAGCAAAGGCTCAAAATTGCAAATTCCAACATCCTGAAATTGGCCTAGCGCCGCGGCGCAGCCCTGTAGGGCCGCGGCGCCCAGTAAGTTTGAGCCGCGGCGCCCAGCAAGTCAGAAACCCCATCATGCCCAGAAACAGCCTTGCGCCGCGGCGTGCTAGAACAGCGCCGCGGCGCTCCATCGCGAGCCCAGAATTCTGGGTTTTTCCCCTGCGTTTTCCCGAACCCATAACACTCCAAATCACCCCAAACTTATAACTAAGCCTCAAAATCAATTCAGAACCCCAAATGAACCCTTTTTAACAACCTATAAACATCACAAACAACCCCAATCACACAAACACACCCCAAAATCCTATCTTGAGTTTCAAACTCCTAAAACTTTAACCATGGCTTCCAAAACTACAAATCATGCTTCAAAAGTCTTAAGCCACACCAATTATGAAATTAAACATACTAAAGATTCTTACCTCAATCAAACTCAGCTTGAACTCCTCCCAAATCCAGCTCCCAACCTCTTTGCTCTTGATTACCCTAATTGAATTTCAAAGTAAAACCAGCCATATTCCCTTTGAGTTTTCTCACTTAATCTCTGAAAATTCAGACTTAAATTCAACTTAAACAGAGCACAATTCTTACGTTTGAGAAGTCCTAGCTTAAACCTGGTTTTGATTGCCTCAAACTCCCTTTGAGTCTCCTCCTAGGTCCCAAGTTCAGCCCCTTCTTCATTTCCCTTTTCTTTCTAGCCCTTTCTTTCAATTTCAGCATAAACCAAAATATCACAAAGTATAATACGTATTCCCTTTTCCTACAGCTGAAGTAATCCTAATCCTTGCCTAATGACCATTTTACCCTTCCATCTAACTCCCATTCCAACTAAACCTCAAGGCCCTTCTTGTCATTCCTACCTCCTTACAATTCTACCACTTCTTTAACCAATCTTGTTACTCTCTATGGTTACTAGCAGTTATACAAGTTACCAAATTACCAGTTACCATTATCTCACAAGAGCTAACTTACAAAATTCCCAAAATACCCCTAGGCTCCTCTCGAGCCGGGTATGAAATCCCGTTGTGACTTTTGAGTTATCTAGCTCTCTAGGACCGTCTCGGCACGTGCATCGCATTAATATCACCACACCCACGTGGTACAAATCACATCACATAATTATCACACGTATGCCCTCAACGGGCTAGAATTATCACATACCATAGTACACATAATCATGCATCTCAAATACTCAAGTAGTCATATAACATGCTTAAAATCATAATCCCGCGTCTTAATCATTAAATTCACGCATACTTCCCATTATGCCCTCCAGGCACGCTAATCAAGGCCCTTAAGCCCTATTAGCAAATTTGGGTTGTTACAAGGACGGCCCTTCCCCTATCAGCAATGACGTCTCTTAAATCCTTCTGGGAGGTATGCCTCCCTAACCAATCGAACACCGTACTCCGACTCATTTCGGAAGGCTTGCCGTGTGTGACATGCTCCTTGCCACTGCGTTGTTGGTTGGGATGCAGTGGTGGTCTTCCTGTTTGCGGCGGGCGATCTTTTCCTCCTTGATGGTTGTTATCATTCTTCTCCTTCGACTGGTCAGTGTGATGACTATCAGCTTCATCACGATCATGCCCATCTTTGAAGTGAGAAGTTTCTTTACCTCGAGGAGCTCTATTGTGCTCCTGCTCAGGTGGATTTTTCTTGCTACCTGATTTATGACTTCCTGACCTAGAAGTCTCTGATCGGTGGATCCTTGAGGGGGTTCTGGAGCTCCCCCTTTGGGTTGAGGCAGTGCCCGACCAGACTCCATATTCTTCCCGACCAGGTGGGTTACTACCACTCCTGTTTGGCCCTCAAGAATTGGGTTTATCTGTGTTTTTACGACCAGCTTATGTGGTCCTTGCTTCTGGGGTGGCTGCTCCTCATGCTGCAGCTTGGGCATTGGCTTGGGCCAGCTGCATAGCTGCCTCCAGAGCGAGTGCAGCCTCGCGATTTAGCCTATCGGCCTCCTCCTGCTGTCGCTTGATCTCCTCGCTCCTGGCCTCCATCTCCTGTCTCTGTTGCTAAAACGCCGCCTTCTGCCTAGCCATCTCTTCAGCGAACGCCTCCTGTCTGGCGTTGAATTGTGCCATCTCCTCCTGGAAGGCCCCCATGGCTTCCTGGAGTTCTTCAACCTCTGGAGTCACGTGCTCAAGCATGACTCTAAGCTCAGTCTCACGGTCTTGTGGGCCAGGACCTTCTGATCTGGCAGGCTCTTTAGAGGAGCCTGTCTTCTTGGAAGCCGCATTGGTGTTCTTAGGCGCCATAATACTTCAGGGGTCGTCTGTCTTTCTCTTTAGGCTCTCAATGAAAGCACCAAAATGTTGACCGTGTTCTTGGCCAACGACATGTAGACGTCAAAAATGACAAAAACCTTCAAGAGATATAAATGACACAAACAATTTTTATAGTGGTTCAGCCCCCAATGTGTTGGTAATAGCCTAATCCACTTAGAGTTGTGATTATAGATCTACACTCAAGATCAGATGAACCTGAGTCAACTGAGTTTCTTCAGTGCAGATTACAAGAATACAAGAATTCTCTCAAAATCTAAGTACTCTCTCTCTCTCTCTAGCAAATTAGAATTCGAATCAAAAGTCCAAAAAGTCCTCCTTATGATGCCATAAGCCTTGTATTTATAGGCTCAGGATCGTACAGATGATGTCCCTCATAATAGGGATATTTTGTTATTCTCATTATATTTAATTTACAATAATATTCAAAATATAACAATACACTATATTCATGGGATAGACTGAGAGATTCCCGCGTAAGCCAAGACCGCTTCTTGTTGAAGCCGTTTCTGGGATTTTTTACGTAGCTCTGCTCTGTCTAGTCGATCCATATCTCATTCAGGCTGATTGGCCAAACCTTTACTGGGCAGACATGCACCTGGCTGGGCAGACATGCACTTGCCTGGGTAGACATGCACTTGGCTGGTCGGACATGGTCATGACCGGTCGGCCAAGGTCATGCCTGGTCGACCAAGGTCATGCTTGGTCGGCCAAAGTCATGCCTGGGCAGACAAACATGTGACTGGTCGGACAAGGTCATGCCTGGGCTGACAAACATGTGACTGGTCGGATAAGGTCATGCCTGGGCAGACAAACATGTGACTGGTTGGGCAAGGTTATGCCTAGTCGGTCATGACACTTAACTGGCCAATCAACATTGTTCACTGGTCTACCGGGTCATTCCTAAGCCAAATCACCCAACCATTCCTTGCCATTTGTCATTTCTATTGCCACGCCATCATTTTCAAATTTTGGGGATAACAGGTTGCTTTTAGCAGTTGCTTGCATTATAGGCTTCAAATTTTACCAAATGGCCATTAAATTCGCCTTTTTGAATGGTATTCTGAATGAAGAAGCCTTAGTTGAGCAACATAATGGATTTGAGGATAATCATTTTCTTGATCATGTAGTTTTCAAGTTGAAAAAGGCCTTATATGGCTTGAAAAAATCTCCTTGGGCTTGGTATGAAAGCTTGACCAAGTTTCTTGTTATAAATGGGTATAGAAGAGGTGGGGTGACAAAATATTAGGTTGCTTATAGCAATTGCTTACATTGTATTATACTAAATGGACGTTAAATCTACCTTTTTGAATGGTATTCTAAATGAAGAAGCCTTCGTTGAGCAACCTAAGGGATTTGAGGATCATCACTTTCTTGATCACGTAGTTTTCAAGTTGAAAAAGGCCTTGTATGGCTTGAAACAAGCTCCTTGGGCTTGGTATGAAAGATTGATCTAGTTTCTTGTTATAAATGGGTATAGAAGAGGTGGGGTAGATAAAACAATGTTCATTAAAAATAAAGGTCATGCCATTGTAATTGCTCAAATTTATGTCAATGATATTGTGTTTGGTTCTACTTCTAACTCCGAAGTGCAAGAATTTGTAAAACAAATGACATATGAGATTCAAA
Source organism: Humulus lupulus (assembly GCF_963169125.1). Lineage (NCBI taxonomy): Eukaryota > Viridiplantae > Streptophyta > Magnoliopsida > Rosales > Cannabaceae > Humulus > Humulus lupulus. Next base: position 205,295,395 of record NC_084798.1, read on the forward strand.
ACGAGTATGGCTGGTGAGATGACCTACTTACTTGGGTTACAAGTAAAACAATCAGATAATGAGACTTTTATATCTCATAGTAAGTATGCAAAAAAAAAAAAAAACATTGTTAAGAAATTTGGTATTGACACTACCAAACATACCAAAACGCCAATGGGGACTGCTGTCAAGTTTTCCAAAGATGAGAATGGAGTCAAGATAGATCCAACACTATACAAAAGCATGATTGACAGTCTTTTGTATCTCACAGTTAGTCTCCTTGATATTAGCTACAGTGTAGGAATGTGTGCCCGATATCAAGGGATCTCATGTCAATGAAGTAAAATGAATCATTCGCTATGTGAGTGGTACTCTTGATTATGGGATTTGGTATTCAAATGAAACTAACTCTAATTTTGTGTGTGTTTAGTGATGATGATTGGGCAGGAAACATTGATGATAGATAAAGCACAAGTGGATGATGTTTTTACTTGGGAAACAGTATGGTGTCTTGGCATAGAAAAAAGCATAACTCAATTTCCTTGTCAATTGTTGGGGCCAAGTACATAGTTGCTGGAAGCTGTAGTACTCAATTATTGTGGATGAAACAGATGATGTCTGACTATGGGTTTGATTTGGATACTTTGATTATCTTTTATGATAATAATAGTGCACTAAATATTTCAAAAAATCATTGTTTAACGCCCAAAACGTGCATCTACTAAGCAGTAGTTGTAGTATAGATCGGGCGATCGATTCCACAAGAAGGCAAAGAAATAAAGTTAATCAATAAATAAAGTTTAAAAATAAATAATGTGAGAATATTAGAACAAGTGGTATTTTTGTAGTTTTGAGATTTAAAGATTATAAATAAAGATTGGATAAAAGTGTGATGAAACAAAAGGTAACAAGTGGGAAGGATCAAGAGTCACCAATATGCATACTCATATATTTGGATATTTGATTCACAAAAATTACACAAATGAATAGTTCATATCCCAACTATTCATTTGGAAAATTTAAAATTGAAGCACAAATATATTTTACAAAAATGCATTTAAGTGATTAGTATTCTTTACCATGGAAGGATGAGATAAATCTTATGAGAAATCTAAAAATGACATTATATCATTGGCAATAATCCAATAAAAGATTGGACATAAAACCTAATACAAATATTACTTTTACTATTTATAAAATACATAGAAAGAGCATGATTAATTCTATATAGATTTAGCAAAAGTAAATATATATTAATGAGATGGAGAAAATGATAAAGATATTATCTATATTATTTTCACTAATTTGATAATACATAGAAAGTGCTTGACAAAATCTATGTATTATTAGTAAACATAAATAAAGATAACAAGATGAAGAAATAGAGATGAGAGAAAATAAATCACTAAAATATATAAACTTTAAGTACATGGTGAATAAAAAATATCAAACAAAGTCATAGTGCATATAGGAACATCCTAACCTTCCTAAGAATGTTAGCCTATTATGCTAGACATTCTCATAAAATTCTAGAGAGAAAATATGAGAAATGAGACTAAAATTTGGTAGAGTTTTGCTACCTAAAAATTGCATACCAAATGTGAAAGAAGAATCTCTATTTATAGAAGAAGAAAATGACTAAAAGGAAATTAAACTACAAATAAGGTTTACAAAATAAATTGAAATATTAATAATAAAATATAATTTTGAAAAATATTATTAATATTAACCTAGTCATTTTACCCATTTTTCTAAAACAACACAAAATGAGAGCTTTAAAGCTCAAAATGGAATGTTCAAGGCCCAAAATGCATAAGAGAATGGGTGGCAGGCTTAAACTTTGACCCAGCCACAGCTAGTGGGAGTGTGTCACGTGTCAAGGTTGGCTGATGGAAAAGGCAAGGCAGCAGGCGCGGGTCGGGGCTGAGGCTCTAGGTGGACGGGCGTGGGTCTGCGGGTCGAGCTGCTCGCAGGTTGTTGGAGCTGGGAGGCGCGTTAGGTGGCAGGCGAGGGGTGCGCCAGGTGGCAGGCAAAGGGTATGGGAGAAGGCAGCAGACTGGGCTATTTTTTTGGGCTTTGGATTACAAAAATACTAGCTTTACTCTTGGGCTTTTATACTTCAAAATTGCCAACATTTTCTTTCTTTGTTCAGAAGTGTCAAAAATATCAATTAAATCCTAAAAAATAAAATAAAATAAATTGAATTAAAATTATAATTTTCATTTATAAAGTAAATCATATTAATTCCATAAAAATGTTAATTAAAACTTAATTTATTTTGACTATTACAATCAATAAATGTGTATTTTTGGGCACTAATCAATCATGTTCAACGTTCTCGCACAAAGCACATAGATATTCACCATCATTTTATTAAAGAACTTGTCTAAAATAAAACTTTGGTTTTAGAATATAATGAAACTGACAAACAAATTGTAAATATTTTCACAAAAGCCTATGATGAATATAAAATGAAGGTACTTACGCTGATAGAGTCAAGAACTAAAACATAAGGGAGGACCAAACAAAATTTAATAAAATTTATAAAAATATATAGAAAATATATAAATGAATAATTTTCTTTTTAATTTTAGAGAAAGCCAATATGCATTTTTACATATATTAATATTAAAAATTTTTAAAAGTACAGTATACAAAAATGTAGAAAAAAAGTTAGGGGACATAGCCACCTAACTTTTTAATTCAAGAATATTAAATCATTGCCTAGAACTAAATCACCTACTGGCTGTGATCTTTTTATTTTTCTTCTCTATGAATTTTTTTTCTGAGTTTGTTTGTCGTTAGTTCTTTCCTTTTTAAACCTATCTATTGCAGAAGGGATGTGATCATGGAAAGTTCAGGCAATTAGATGAGATAATGTTGATTGATGGCTTTCCTGGATATCAACATTTATTATCTACTGCAGAGAATTCCATGCAACTGGTCTGTGAAGTGAAAGGTGACCTATTTACCTATTAGTTTCTAAATCAAAACTTATTCATTTTACTGATTTGCTGAAGTTTTAGTGGAAATTTGATAATGAGTAAGTAGACAACAATTTTCTTGAAAAGGAGATGCATATCTAGTGTGCAAAGTATTAACTTGAATAGAATCATATACCAATACAAAGATCCAGGATTTGACATCAAAGTTGTTCTATGCTAGTAATGTACAACCATTATTTAGGCTGGCACACGTTCTCTTGATTTTTACAGCATATTCTTTTATGGTGTTTGTGCTTGCAATGTCAACACAACTTTCCCTTCCTCTAATTAAAATTTTACACCCTTCCCTGGTTTGAATTCCACTATATAAAAAAGAACTTTATGTGGTTCTGTTTCACTAATTGCATGTATATTTTTTAATAACGGTTCTGTTTCCTTTCTCATCTCTTTGCAGAAATTGGATCGTCAAAAATTTTAGGCTTGATGATTCTCAGGTTATAAGTTGGCTATTTTGATGTTCAAAGATGTATTTTTGAAACACACCATTCTGAGGCCTGTAAGTATTTGCATGTTGCATTTCCTTGACTCTAGTTCTTCATTGGTAATATACACATGAGGCACTATTGACTTTGGACAAAAACTATGCAGCTCAAGATGAGAAAGACACATGTACAATTTCATTGATTCTCATATTTTATTGGCTAATCTAAAATAAACTTCCTTTATAAAAATAAAATGTTAGTTGCAAGTATTGCATGATTCTGATAGCTATTCATTAAATCATTGCCATTGTAGTGACAGATAATAAATCAGAGTACTTAGTAGTGACTGGTTTATTTGGTGCAGCAAGATTTTGCTTGCTTGAGTCTTTGGAACTGTTAAATATTTTTTTTATTTTTTTCTTAAACAAATTATTTGTAAATTAATAAATATTTTTTCACTAAAAAAATCATAAATTAGATCTTAATATATTTTTTTTCAACTTTGATTTAATATTTATCTCAAAAATAAATAATTAAAAATTTCTCACAATAGTATCCATCTAGATAAGAACACATGCTGAACAAGACATTTTAAGAATTAATTTTCAACATATATTTGAAATTTATCATGATTAAACACAACATTAATTATTTAAACGATCATACCAAAAAAATATATGGTTTACACTAGTTATGAGCTAAAAGTTAAATTAAGTCTAAATTAAAAGTTACATTATTAATTATTGAGAATATGCGCATTTGGTATTATATGTTTTGATTGAGTACGATTTAAGTACTTTTTATTATGAATAATCATCATCTAATATCTTGTAATTGTAAAATTAATGAAAAATGGTACCTTGTACAAAAATTTGGTCAACAATTTTTTTAAAATGACCAATTTGTCCTCACTTAAGAAGTAGACTTACTTGCAGAAGGTTTTTTTATCAGTATTTGCAGAAGTTTAGAATTGCACGGAATGGTGGTGTTCATTGTTCCTGGAGGGAAGGTTGAGAGTGAAAGGGGGAAATGGGAAGAAACAGAAAGGAAAAAAAAAGAAATACAAAAATAAATAAATATTTTTTTTAATTAATTCTGAATATAAGTTTAAATCATTTTAAAATAATAAAAAAATCAATTAATCTAAGGACAATATGTCTTATTTAAAAAAAATAAGTTGACTAAATTAGGAGGAAGAATACCAAATGTGTACAATTTGTAATTAGAGAGTATCAAATAAATATTATTTAAAATATAAGATACTAAGTATATATTTTGATAAATACAGGTATCAAATAAGTATAAACTCTTGATTAGTTAAACTATAACCACTCTACATAATAACAACAGCAACTATATGCTCTCTTAACATTTCTTTCTCTCTATATATTCATTAAACTTGATGTGATAACACAATTGGTTGTTTGTTTGCTCCATCAAGTTGAGATCGATACCGATAAGGTATTTATGCAAAATGCATCCTGCCAACACAAGATCAACTTGTATATTGGTTGAAAAATATATTACCAAATGTTATGACATACTCAAGAAAATAGTCTAGCAAACTCATAAACTACTAAATAGTATTATCTTTATGCACTGATTGTCTAACTTATAATATACAACCTAGTGAACATCAATACCAAAAACATATTTCCAATAGAGTCAAGTCAGAGCCCAATTCATGATCACGTATAAAAATTAGCCATATATATATATAGCAAAACAAACACCCTACACCGCATATATGTTCATAAGCATAGGAACCAAAACAAACACTCTGCATTTATGCATTTATGGAATGTATTGTATGCTATGTTTGATAAAATTAGATCAGCAAACAATAAATTATTTAGAGAATTCAACATAAATCAAACTCGTCAAAACAATATACATTTAGTTTTCTAGATGTACCAAAATTTAGAGATGAGTTTGTTAACACACACCTCCACCGTGGCTGCTTAGAGTTTGAGCAAATGTTATCTTAACCTTGTAAATAACCAAAAACAATTATTAGAAAATGAAGGTGAGAGAGTCTCTTTTGGAGCATCACTACTGCACTCAATAAAAATTCATCTCACTACTCTCTACGTATTTCAGAACCCCAACCATAATCGATCTAATCTATTGTGTATATCAGATATATACCAAATATAGAAAAATGAATTAATATGGTTATTAGGCCTTGAGGGTTGGATCAAAAGAGTGTATGTAAACCCAATAGACTGGTCACGTAGTTTTGTAGTGTGTGTGTCTAATGAGACCACCTATTTATTTAGGAAAATAGCACCATCTCATTATGGTCGCCAATAATATCATTACCATGCTTAAACATATATGGTTGTTTAACAATGAAGTGATATATTTATACTAGTCCACATAATTTATTTCCAACAATTCTCCCACTTGGACAGTATAAACAAAACAAAGCAAACATCACATTGTATAATGAATCTCTATAAGTCAAAACAAAGTCGAAACAATAACGTAAAATATCATATCGATAGGATATAAATATTTTAACGATCAAGGCTTACAAGATTCACAAAAGATAACAACCATAACAAAATAATGTATTTAATAACAATAGAGATAGAAAGACAGAACATATCTCATTGATTTGTCACTTAACCAAGCAAAAAATGCAACCAAGGCTTTATGGTAAATATATTGACAAAAATTCGTACATGTAATGTATAAAGTAAATTCCAAGCAATCCTTACAAAAACACCAACATGTTTATCACAAACAATCAAACATAAAATAGCTCTCACTAATACAAAAGGGTTTAATATCTCAACAATCCCATATGAGATACGTTTTCTTGAAATACACAAATAGGCAAACCCTTAGTTAGTGGATCCGCTAACATGCTGGTTGAAGGGATGTGTTCTATGGTAATGAGGGATTCTGCAACTTGTTATTTAACAAAATAAAACTTGATATCCATATGCTTGGGGCGAGTAGTGCTCCCAGTGTTAATGAAAAAAGACATGCCTAGAGCATTGTCACAATACATCTTCAGCGGCATCGAAATGGAGTCTACAACTCCCAAAGCTGAAATGAATTTTCACAGCCAAGTTGCATGACAAGTACCCTCATAACATGCCATGACTTCTCATGCATTGACGAAGTAGCTAGAATTGTTTGCTTGGCACTTTTCCATGAAATAGCTCATTCAACCATCATGAAAATGTAACCATAAGTGGAATTTTTATCATCCACACAGTCTGCATGATCGGCATCAAAAAATCCAACCACATCAAGAATGTTAGATCGTTGATATGTCAACATAAGATCCATGGTACCCTGAAGATACCTTAATACTTTCTTAGCCGCTATCCAATGGCTCAGTCCGTGATCACTCAAGTATCTACCCAACATGCCAACTACAAAGGCTATATCAGGGCATGTACATACTTGAACATACATCAGGCTGCCTACAACAGATGCATATGGGACGACATTCATATGAGTTCTTTCTTCATTGTTCTGAGGACACTGATCTCTAGAAAACTTATCACCCTTCACAATAGGAGCTTTCATAAGAGAACATGATTGCATATTGAACCTTTTCAGTACTTGGTCAATATATGTTCTTTGGGATAGTCTAAGAACACCATTAGTCCTATCACGAAGAATTCTGTATACCTAAAACATACAAGGCTTCTCCAAGATCTTTCATATCAAAATGGCTAAATAATAAATTCTTTGATTCAAACAAAAGATTGGTGTCATTAGATGCAAGCAGAATGTCATCAACATACAATACTAGAAAAATGTAACTGCTCCCACTCATCCTCATATATATGCATTGATCAACAACATTCTCCTTGAAACCACTAGTGGTGACAACTCTGTGGAACTTCAAATACCACTGTCTTGAAGCTTGTTTCAACCCATAAATGAACTTTTGAAGCTTACATGCCATATTTTCTTTCCCAATCACCTTAAATCCATCTGGTTGAGTCATATACACATCCTCATTCAATTCTCCATTTAAGAAAGCAGTTTTCACATCCATCTGATAAAGTTCTAAATCAAAATGAGCCACAATTGCCATGATAATCCTAAAAGAATCTTTAGTGGAAACTGGTGAAAAAGTTTCTTTAAAATCAACACCTTCTTTTTGGTTGTAACATTTTGCCACAAGTCTAGTTTTATACCTTACCACTTGACCATCTAAATCACGCTTTGTCTTAAACACCCATTTGCAACCAATGGGTTTACATCCTTTAGGCAATTCCACTAAGTCCCATACTTCATTCCTGAACATGGAATTCATTTCATCATTCATAGCCTACATCCATAGATCATTTTGAGGACTAGTAATTGCTTCTTGGTAAGTGACGAGATCTAACACGTCTCCAATGTCATACTCACATTCTTGAAGATAAACTACATAATCATTCATTATTGCAGGTCTACGCATTCTTTGAGATCTTCTTAAAACAACTTCTTCAGGACCAATAGGTGGAACATCTTCTACTTCCTCACCATGTGTTCATTATGAGCTTCTACTTGAGGTTGGTCAATTGTAGGTGCAATGGAAGTAACAAGAATAGGAATAGGGATTAAGACACGCTCTTCCCTAAACACTATCTCTCTTGGCCTTTGACTTTCACCAACCTCATCTTCAAAATAGTAAGCTCTATCTGATTCAATCACTCTAGTAGTGTGAGTAGGGCAATAGAATCTAGAACCTCTTGATCTAAGACAAAAACCACTAATGGTTTTTGGATCAAGTTTCTTAGACTGCAGATTATAAGGCCTTACTTCTGTCTTGCATCCCTGCACATGAAAATGGTGGAAACTTGGTTTCTTTTTAGACTATAACTCATATGGAGTCTTTGGAACCGACTTGCTTGGTACTTGGTTCAAAATATAAGTAGCAGTCCTTAAAGCCTCACCCCACAAAAAATTTGGCAAATAATAATTAATAAGCATACATCGCACCATGTCAATAAGCTTGTGATTTCTTCTTTCATAAATACCATATAGCTCAGGGGTCCCAGGCATTGTGTATGCGGCAACAATACCACAATCCTGCAAATACTTAGCAAAAGACATAGGGTTTTTACCAGTCTCATCATATATCCCATAATACTCAATGCCTCTATCAGAATGGACTAACTTGATCTTCTTACCCTTTTGCAGTCCCACCCTATTCTTGAAAACTTTAAAAGCTTCTAAGGAATCAGATTTTTCACGAATCAACTCAACATGACCATATCGTGAAAAATCATCAATAAAAGTGATGAAATACTTGTAACCACCCATAACAGGAGGAGTAAAAGGATCGCAAATATCTTAATGAATCATTTCAACTAAATCTACACATCTGTCAAATTTACTCTTTCTAGTCTTGGCAGTTGTCTTTCCTTTTATACAATCAACACAAGTATCAAAATCAGAGAAATCGAGATCTTGCAAAACACAATCATTTACCAATCTTTCTATTCTCTGCTTAGAAATGTGACCTAAACGTTTAGAAGAGTTTTATTGTATCTCACACGTTTAGAACCAATAACAACATTAAGAGAAGAGGAAGATGGAGATGAAACTTCATTCAAATCAAGCTTGTATAAATTTCATTGTAAACATCCATTTTCTATTAAAAGGAAGTTATGGTACAAACAAACTTTTCCAGTTCCAAAAGAAAGACTATAACCTAGTCTATCCAAAATAGATACATAAATCAAGTTTCTCCTAATCGAGGGTATGTAAGCAACATCATCTATCTCCAAAATATGTCCAGTTGATACCTGAAGTCTAACAGTTCCAAAAAATCCACTTTGACTTTAGTACCATCTCCCACACATGCCCGCCCCTCCAAACCAGTTGGATTCATTCTTCTTGCCAGTGCCTTCAAAGAATTAGTAACATGAATTGTAGCACCAGAATCTAACAACCAAGAATTTGAAGGCACGTCAATCACATTTGATTCTAAACAAACCATCACAAATTTGTCACCTTTCTTCTTTAAGGCTCTCTTCAACTTAAAGCAAGTGTCTTTCTTGTGTCCCATCTTATGAAAGTAGTTTCTTTTCCCAATGAAAAGCTCAGTTTTTGGTGCATTAGAAGATCCAGCAGTCTTTCCATCATAACTGGACTTCTTGAAGTGTGACTTTCCATAATGCTTTTTATAGAAGTTCCTCTTCTTCTTCTTCTGGTTGGGATTTTCCTAAGGATTTTCATTAAGGGTATCCTTGGAAGTCACCATGGAAATTGAATTTCCCTTCCTAACTTTTATATCATCTTCCTCTTTAGAGAGAATAGTAGTCATCTCACTTACAGTCCAAGGAGTTTTCTGAGCATTGTAACTAGACCAAATTGAGTCAAATGAAGGAGATAGATACCTCATGACATGCCAGACCAAATAATTATCTCCTAAATCAAGGCCAAGCCCCTTCAACTCTGTAATGCCCTGCTAATTAGGGATTGTTACTGTAATGCCCCGGATTCCCTAATATGGTTTAATGGCTGGATTAGTAGGCCGGGAGGGCCATAACTGCTTAATTATTCCATTAAATATATTTATGCATGTTTATGAGAATTATATTATAATATGATGTTAAATGCATGCATGTGAGTCCACATTTGTTTACAGGGGTGTTTTGGTAATTTGGCCCGTTGAGGGTATAATTGTATACTTGTTTGCATGTCAATGATATATTGTGAGACCACATTATAATGTGGATTGGTTCGAGTATTTCGGCATGAGACGATCTTTAATTATGATTTATCGGTTTAGTCATAACAGGTTTGAGCTTGGGGCTCGGGGTGAGTCTCGGTGTGTTTTTAATGATTAGAGCGTTACCGGGGATTTTAGGGTGACGGGATATGAATTATTGATGTTTTTTTTTTTTTGATCAAGAAGAATGGAAACTTCATTGAACAAGAACAAACAATACAAACAAATTCAGCTACAAAAACTGAACCGACAGAAGCTGGTCACACCAAACCACTAATTACAGAGGAGATATTGAATGTACATTTGATCTCTACCTGTTCTATATCTGATAGAAGCTAAGTGAATTCTATGTTTAGTAATGAATTTTATATCCTGAACCATCTTCCAAACCGAAGAGGAACAGCCTTCAAAATAACAACTATTTCTATTTGTCCATATACTATAAACTGTAGCTGCAAACACCATAGAAACAATTTTTGCCTTGGTACCGATCCTAGCTCTAGAGAACCAAACCAGCCAGCCTTTATAATCCAAAGGCCAAGCAGCAAAACCCAGCCAACTGAACAGATGCTGAGCCAGCCTAGCAAACAAGTGACAGTCAAAAAACAGGTGGCCGTGAGTCTCAAGGAAGCCATCACAAACTGGGCACTTCAGGGAAACCAGAGGAATATGCATCCTATTGAGATTATCCCTAGTCAGTAACTGAGAGTGGATCACTTGCCATAACATGAACCTGTGTTTGGGGAGAATACACCTGCTCCAAACTACCCGAAAGTACTCATCCTTTTGTTGAATTAGGAGACTATTGTATAACTTCGATGCCCGGAACTTTCCCTTCAGACCAGCAGCTGAAATGGCAGCAAAACTGAAATGATTCTTTAGGTGGCAAAGCTTCCTCCAATACCAACTACAGTCCCCCTTTAAGTCATAATTCCAAAAGCTTTTATCTTTCAAATAAATGGAATTAATCCACTTAACCCAAAGTAAGTCAGGTTTGAAGGCCAAGGCCCAAATATACTTGATAATATATTATTTATGTTTGATAATATTGAGATTAGCGGGAATTGGGAAGCATTAATTATGATTAACGGGATAAGTGGAAAGTACCAATTTTACCCTTGAAGTGGTTTTAGCGGCTTTAGGTGGCTCAAGGGTATTTTGGTCATTTAAGTTTGGGATATATATGACATAAGTGGCTGCTGGCTGTAGAAGCTAGTGGATTAAAACAGAACAAAAACAGAGACTTGCTTCTTCCTTCCCGTATACCATCTTCTTCATCTTTCCTTTGAGGTTTTTGGGTTCTAGGTGGGGATTCAAGCTAGGGAATTCAAAGGCTGGGTTGGTGGACTTGGTTCAGCTGGTGAGGGAGGCTCAAAGCTAGTTTTAAGGTGAGTTTTGTTCATTGAACTCAGGTTATGCTCTGTTTTCCTTTTAGTTTTCAGCTCATGGTTTTTGATGTAGAAAGTGGGAATCAAAGGGAGTTTTTGTGTAGGTTTGGTTGGGATTTGATGAGGGTGAGTTATGGGTGATGTTTGGGGGTTTAATCGTGTGTTTGGAGAAGGTTTGGAGTTGGTTTGAAGGGCTGGTTTGAGAGGAAAAACACAGGGGAGAATTCTGGTGCGTGTGCTGCCTTTTTGCCTGTTCTTGGCTGGGCGCCGCGGCCCTTGGCGTCTGGCAGGGAAGGCCCCTTTATGTTTGGGGGTGTGCCACAGCGCAGCAGGGGAGGGTCGCGGCCCTTAAGGTCATTTTTGCCAAAATGTGGTTTTTAGCTTGGGGATTCAAACCTTAGGCCTCGGGGTTGAGCCTAGTACCCGGTTGGGTAGTGTTTGGTGTCCCGGAGGCTAGATTTTTGTTTGGGAACCCTCAGTTATCATTTTTATTGATGAATCCTATATTTTGGTTATGACCAGGTGACCGTCAAGGAATTTAAAGGTTGATCGTTCTCAGGGGTCGTTCATATAACAATTCTCACTTGAACCAGAGGTAAGAAAACAGTGTATGAACACAGTTGCACCCTGTATAGGTATATGACATGCATGGTTTTCTATTGAAGCATGTTGGTTGATATTTGTGGACATGTATTGCATATTAAATGCTAGTGAACGCTGATTACCTGTCTATGGAAATGACTAGTCAGGGACCGACTCTAAAGTCGATGATCACGCATTGAATAGCTCCATGGCATTAATGCGGGACCAACCCTAAGGTCGAAGAACTTATAAGCGCTTGCCTGGTCTAAGACCAGATGTACTTAGCCAAGGTATATGACCCCGGTGACTGTTTGTCACATGGCTAGGGGACGTTGTCCACAGTTACGACTCTAGAGTCGGGAGGAAGGTTATGTTGGTGACCAATCACCATGCACCTGTCCTAATCAAATTTATAAAAGAACTACTTATCAGTTAAGCCCTGGTGACCCTATCGTCACATGGCTAGAGGGAGCTGTACCCATCTTTGTGACTTTTGCTATTGCCACCAATCTGTATTGGACTGTTGGTCTTGAATGGTTATTATAATCATTGTTGATATTATGTCATGCTTTATTGTGTTTTCTTGCTGGGCCTTGGCTCATGGGTGCTGTGTGGTGCAGGTAAAGGAAAGGAGAAGCTTAACCAAGCCTGAGTGGAGAGCTTGGGTGATGTGGTGTACATATTGGGCCGCTTGACCGCCACGGTCAAGGAGTTCTCAGAGGAACTAGGGGTTTACCCTATTTTTGCCGCTTAGGCCGGCGGGGATTGTATATTTGAAACAGTAACGACCCTTTTGTATTATGAATAGCTTGTAAATATTTTGAAAGGCTCATGAGCAGTTTATTTACTTAATGAAATGTATCCTTTCCTTTTTACTGGTTTTCCACCTTAGCCTAATAATAACACTTAGATCACGTTTTTAACCAAAGGACTCGGGTAGCGAGTCAAATTTCCGGTTCACTATTCACCGTAACTGTTCTGGGGTAACCAGGGCGTTACAGTTACGGCGTGTGTTTAAATTAGTGTTGGCCTCGCTAAGCAAGTCATTTATACTAAAACATGTGATAAAGCCCACTGATGGTTCATGTATTAAAAATCTTGGTCAAGGAATAAACATTCCCATTAAAAGAAAACTTTAGTCTTTACATGGGATCCCAAAATACAAGTTTAAAAATTGTGTTACAACACAGGGATTACAAAATAGGTCGACCTAAGCAGCAAAACAGGGTCCAACCCTAGTTCCCCTGCGATATTTCGGTCGTGGCGATCGAGTGGACTGCATATGTACACATCGCCTCTAACGCTCTCCAACTCATGGCTGGCCAAGCTTCTCCTTACCCTTACCTGCACCACATAGCACTTGTGAGCCAAAAGACTCAGAAAGAAAACATAATAACAGACTTGGACAATCAACAGAACATATCAACATGCTTAACAGTGATAACTAAGACCAAGCAAGCACATTGTACAAGTAAGTAACCATAGGGTCACACAAGTGCGTGTCGTACATCTATTTATTCAGTGTGGCATCTGAGCCAGTCAAGTGCATAATACACTCTCGGGGTGGCCTAGCCATAACGGCCTGCGCTCAGCGCACATAGTGCCGACCACAGCTTATAAGCCGAGTCTTGTAAGCCCTCAACTTATAAGTCAAGCCTTGTAAACCCTAGACTTATAAGTCGAGCCCTTTTTAACCAAATATACCCTCAACTAATAGGTCGGGCTTTTAGTTAAGCACAGTAGACAGATCCTCAACTTATAAGTCGAGCTCTCCAGTCAAGAACAAACATCCATATAATACATTCATCATACACACAAATACAACGCATTACAGTGTACCTAAACAAATATACACAGGCATAATTATAATAATGCTCATTAACGGGGTCCGATCCCTAACCATGTTTACATTTAACAGTTGAGCCAAGCCCTAATCTTATTACATTTGACAGGTGGGCCGAGCCCTAATCATATTACATTTAACAATTGGGCCAATCCCTAATCATATTACATTTGACAGTTGAGCCGAGTCCTAATTATATTACACTTAACAACTGGGCCAAGCCTAATCATATTACATTTAACAATTGGGCCAAGCCCTAATCATATTACATTTGACAGCTGGATCGAGCCCTAATCATATTACATTTAACAACGGGGCCAAGCCCTAATCATGTATTTCACGCAACAGGTGCAGTTTTCTTACCTCGATCCTCTTGCGAATAATGAAACGACCTCGAGCGCTATCCCTGACCTGAGCCTGGCGGAAACCCTAGTCACAACACAAGTATTTATTCATCAGGAAATAACCCAGAACTTGAGTTCCAAACTGAACTCTAACTCTTAAAACCATTGTTTCCAGTTAACGGGACGCTAAAAATTTCCCCCGAGCCCCCAACCAGGCTCCCAAATCAGATTCCCAAGCCCTCGGGCCTAGCCCTTAAAATTCAGCAAACTGGCATTTCGAGGCCTCTGGCGCGGTCGTGCCCCACAGGTGCAGTCACGCTCGATCTCTAGAAATAAAAAATCTGCCCAGAACATGGTGTTCTTCCCCGAATTAAAAACTTACGATTTTCAGCCAAATCAAACTTCAAATTTGACCCAACACAGTGTCTCCAACAGGTTTCCAGCCTCAAGTAGTTAATACTAATCCTAGGCAACAAAACCCAATACCAAACTCCTCCCAAAACACAACATACCAATTAAACTAAGAGATCCAAAAAAACACCATTGAAGAGTGAAAGAACCAGAGTGTTACTTGAATTCCTCTCTTCCAATTCGAAAATCCTTGCTGAAACCCCTAGCTTGACAGCTCTAAGACTCTAGCAAGCTTCAATTCTCCACCAAAATTCAATACTTGGCCTAACTTGAAGTGCCTTGTGTGTTCCTCAAAGAGAAGTGCTCCCAAAGCTCAAAGAATGCCTTGTACGTGAATGAGCCTAAGCTTAGCTGATGGCTTAGTTAATTGACCCATGTGGTCAAATGATCACAATGTCCCTTGCCCCATTTAACCTCAAAGGTTACCCCTAAGGGCAAAATTGTCATTTGTCATACTTCCCGCTAACCTCAAATTATCTCATATAATCCCAAATAACCTATCAAACAATATTCATTAATTAATTCCCGTTATTCTATATTTTCTGGTAATTTACCAAATTACCAAACATGCACATTTAATAAACTTGAACATGCAAGCATAATCATATCACAATACAATTCACATAATAACATGCTCATAACACATAAGCACACAATTAACTCAATTATTGCCTCTCGGCCCCCTAATCCAGGCACTAAGCCATATTAGGGAAATTGGGGCATTACAAACTTCATATGGAAAGACACAACCTGACTTATATGGTTCTTGATGCCACTAACCCCATCATTAATAGTATCTTGGATCTTACTCAGGTAGTGTTCCCACTCAGACTTGGGAAACTCCACATACTATTCAGCAATGACCTTGAGGAGTTCCTTAGCAGTCTCAGTCTTAATAATACTATCACGAATATCATCATCCATGTGGTACAAGATCACCAACTTACATGTTTCATTTGAACTGTTACATTCCTTATAGGAAGTTTTATGTCCATTTGTACTATCCTTAGTTGGTTTAGCAGGAGCATCTTCCTTCAATGTTATGCCAATCTTCATAATTGACAAATTCATCATCAAAGATTGAACTCACTCATTATGATTAGTCCCATTAAGCATCAGTATAGCAGAGAGTCTATGATTGCTCAAAGCTAAAGGAACACAAGAGTAACAATTATAAATTTACATTGATCAAATAATCATGTTGTTTGTACTCCAACTCCAACTTGAATGATCCATAAATAAAAAAATGATCATTATTTGCTAAAGTTCTACAAGTAAAAATAGAACATTTTACAAGTAAGGATAATTTATCAATACATTACAATCAAATACATCAATCTATTATCGACATGATAAAAAAAATTGTGTGGTTCATAATGCTCAATAAATTTCCTTCACCATTCGAAGCAAACTACCAAATAATAGAATTATCGACATGATAATTTAAATTATTCATATGAATCCTAGAATATTTTTTATATATAACAAAAAATGGGAATATATCAATATCAATGAAGGTATTCATAATTGACATGTTAAATCTTACGAGAGGCAAGAATTTAAGGACTCAATTATATTAATTACAAAAATAATCATTATATATTTTAAACAAAACAAAAAAAATCATACAAAATAAAAAAAAACTTAATAATTAAACAAATAAATTAATAAATTAACATATGTATAAAAGAGCGATTAAGTTGATTACATGTAGTATAATTAATTTTAGAACAAACAAAAAAATAGGCCTAAAAAAGAGCCCAAAAATTAATTCACGTTTTTTTTTTGTAAATGACATGTCATTTTTCTCGGCTCCCAGCTTCTTCCTTACAAGTTTTACAGCTGGGTTGGGTCGCGTGACCCAGTTCATGACCCGCCGGAAAAATTGTCATTCCGACCACGTTTTGAAGCCCAAAAAAAACATAAATGATCATCAGATCATTGTCAAGAAATTCATGAGATTTATTTGGATCAAAATGCTCTCTAAAGCATGAACTAAAAAACCCAAATATGAAGCTTTCTTAACCCACTCAAACCTGAAAATGAAGGCTCTTAAACATGAAAAATTTGGGAAAAATGGTGCAAATGAGTTTCTAATCACCATTATTATATCATGCAAGCTTCATTTTGTTTTAAAAAACCCCAAATTCGAATTTCACAAAAAAAGTTCTCTAAAAAAGAAAACAAAATCCGAAAGAGAAGAGAAAAGAAAAAAAATTGACAAAAAACAGGAAATGGCAACATATATATATAGTTTAGGCAACCTAAAAACTAAAAGCAATGACTCTTGTACCAATTGATAAAATTAGATGAGCAAATAATAAATTATTAAGAGACTTTAACATAAATCAAACTCAACAAAACAACATGCATTTAGTTTTCTAGGTATACCAAAATTTAGAGAAGAGTTTGTAAATACACACCTCCACCATGGCTGCTTGGAGCTTGAGCAAATGTCATCTTAACCATGTAAATAACCAAGAACAATTATTAGAAGATGAAGGTGAGATAGTCTCTTTTGGAGCATCACACTACTGCACTCAATAAAAATCCATCTCAATACTCTTTGTGTATTTCAGAATCCCAACCATAATCGATCTAATCTATCAAAGTATATCAAATATATACCAAATATAGAAAAATGAATTAATATGGTTTTTGGACCTTGAGTGTTGGATCAAAAGAGTATATGTAAACTCAATGTGCTGATCACATAATATTGTAGTATATGTCCAAAGAAGCCACCTATTTATTTAGGAAAATAGCACCATCACATTATGGTCTCCAATAATACTATTATCATGCTTAAACATATATGATTGTTTAACAATAAAATGATGTATTTATACTATTCCACATAATTTATTTCCAACAATATCAATTCAAAAACAAAGCTCCACACATATCCAAGATTCAAATTCGACAGAGAGAATTTCAAGCCTATGTAATTTCAATCATATTTACTAGTTGCTAGAAAACGAAGCAAGAAATTGTGGCAGACAGGTATAGAAACCACTCTAGGCTTAACTTTAGAATTTGTGGCACCAAACTCAGTGGGTAAAGGTACAGCTGCTTCCCGTGTAAGCAACACATAAAACAGAATATATATTTGATGCAGGGATCAGGCCAGAGAGAGAGGTCGAGACATTTATAACTAAGTTTAGAATTCCAACCACAATGGTAAATTAGTTATAGTCCTTCTCTGTTTTATAAGTCCACACTCACATAAATTATTAATTTTAATTTCTTAAAATTTAAATCAAATATAAAAAAAAGAGTTTAAATTCTCATTTTAACATTTATTTTACTCCATACCAAATACTCCTAAAAAAGAATTCAAAATACTCATTAGTAAAATAGACTGAAAAACCAAGTTTAGATTTTGATCTCACTTCTAATAAATATATATAATGATATCACTATTGTGGATGCCAAAATTCCACCAAATAAAAACTCTTTAGTCCCTGGTTGGAACATAGGGATAAAGGTCACTTATTCATGCTATTGGGCTCGAGCTTGTAGGCCTTGTTGAATACAAGAGATCATCTCATGAGAAACAACACATTATGAGCCACAAGGTTTGGCCCTGCTAAGCTAAGGGTCCACAATGAATACTGCAAGAGGATAGGTGCACAAGGCCCTCACATAGCGAGGTCCGACGTGCCCGCGCAAGGCTGACGTGCTCATGGGTCAAGATGCACTCATACGCGTAAACGCTGCCAAAGACACCTGAGACATACACTTGTGGATGCTCAATATTCAACGCTTATAAAAGACCCAAAGAACGCACTTAGACCCTGTTGAGGCTCAAAATTCCACGCCCTCGAAGGATCAAAAGCACGCACTAAGGTCCCATAAGCACTTAATTATATGACGAGGCCGCGATGCCCTCGGGCTCCCATTGTCATGCACCAACCACATTCCTAGCGAAGCCACGCCTTAGTTGCACGTGATGGCCTCGCTGGTGGAGTGCCTCGCTGATAGTGGCCTCGTTGATGGTGGCCACGCTGGTGGTGGCCTCGCTGATGGTGACCTCGATCATTGTGGCCTCGCTGGTGGTGGCCTCGCTGGTGGTGGCCACGCTGGTGGTGGCCTCGCTGGTGGTGGCCTCACTGGTGGTGGCCTCGCTGGTGGTGGCCACGCTGGTGGTGGCCTCGCTGGTGGTGGCCTCACTAGTGGTGGCCACGCTGGTGGTGGCCTCGCTGGTGGTGGCCTCGCTGATGGTGGCCTCGCTGGTGGTTGCCTCGCTGGTGGTGGCCTCGCTGATGGTGGCCATGCTGGTGGTGGCCATGCTGGTGGTGGCCTCGCTGATGGTGGCCACGCTGGTGTTGGCCTCGCTGCACATGGTGGCCTCGCTGGTGGTGGCCTCGCTAGTAAGGCACCCCGCGAAATGATGCCCCAACCATGCCTCGGCCGCGCGCATGAGGGCCAGCACCAGGTGGCCTCGCGAGATGGCGTCACGCACACGCCTATTCTTCTCCCCTAACACTTCAAGTGGACGTCTCCTCTGAGGGTCAACCATGACTTCGATATTTAGAAGGAAAGGCCTAAGAATAATTCAAAAGGATCATGTTGGTATAATCTTGTACGGGGTACGACCGTTAAGATCGTACGCATGATCCTGACATTCATGATAGACGAGTAGTTGGAGCATTAGGAAAGAGGACAGAATCGACACCACTACCTCCTGCGCCACTACACCTGCCACTACTCATCAGACACGGGTACAGACAAGTAGTGGAGACATCCTCCTGACATCTGCTCCTGTACGGGATGTACGACCACAACCTCTGAAGCCACTCCCCTAACACAGTACATATGTACCACTTGGTCTCCTGGACCACCATGTATCTAAGGCCATTAGAGCCTACTATAAAATGAACTCTAAGACCACCTGAAAAAGGGTTGGAAAATTCATTGTAGGCAGAGGCTATTAAGCAATATACATTTTTCACTCCAATGTTCATCTGCGTTTATCCTTTCATAAGTTAATTCTAAGTTCTTATCTAAACATCTCCGCATTTACTTTTGAGTTTTCTGACCTAATTTCGTTGACGAGATTTCACCGTCAACAACTATATAAACACTCACACATGAAACAAAATATATATATTTATATATATAATCAAAACAATGGTATGCTTTTTTCTTGATACCCCAAACCCACAAATGTCCTATTCACACGATAAGCTATGGATACATTAGTAATTTAATATTATTTTCTATTTAAAAAAATCCATTCATTTTCCCAAGGGGACAAAAAATAGTAGACCCACTTCATTTTTTTCCACATTTTTTCTCTTCTGCCAAACATACAATTTTTTTCTCTCTCTCCACTTTTTCCTCCAAAATTTTCCTCCCATTCTCTTTTCCCCTCTGCCAAACATAAGCTATGGAAATGTTTTCTAGAGCTTCAAGAAGGAAGAACTCAAACACTCTATTTAACCAGATAGCAAAAGAAAAGAATCAGAGTCTTTGTTTTTAAGGACTTGAAAGAAAAAAAGCAAGAGTTAGAACCTTAGAGGGACTCTTATTTAGTAGACCTCTGTTTCTGTATATTTTTTTGGTACTTTGTAATGAGCCTTGGTTCATTCAACGTGTATTATAACCTTGTGTAAATTATAATGTAACTTGTTAGACCAAATTTGGATATTTGATTCATTACAAGGAAATTTGTATATTTTCCATCTCTTTATATTTAATTTCTTTGTACTAGTAACTAGCATATACATGAAGAGTGGCTTTTGTTGAAGTTGGGAGTAGTTGGTTGTAGAGCTTTGTAAATAACTAGCTTTTAATTTGTGCCATAACTTACTTTTCTATAGCAATATTATAATATAAAAAGGAAATTTTCTAACAAAAGAAGAATGATGTTAATGATAGGAGTTTTGATCATCATCAAAACAGTTGAATTTACCATGCTACACCTTTCCTAAAATCATAATTTTGCCATAAATAACATACCAATTCCAATTAATTTCTTTATTTGAATTTTCTCTTTACCTTTAACCTTTGGGATATATTCCTCTACCTAGAATTTATTTGAAAACGAAACCCATGGCCCAATTGTGTCAAGAGCTTGCCGCTTGGGACAAAGGATCTTTAATCTCCAATATGGATAATGGATATACCTTCCAAGAAAACATCATCACTAATTAATTACATAAACTACCTTTTTCTTTATATAATTTTAGCATATTCCGTTAAGTTTAAGCATATTCTGTTAACTTAACACTTTGTTAGTCTTTTTTTGGAATATTTCATTTAAATTATTTATAATAAAAATATCTCATATAAAATAAAATTCTAATTAATTAGTATTTATATAACATGTTGTTTTCCACGCGCATAAAAATTCTGAATAATTTATATTACCGAAAATTACGTTCAAATATGTTACTTTTCACGCCCATAAAAAAAAATTAGTTACGCGTGCAACAACATATTTGAACCTAGTTTTCGATACCGTAAACTATTCAGAATTTTCTAAAAATTGCGTTGATGCTCTAAATAGCTACAACATACACGATCATAACATAAAATCGTGCCAAAATTTGTTCAAAAGTCGAGAACACTGAGAGTCTTACCGGTAGAGCTTAAAATGAAGCCCCTATAAAAAATTATCTTATATATATTAATAATTTAAAAGATACAGCTGTGGACATTTTAAAATTTTAAATAAATTTTAAAAAAATAATAATAAATTAGGCATACATATTTTTAAAATTTATATTAAAATATTTAAATTAAACTATAATAAGAAAATACCATATAAAGTTTCTTTACCTTCTATATATATTGAGAGAGAAGATAACCTTGGTCCTTGGCTGGGTGGGGACTCATCCAAAATCCTTGGCCCTTGACAGAAGAAAACAGGGGAGCATATATCCAATCCATAACTAAATAGGTAAAGATAATTAATTCTCTTTGTTTTCCTTTTTTTTTTTTTTTAATGATACAAAGCTAAAGAACTTTGATGAGGCAGGAGAGGACCGATCCCACTTGAAATTTTGTTGCTTTTCTCTGCTTGTGTGTTAGATTCTTACTTGCATAACCCTATTTTGTGGTCTGAGTGCAACCTTATCTAAAGTTTGAAAAGAAAAAAACAAAAGTGAAAGTTCTATATTGACAAATTGTAGATTGGATGTGTGTTAATATATATGAAATCCTTATTTCTGGACCCTTTGATTTCTGATAGAGAAAAACAAAAAGAAAGAATCGAATAGATAACGAGAACAAAAGCTGTGTGAACAATATGATATCTCTAAAGATTGACCCTTTTTTCTTGTGTGCATATCATAGCGTGTTCATCTTTCTTTCTAATCTAAAATTATTACATCTCCTTGGAATTTATATATTATTTTAATTGATGGGTTCAATTCAGGGCATCATTTTACCACTCTCTCTTAAGAATCAGAATATAATCTTTTGACTTCAAGTTGGTCTACTTTCATAAATTGCTAAAATCTAAAGTTCTCTTGAGGAATATGAAGCACTAGTCACCAAATTAAATTCCCAAACTTAGGAAAACGCAAGGAGGAGGAGGAGGAGTACCTTTTAAAGTGTCCTCTTTCTTTTAGTTCGGAGTGAATATCACTCTTTTTTGTTCCTTTTACCTTTTGTTTTTATTTATATATTGACCACAAGTTTTCTTGGGAACCCAGATAAAGTGAGAGCTCCAACCATTTTCTCTGGCTTGTAGCTAAAATGGCAGCGCCTGAGAATCAAGCCAAGTCTACAGATATGGCTGATATCTTATCATCTGAAGGGGTTGAGTTCCTTCTGTCAAGTGAAGGAAAGGTAGTTTTGTTACAGTACCTTGTGACTTGGGTTTTCCTAACTATGATTGATAACGTTATAGTATCTAATATTCCTGTTGAAAATTGTTCACAGATAATAATGGATCAGTTGTTTTGATTTTTCTGAGAGCAGGTACCCTTGTCGTCATGTCATGGCAAGAAAATTTGCCTATATTTCTCAGCAAACTGGTGTAGGCCATGCAAAGCTTTCACTCCACAATTGGTTCAGCTTTACAATTCTCTCAAAAATGGAGGGAAAGAACTAGAGATCATCTTCATCTCCTTCGACCGCGACAACACCAAATTCGAAGAGCATTTCAAATGCATGCCATGGCTGGCCGTGCCGTTTGAGTTAAATCTGCATAGAAGATTGAGTGAGAAATTCAACGTGGATCGGATTCCATCTCTTATTCCATTGAGTTCAGATGGAGTTTCAATCGAAGAGGATCTGATTGGATTGATCGAAGACTATGGTGCTGAAGCGTTTCCATTCACTAGGGAGAGAAGAGAAGAATTGAAGGCCATTGATAAGGCTAAGCGTCAAGGAGGGAAACTGGAGCTGCTTTTGGCTCATGAAGAACGTAACTATCTTATTTCAAGAGATGGAACCCAGGTAGGTCAAGAAAAACCACATCCACAGTTGACAAAAATCAAGAAATTTCAATTTTTTGATTAATTTTTGTGTGATTACTGACAACAAATAAGCCCATTGCAGACTGAGGTCCAAAACCTTGTCGGAAAGACAATTGGGCTATACTTTGGGGCCCACTGGAGCCCACCATGCCGATCATTCACAACAAAGCTTAAAGAGACATACGACGCCGTTTGCTCACCTTCATTCGAAATTGTGTTCGTCTCAACAGACCGAGACCTGGACGAGTTTGAGCTCAACCTCGGACTCATGCCCTGGCTCGCAGTCCCGTACCACGACCGAAAGGCCCGTCAAGACCTTTGTCGGATCTTCAACGTGAAGGAGATTCCGGGTCTGGTTCTGATCGGACCCGATGGGAGACCCGTTTCGACTGACGGGAAGGCGGTGATCTCGATGTACGGAGCTAGGGCTTTTCCGTTCACGGAGTCGAGGATCGGGGAAGTGGAGGCGGCGCTGAGGAAAGAAGGGGAGGCGTTGCCCGCACGTGTGAAGGACCGGAAGCATGAGCACGTGCTGAAATTAGATATGGCTAGAGGGTATGTTTGTGATTGGTGTAAAGAGGGAGGGAGATTTTGGGCATTCTCTTGTGATGTTTGTGATTATGATCTTCATCCAACTTGTGTGGAAATTGATAACCCTGATTTGTCTTCTTTATCTTTATAGACAAGATAAGACATTTATGATATATAGGATATTATATAATATACAATACTGTAAATTCGTCTAAGCCGGCGCAGCACGACCCATTCTCAAAAGCCCAAAAAATATAGGCAGCATAAATCTATGAGATTTTTTCTTAAATGCATTGTTTTATTTATTTTACAGTTCTTATTTAAAAAAAATTACGTGCTCAAATTTTCGAAAATATAATTTTTAAAGTTTCATAATTACAAAAGTACGATTTTTAAAGTAACTCACTAAACCAATTAAATATTAAAAAATAAAACTTAAAGACAATGTAAAACTACAAAAAAAAACTTAAAAATAACGTGAAAATAATACAAACAAAAAAGAAAAAAGACAAAACCGTATAATTATAAAAAAATTCCTTAAAACTGCAAAATTGAAAAGAAAAAAAAAAGTTTAACCGTAAAAACAAGCAAAAGTTAGTATTTTATGTCAAAATCTCTAAAAATATGGGTTGTATATAGTGGCCGATATTTTGATATATTAGACTCAACATGGCCTATTAGCATATTATATTGATAAATTTACATTCCTTGTTATTTTTTATAATTTAATTATAAAAAAATATTTCCTAATTTAATTTATAATACTACCATTTTTTATACTGCTTTTTTCAACTTTTTTTGTTTTTTTTTTCACGGTACGAGCCCCTCTCTTTCTCTCTCTCCACTATATTATTTTTATTAATTTCTTACATTCTCTCTTATCTTTAATTTTAAAAATATTTTCTGGCCAAATCGCTAGTCGGTTGGGCTCAAAAGTGGCGTCATCATGACCTTCTTTTCAAGATGATCATTTTGATATGTGGGAAGCAATAGTTTTTTGCCCCTCACCGGAGAAGATGATCAGAATAAAAAGTAACATTTTAGTTTATTTTTTATATTGTGCTGACCAAAAAGTAACTAAATTTTAAACTTGAACAAAATTTAATACACTAAAATTTGTATTATTATTTTACATTTAAAAGATACTATATTGTTTTCTAAACAACTTAAATTTATTTAAAAATATTCCAAATAACTTTTTTAAAATAGATTATTTAAGATATTGTTTAGTGACTTTTAAATAGAATATAAAAAAAAAATCTTTTTGATAACTCACTAAATTTGTTGGCTACATTAAATTTGTGGCATACTAAAAAATTTAGTCATATATCATATGGCAATCAATTGGTACATTAAATGATTTATAAAAGTGAAAATTACATCTAGTATTGATTTTTTTTTCATTTTATTTACACTTTTACCATCGCGGCCTACTCTTGAATGTGGTCATTTTGGTATATGACAAGCATGAGTTTCTTGAAGTCACCGGAGAAGATGATGGGGATGGGGTAGATTTTGTGTTGTGTTTGAAAAATAACATTTAAGTTTCTTTTTAGTTTTGTTTATTAAAAAAAATAGAAAAGTTTATTAAAAATTGGAATAAGTCATTTATGTATTGTATTTAAAAAGTAAATATGTAGTTGTTTTTTATTTTGATCAAAGAAAACTTAATAATAAAATACCGAAATGTGTATTTATTATTATAATTCGAAAGTAACTTTTAAGTTTATTATTTGTTATAAAAAAAACACTATTGCTCCCATATAAATTACATTAGTGACTAAAAAGTGGATTAAAACTTTTCATTAAAAAAATTAATATATGGTATACTAAAAATAATTTTTAATAATAAGCTATATAGTAATTTTTTATATTTTATTATAACTCACTAGTTTCTAAAAAATTACTAATCGGCAACGTAAAAGTATCTTCAGTAATAAAACACTATAATATAACTTTAAAATGACTAATCAGTATCTTAAGATAAAAAAGTTTCAAAAAATAAGTATTGGAGGTAACCAAAATGTATATAAAATAATATGCTATAAAAATAATTTTTTTCATAAAAAAAAGTAACTAATTGGTAACTTATTAACATTTTAAGTAACCAAAATGTTATTTTCGTAAACCTAGAATAACGGGAAAACTGAGATTTTGGAAAATTTTCAAATTCAGGTATATTACTTTTAGAATCTAGTATTTTTTGATAATGTGGCAAGATATTTTTGTAAATAAAATTTTGTAGGTGATTTTTGTAATTATTTTATATTATAGGTATATAATTGTAAAGTTCCATATTATATTCATGTCGTGCTTGTGGCAGGCCAGCCTATTTTAATTAATAAGAGTAAATGGTGTCTAAAATACCTAATGTTTTCAAAATATTGTACTTTTATACCCAATATTTTTTTTGCGGTAAATTTACTCAAAGTCTTCAAAAGGTTACACATTTATACCCAAACTTTTTTTTTTCAATAAATACACTTAATGTTTTTAAAATGTTGCACTTTTATACTTATTTTTTAAAATTATTTTGAGAAATGATCAACGTTAAGTCAATAGAAAAAAGAAGCATACAACTGTAGCATATAAAAAAAGATTCAAATACATAACAGTTTTTATTTTAAAAACTAATAATATAAATATTCAACCGAAAAAAAAAATACAGCTTATATACATAACAAATTGTATCATTTAGCCTTAATACCAATATCATATATCACATATTATAAGAAAAAAACATAGCATCGGACCATGAATCATTAACATTAACTATTACTAGTATGAAAAGGGAAATTTGAGTTTTAATGCAATAAGTGACACTCTGTTTGAAAAATAATCTATCCTTATAAGCCTCTCATTTTGGTGCTACTAATGTCATTACTACCCAAAATACCCCTGGCATAATTTTCTCAAACTCTCTGTATTCTCTCCCAAAATACCCGAACCAAGCAAACTTTGAAATTGATAAGCCTCGATTGAATCCGTAGAACCCAACCTTCATTGTCTTCCACGACCACGAACAAGGGCTCCCAAAGGGTGACGATCGGAGAAGGGGAAGGAGAAAACGTCGAGCAAGCCGACCAAATTTTTAGGAAACAACCTCAAAGAAAGCAAAGATGAGGGATTTTGTTTTTAATCTGCAATATGTGTATGTACCTGGTTTTTTTTGTTGATTTTTGTTCATAGGATAGATCGGGGCTGGCAATGAAGAAATCTGGGTTTTTTTCGATATTTTCATGAAACTCGATAGAAATCGATAGGAATCGATCGGACTAGATAGTATAGGATGAGGAATAGATTAGACTGTGCCTCGATAGGCCTCGATAGGAATCGATGGGACTCGATGATACAAGGCTTTGGAAATTTTAGAACCTACCTCGATATGAATCGATAGGACTCGATAAAACTCGATGAGACACGACTTTGAGATTTTTAGGACTCACCTCGATAGGAATCGATAGGCTTCGATAGGACTCGATGATACAAGGCTTTGGGAATTTTAGAACATACCTCGATATGAATCGATAGGACTCGATAAGACTCGATGATACACGGCTTTCGGATTTTTAGGACCCACCTCGATAGGACTCGATATGACTAGACTTTGGTTTTTTTGCCTTACCTCGATAGGCCTCGATAAGACTCGATAGTAACCCGATGATATTATTCTTTGTGATTTTAGAACCCACCTCAATAGGCATCGATAAGACTCGATAGAACTCGATTGTTTCTGCCTCGATAGTAACTGCCTTACCAGATTGTTTTACATTTTTAACATTTTTTTTTTGTTTTTTTTTTCCAGATGCCTGAACTTATTGTGCCGTTGGAGAAACACTTTCCTGGTCGTGTCACTTATAAGGGTAGTGCCTACTTGGATACCCTTATAGAGCAGTTTAATAAGCATGGTCTTATTGAAAGGGCATAGGCATGCCCGTTGGGATAGTTCTTTAAGGCAAAACCATTTAGTTTTTCTAGGGTTCTGCTGCATCAGCTAATGTTGCGCAAGGTAGAAAGTAAGAAGCCTGAAGAGGGTCAGTTCTACCTGGGCAACACTCTGTGTAGATTTGGTATTGCAGAGTTTGCCCTAGTTACCGGGCTAAATCTTGGGAAATCACCGTCCCCAAATGAATTGAAAGAGCATCTTTCAAGTGATCGGATCATCCAGGAATAATTTAATGGTGATTCGAAGGTTAGTTTTGGTCAGTTGGAAGATGCATTGAAGGCCTCCACAAACCCAGAAGATGAATTTAAGCTGGGTTTGTGCTATTTGATAGAGGGAGTACAGAATGCCCCAAAGAAGACAACAACGATATGGGGAGATTCCCTGAGGATGGTTGAGGATATTGATTACCTTTTCAAGTATCCTTGGGGGAAGTTGTCATTTAAGAAGGTTAGCAACGGCCTTTAAAAGGACATGAAGAAGCAATTAAAACACTATGAGGAGTAGAAGAAAGAGGGGTCAAGCAAAAAACAGAAGGAGGCGAAGTATAGTTTCAATTGCTATGCACCCGCGCTTCTTTACTGGGCTTTTGAGGCCATGCCTTCTCTCGGGAGTAAGTTCGGTGAGAACAGTGGGAATCAGATTCTGAGGATGCTCAGTTGGGCTACGAAGACTGATATCACTATTTCGACAGCTCTGTTGGTTCCTATATTCGCCAATCGTCGAGTAAGTTCCATTTTATCTTGTTAAATGTCACAAATTAATTGATTAATGATTTATTTTATTAAAGTTTTTATGACACATGTTATTCAACCATGCAGTTAGTGGTATTTTCCATGCTGAACCCACGTCCTGGTGAGGTAGTCTACTACAATAGCCTTCCAGAAGTTGATTCCAGGTTATTCCCTGAGTTGGAGCCTGGGACTGCAGTGGATGAAGTAGTGGTACCTGAGAAGGAGGCAGAGAAGCTAGCAGAAATTGCAAAGGAAGCCTCCATTTTTTATGAGGATGTCCCGAGGGTTGAGGAGGGCACTTCACAGGCCTGTGCAGCTTCATCTAGTCAGGTTGCCCAGCCTGATTATGAGCAATTGATGCAGAGGCTCAAGAGGGTTGAGGAGGGCCAGGCAACCTTACTACAGAATCAGACCACGAACATGGCTCAGTTTGCGCAGCTGCTTTCACTGGTCTCAGGTCGATCCACCGATGTAAAATCAGATACAGAGTCTGATATCTTGCCTGCAGACTACGAGCGCGGTGATCAACCCTCCACTCCACAGGCCCAGACATCTGTACCTGCCATTGATGCTGACAGTCCCAGTGTACGAGTACTGCAGCCCGAGGAGGCAGCTGGCCTTGAAGTTGTCAGGAAGAAATGCAGGCCCAAGCGTTTTGATGACTTCACCGACCCAACAAAGAAGATCAGACTAGATAAACAGGGGCTAGTTGCTGAACCATTGAGGAAGTGTGACCCACAACAAGAGAAGAGCTTCCATAAGTGGATCATCGGGAAGATCGACAATAAGAGAGACTGCAACGTGTATACTGGGACGCACGGTGTGGCATGGTTCTTACAGTTGCACACAGTCCAGACTTGGCTTTGGGATTCGGTATGTAAATTACATTCATGTTTTCAATTCAATCTTAAAATATATTGATGGTACTAACAAATTTTTATGTTTTTTAGCATATTGATGCCTCTTTGCACATGCTACGCCGCCGATGCCACTTTTACCATGCTACATTTCAGCATGATGCTGCGATCATGAACACCACCTTCTCCCAGGTGTGCCTAGGTCGTTGGAATCATTTCAGAGAGACCAGCACTGTAACGCCCTGGATACCCCAGAACAGTTACGGTGAACGGTGGACCAGAAATTTGACTCGTTACCTGAGTCCTTTGGTCAAAAACGTGCTCTAGGTGTAATTAACAGGTTAAGGTATAAAACCAATAAAAAGGGAATGAATATTTATTACAAACAGCTCTGCAGAGCTAAACGAAACATTTACAAGTGGTTCTCAGTACAAAATGGTCATTACAGTTTTAAATTTACAATCCTACCGACCTAAGCGGCAAAAATAGGGTAAACCCCCTAGTTCCTCTGAGAACACCATGACCGTGGCGGTCAAGCGGCCGCATATGTACACACCACCACATCAGCTCTCCACTCAAGGCTAGGTGAGCTTTTCTTTCCCTTTACCTGCACCACATAGCACCCATGAGCTAAAGCCCAGCAAGAAAACACAACACTTTCCATAACATTATCAAATGATTATCATTATAATCATACTGAACATAAAGCTTTCAACAAGCAAATGAAC
The DNA here is from genome assembly GCF_963169125.1 of Humulus lupulus. NCBI lineage: Eukaryota > Viridiplantae > Streptophyta > Magnoliopsida > Rosales > Cannabaceae > Humulus > Humulus lupulus. The sequence continues at coordinate 205,325,288 of NC_084798.1, forward strand.
ATCACATGATTTTAGCGGGAGAGTGGCTGTTAAGTAAGCCACTAGCCTCCAAGCTCTCTTTTCTAGCGGGAGAGTGGCTGTTAAGTAAGCCACTAGCCTCCAAGCTCTGTTTGTTCATCGACCCTCAGGGTCGGTCAGGCATTAATGCTCCTTGAGTCATTCAATGCTAATAATCGATTAGATCTAATCTCCATTGGCTTGCGTGAACCACGCTAAGTCCATCCTTGACTAATAAGTCGGCGCTAAGTGACCAGTGTCCAGTATCACCGCCGAACTTGACTAATAAGTCACAGCTTCACAGTTGACACTAACACCTTTGCCAATTCTGACTGACAAGTCAGTACAACATGACCAGTGCCCAGTACCACTGCCGAACCTGACTAATCAGTCACAGCTTCACAGTTGATACTAGCACCTTTGCCAAACCTGACTAATTAGTCAGTGCTATGCTCAAGTGAACAACATATGCTAAGCATTCCATGTTCAATCCATGTCCACATTACATAACCAACATGCCTCACAAACATCCATGCATGTCACACTTGGGGTGCAGTTTTCTTACCTCCGGTTCGAGCAAGAACAAATAGAAGAGTGACCCTGAGAACGATCGACCTTTTGGTCCTTTAGCGGTTACCTGGTCATAACCAAAATTACGGGATTCTATCAATAAAATAAATAATAAAAGGTTCCCAAACCAAAACCTAACCTCCGAGACCTCAAACACTACCCAAACGGTTAATAGGTTCAACCCCGAGGCCTTAGACTTGAATCCCCATGCTAAAAAGCTCACTTTGCCCAAAAATGCCTTAAGGGCCGCGGCCCGCCCCTCAGACAGAGGCGCCTAAACCCAGCAGCCCCCAAGGGCCGTGGCTCACCCCTGCCATGCCGCAGCGCAAGCTCCATTTCAGCCAAAACCCCTGTTTTTCCTCCCTTGCGTTTACCCTTGAAACCAACCCTTCAAACCCAATTTAAACACCACCCAAACCTCTCTCAAACACCCATTCAAACCTCCAAACATCACCCATAACTATCCCTCATCATAACCCAAGTAAAACACCTCAAGAACTCCCCTTAATTCCAACTTTCCACACCTAAATCAAGAGCTGAAATCCATGAACGAAAACAGAGCAAAACCAGTAAAACAATGGATAAAACTCACCTCAAACCTGGAATTGAACCCTCTCCAATGGCTGAACCAAGTCTATAGCTTAAGCCCCTTGATTTCCTAGCTTAGTTCCACCCCTTGAGCTCAAAATCTCCAAAGGAGAAGCAAAGAAAATGAAAGGAAGGGAAGGTACGGGAAGGATGAAGCAAACTCTGTTTTGGGTTCTGTTTTACAGCCATCCATACATCATATATATCCATAACACAAAATACCATTATACCCCTAGGTATAATAAAGCTCTTATAACCACTCAAGGGCAATTTTGACATTTTCCACCTACACCGTTAATCATAATTAACGCTTCCCTTTTCCCGCTAATCTCAATATTCTCAAACACCAATATTTCACATCCCGTTACCCTTTAATACCCGGTAACATTCTAATCACTAAAACACCCCGAGACTCACCCCAAGCCCCGAGCTTAAACCCGTTATGACCAAACTGATATTTAACATTCCTTGATCGTCTCATGCCAAATGGCTCGAATAAACCCACATCATAATGTGGTCTCAAATTACATCACCAACATGTGAACAATTAGTCAATTTACCCTCAACGGGCCAAATTACCATCACACCCCTGTGGATAAAAATATGGACTCACATGCATGCATTTCACATCATATCATAATATAATCAACATATACATGCATTTAATCAATTAATAGCATATTTAAGCAAGTATGGCCCTCCCGACCTACTGTTCACGCCATTAAACACAACAGAGAATTTAGGGCATTACAAGCACTAAGTATACATGGGACGATGATGTGCTGAGAATGTTGAAGGGCGATGATAATCAATTCCTTGTATCATGGCAAAATGTGAGTGAAGTATATTTTGCCTTGCACGTCGAGAAAGCCGCACATTGGATCGCCATTGAAGTCTCCATTCCAATGTGGTGCATCAACATTTATGATTCCAACCATAGCGTGCTTAGTCCCACTCTGATGGAGGAAGCGATCAAGCCTTGGTGCTTATTGTTGCCTTCGTTATTATGGTGTTCTGGCATGTGTTGATGACCATGAGGACCTCCAGGTATATCCTGAGCAGAATGCAAAGCCTTTCTCATATTGTCGTATTCCTCCAGAGGAGTGTCCTCAGACTAAGACAAGGTATTCCCCTATTTAATTAGTGGATTTTGAAATCTGAAAATTAAAGTTATTTTTATCTTCTATTGACACAAAATTGATTATATGCAGTGGGGATTGTGGTATGTTTGCCATCAAACATATCGAGCATCTTGTTGCCAGGCTACCACTCGATACTGTTATCGATGAGAACATCCAGCATTTCAGGACCAAGTGGTGTATGGACCTGTTCTATCAGAATTTGGCCCCGTGATGCTCTTTACATTTTTGTCTTACACATCTTGTATAGTATAGCATATAGTTAGTTTTGTATATTATTTGTTATCAAACAATATTTTTTGAAAAAGTTATTAAATAAAAAAATATTAAATTCACATAATGTGTCTGTCTTGACATCCAAACACACAAAGTATTAGAAGAAGTATTCCATATGATAAATGCAGCAAAACCAATTAAATAATTACATAACACAATATTTTAAATCCTAGCCTTACATGACTTCCTATTGTGCCCACTACCACCACATCTGCTACACTTAGTGGCTTGACAATCTTTTCCCCGCGTGAAGCATAACGATTTGTCTTTCGCCTACCCACTTTCTGTTTCCTGGGCCTTCCTACAGGGGTTTTCTCAGCGGGGACGCCGACAACCGTATCTCTAATGTGATCAGGGATTACCCATTTATCCTCGTTCCCAACAGGGTAAATAGTATCTTTATAAGTGTCCTTCAATGCCTCGATTCTATAGTAAGGGGAACACAATGAGTAAATGTTTATGCTTCTTTTTCTTGCTGCAACAAAAGCATGTACACAGGGTATCCCAATGGTTTGGAACATGCCACAAGAGCATGATTTTGTGGCCAAGTTCACCTCACCATCACCATTACCATCGGCCATAAGAAATTCGTGATAACCAAGGACTTGGACATCTAAAAAAATTGTTTTATCACCTATTTGCTTCAAATCCTTTTCCATCTCAGGTGATAACACAGTTGTTGCTTTTGCAGCTCTTTCACGTCTATCTGCAAACCAAGACTGAAGAGTGAATCTCATGAATTCAAGAAAAGTGGTGACTGGAAAGCTCCTTGCCTCCTTGGTCTTATTGTTAAAGCTTTTTGCGTAGTTACTCGTCATGATATGGTATCGGTTATCAGGAAAATAAGCACTACTCCACCTTTCAATGCCAATTCCCTCTAGATATTGAGCAATGGGCGGATCAATTACCTTAATCTTGTCAAAGAACTTGTGAAATTCCGTTCTTCGAAATGCGTACGTTGCACACCCCATGATGTCTTGCACGTGGTCAGTTTTGAATTTTGCCACAACATTCATACAGATATGATGGTAACATGCACCGTGATACGCATCTGGGAACACAAGCTCCAAAGCATGATTAATGCTTTTATGCCTGTCCGATACAAAAGCAAGGTTCTCAACGTCCCCTATGGCGTCCTTCAATTTTCTCATGAAATAAGTCCAAGAGTTATGGTTCTCACTGTCCACCAATGCAAACGCAATTGGAAACAACTGGTTGTTTGCATCCAACACAACAGCACAGAGCATGTGGCCACCATACTTATTCTTCAAGAATGTGCCATCCACACAAATTACAGGACGACAGTACTGGAAACCACACCTAGAACCACCGAGGGAAAAGAAGCAATACAAGAAACGACCATCTTCTGCTACAAAATCAGTAATAGTACCTGGGTTCTTATGCTCCAACTGACACAGGTATCCAGGTAACTTGGAGTATGATTCCTCAGGTGTCCCTCTGACATACATAAGAGCCTTTTCTCTGCATCTCCACGCCTTCTCATAGCTCATTTCAACCCCAAAATGGTGCTTCATGTCCTCCCTTATGTTGTTTGCCATGTACCGAGTACCATCGGTAGCAAATTTCCTCTTGATTAGGTGCCCAAAAACCCACGGTGATGCTTGACGGTGGTCCTTATCTCGAATTTCTTGTGAGCAAGTGTGTACTTCGTTGTATACAGTAATCTCGAACATTTCAGATCGCATTTTTTTCTTACCCCTCAATCTCCAACCACAATCAGGATCCTTGCAGGTAATGTACCACACATTAGTCCCAGATTTCTTCACCATAAACTCAAAATTATTCTTCATCGCAAATATGGATGCTTTGGTTTTCAATTCAAGCTTGTTTTGAAAGAACTTCCCAAGGTGCAATTCTCTTGAAGCTTTGCGGGTTGAGGAATGATGTTGATGTGAGGCCTCTATATCCTCTTTGGTGAACATGGGAGCACTCCATGTTCTACGATCTTCACCTAAGTCCAATGGAGAACTCCATCTAAAACTATCATCAGTTCTACTTGGACCTGGACGACTACTGCTAGTCCCAGGTGTTTGCCAGTCTTCTTTTCTGCGCTCCTCATCTACCATAGCATCTTAACTCTATGTTGGAAAATCTGCCCTAACATCTGGCCCACTAAGATCTGTTGCATCAGCAACAGGATCGTCGTTGACATAAGGTTCGTAGCCATAGGGATCGTACTCCGTCGTGTCATGCACATATGAAGGATCTCTAACCGGGATATCACCATGGACTATGACATCTAGATTTGTCTCGGGAACACATGTTCCAACGTCACCTCGAGTTCCTTTGAAACCATGACATGGAGGAGAAATGTTCTCTTCAAATCGAACTTCTTTATTAACGTTGACAGAAGCCGATGCATTTCTTACACCTCCCTTCTTAATCAATGTGACACATAGAGGAATGAGCTTCTCTACAGATTTCGATGCTAACCCAATGAATGCACGCACATGCCTATCATTTTTTTATAACGGTAGGTTTGACGGATTGTGATAGGCATGTGTACGGGACCTCAATTTTCAAGTCATGCACACATTTATCCACTTCAAGCTCATCGTATAGAATGTCAACCAGTTACTCATATGTCACACCCTTCTCCACATGCAGAACTTGATTTTCAGCATCTCTAAAAATCCAATCCCTATTTTTGAGTTCCCAAACACCATTGAATGTAACAAATACGGAAACAGTCGAATCTGCAAAAAAAAAACAAAAAAAAAGGTCAAAAAGTTAAACTACAACATAAAACAGAAAATATCGATTTCTATTGATATATGTCGAGTCCTATCGAGGTCACACATATCGAGTTTTATCGAGTACAGTCGAGGACTATCGAGGCAAACAATCCAATAAAATTCTTATACACCTATCGAGTTTTATCGAGTACAATCGAGGACTATCGAGGCAAACAATCCAATTAAACTCTTATACACCTATCAAGTTTTATCGAGTACAATCGAGGCAAACAATCCAATTAAACTCTTATACACCTATCGAGTTTTATCGAGTACAATCGAGTTATTAAATCCAATTAAACTCTTATACACCTATAGAGTTTTATCGAGTACAATTGAGTACCATCGAGGTACTAACATCCTAACACTATCGAGGCACGTCGAGGTCCATCGAGCCAGCATGCATGCAACACATCGAGACCTATCAAGTTTCATCGAAACTCATCGAGGCAGGAAAAAAATCCAGAAAAAAACGCACGAAATATCCAAAATTCATTCCGTGAAAAATTGCAATAAAACATGAAGGCATACACAGATCTGTTCGAAATAAGACAAGTAATGTAACCAGACAAGTTTCCTCACTACATATAACAAATATATACTTACCCATACGATTTTTTCCCCTAGATCCGAAATCCAAAATGAAGTTTCTTGACTTGAAAGGACTCATAACTTGCCCCTAGATCCGAAATGCAAATTAATGGTGGTTGGCTTTTTTTGTGTGTACGAGAGTTTGAGAGATAGAGAGGGAAAACATAAGAGATAGAGAGTGAAGAATATGAGAAAGAGAGGGAAAATTATGCCAGGGGTATTTTGGGTAGTAACGGCATTAGTAGCACCAAAACGAGAGTTATATAGTGATAATGTATTTTTCAAATGGAGTGTCACTTATTGCATTAAAACTCAAATTTCCCTATGAAAATCACATACTATTAAATGTAGCTAAAGCTGTGGAGAACAATCGGTTACTATGTAGTTATGTATTTGTCAGTTATTGGTTTTGGTGCTGGAAGATGAATAAGCTGGTGAAGCTTACTCGTTTCTTCTTCTACAACATAAACTGTTTTTATTTGGGTTTTCTAGGTTTCAAGTGAGAGAGATCGAAAGAGCATTTGATAAGGCTTCTAACTTTGGCAAGTGATTTTTGATCTCCTTCTTCTCTTGGTTTCTCAGTGGCACTATTGAAGGTATGTTTTTTAATGGGTTGGTGCTTCTCATTTGGTTTGTAGTGTGAGATTTTTTTTAAAGTTTGTTAAGTATAATTTTTGGGTTTGATTTTGATGTTTCTGTGAATGACTTTTTCAAATATGTCAAATGAGCGTAATTTTTGGATTTTATTTTTGGCTAACCAGGGCGTTACAACCAGGTACGTTGGGACAGCTTCAAGGCTGGTTATACAGAGGACAGGGCAAAGGGCCCCGGGGTGACTTATTAGTCCCATATCCTAGGGCGTTGAGCCATTATGATTTTATTAATCGTGTGTTTGGGCGCTGAGCCCCAATATGATTCATAATCATGTATTTTGTGCATTGGGCGACGGTATGATGCATTGATCATTTATCTAGGGCAATTGGCCCCATATGACACCATAGTCATTTATATGAATGGTATGCATGCGTGAGTTGGGTTATTACTGCTAGGCATGCTTATTATGATTTGGAAATATGTTATTAACTGCTTATGAGCATGTTTAAGTTTTCTTGCTGAGCCTTGGCTTACAAGTGCTATATGGTGCAGGTAAAGGGAAAAGAAAGTTGGATCATCCTTGAGTTGGAGAGCTTAGGTGACGATGTGTACATATGCGGTTGTTCGACCACCACGACCGAGGGTTTAAAGAGGAACTAGGGTCAAACTCTATTTTGCTGCTTAGGTCGGCAAGTTGAACTCCTTTATTGGAATTAACCTTTTAAATGTATGTGTTGGGATCCCATGTATACAATAACGTTTTAGTGAAACGTTTGTATATTTGACCAAAAATTTTAACCCTAAACCGTTAATCACGTTTAGTTACACGATTATGGCCAAATGACTCTTTTAGCAAGTTTAGCACTATTTAAAATACACAGTGTAATGGTCCCTGAGTAGTAGGGGGTCCCTGAGTAGTAGGGCGTTACATGTATGCTCCATCTTGAGGGATGGTGTTAAAATAATGTGGAATAATTGTGTTGGCAAAGGTTCAATTTATCGATGATTTCTCTAAAAGCGCTTGCATATATTTATTGATTTTGATTTTTTTTAAGTTTTAGTTGCATATGAATTGATTTTTTTGTTTGTTTTTTTAACCTTTCAAATTTGAATTTGTGTTATATTTTGTTTTGTTTATGTATCAATAAATATATTTTGTTATGTTTATTTATCAATAAAATAATGTGTTGACCCTCGATTTAGTCAATGACACGAAATCACGAAAAACGATAAGAATTATAGAGCTGAATGCAAGAATGTAAACGACACAAGAATTTTATAGTGGTTCGGCCTCAGAGATTGGTAATAACCTACGTCCACTTAATATTTTTATTGATGTAAAAACTCCAAAACCTACGATCATCGAACAAGATTTCACTGAGTTTCACAAATCTTGGAGATAGATAAAAGTTCAGTGTATAAACTCACTCTTTCTTTCTGAATACAAAATATTGCGTGTAACGACCCTAAATTCGCTAATGAGGCTTAAGGGCATTGATTAGTGTGCCGGGAGGGCATTGTTGGGTTAAATGTGATTTGAATGACTTTATTGATTTAAATGCATAATTGTATGATTAAAATGCTTGTATGATTATATTGGTGTTAATGTGATATATATGGTATTGTGAGAGTCACATTATTATGTGGGTAGGTTTGCAGAGCATGACTCGAGACGATCCTAGGGCTAGATAGCGGGAAAAGTCACAACAGAGCTTAATGGTTGACTTTGGATAAGTCAGGGGTATTTAGGGTATCGGGTAGTTATTTAGACTATCGAGTTATGAAAATAAATATATGGAGATATATTTGAGATTAGGAAGTCTAGGCGGGAATATTGGGGAAGATTACTGTACGCCCTGGTTTTCCCACGGGCTGTTTAGCAGGGTGAGCCTCGGACTAATCAGGTTTAGTCCGAGGCTCCCGCAGGCCGGAGGCTCTATTTCCAGGACGGACCCTTGTCAGCTCGAGGGGGTCCTGTTTCCAGCTCGCATTTGTTGCCCAGAAGCTGAGAATGACATCCGAAGGCCACGGACGGGAGCAGCTCGGGTTACGAACTGCTCCGGTCACGAGCTTCTCAGGAAGCTCCGACCCTATGGGAAGTCAACACGCAAGATAAACGTGCATATTCCTGCCATCACGTGTCCGATATCCCCCTGACTTCTCGGACACGCAGCAGGAACGTACGTATTCAGACACCCACGGACGGGTTGGGCCGTGTGGCTCATTATCTCCTTCCATACTGATTAGACCACACTTGTGTGTCAGGTTTAGGAATTAATCATGAATGTCATAGATTTGATATGACAAATGGTAAGGTCACGGGATGATCTCCCTACCAACTTCCAGGTGCCTTCTCCTATAAATAGGGAGACCCTGGGAGTTGATAGGGGTTGGAAAAAATAGTCTTTGAAGAACTATATACTTTGTAAACCAAATACCCAGAGAAGATCAATAATATTGACTAGTGGAGTAGAGGGATTTTAACCTTCGAACCACTTAAAAACGTGTCTTGAGTCACCTAGTTCTTTCAAAAAGATTTCATATCTGCGACGGTTCTACTTTTAGTACTAATCTCTTTCTCTTCTTCTCTTAATTATCTGTTGCCGAAGAACCACGTCAACAATTACCGTTTTGGCCTCCAGGACGTTTCCGGCACCCTGAGTCTCGGGATTGACTTAATGGGATAAGGTTAGGCTAAAGTTTAAGGAAAATAGTATAACAGAAAATTAGACCGACCCTTTATTCTCAACCTTATCTCTCTATTCTCTCTCAAGGAAAAACACTGAAAATCTTAGGGGAATTCAGTGGATTGAAGAAGTGATTTAGAGGCTTAGCTCAAGAATTAACCAGGAAACTTAATCAGTACTAAGGGAAGCATTGAATTCCCTTCTTTGTGGTTAGAAATTCTGAGTTTTGGCTGGGTATTGAGGTAATTGTGATTTTGATGCTTAAGGGCAGAATTAAGGTGGAAAGCTTGGGAATTAGTTTGGATTTTGCTTGGAGAAGTGGTTCAGCAGAAAAGGTAAGCTTCAATTCGTGATTTAGAGGTTTCAATCTGAGTTTGTATGGTTGTTTTTAGTGTTTGAAGTTCTTGAGTTTCAGAAATTGGAAATGAGATTCTAGTAGGATTTTGGGCTGGATTTATGTTGGGATGTGTTGTTAGAATCATGATAAAAGTGTTGTGATTAAAGGGTTTTGAATTGGGGAGCCTTGGGATGGCTTTGGTTGAGGCTTAGATGTTGGAAATGGTGGGCTTTCTGGGCACGAAGGGAAGGGTCGCGGCTCTGTTCTAGAGCACTGCGGCCCTAGGATGAAGATGATCCAGGAGGGCTCAGCCAAGGGTGAGCGCCGCGGCGCCCAAAGTAAGGGCTGCGGTGTGTGTCTTCTTTCAGGCATGCCCTGGGTTCTGTTTTGAGGGCAGGGCCGCGGCTTGACTTCAAGGGTCGCAGCCCTTAGATGCACACTTGAATGTTTGGGGTTTTAAGGCATGAGAATTGAGCCTAGAGTGCTCGGGATCAATTTCACCACCGTGCTTGGTGGGATTTGATTTCCCGGAAGTTAGTTCGTACTCGAAAACCTATATTTGAATATTAATGGAATCCAATATCTTGGTTGTGACTAGGTGATAAAAGCTAGGGCTCGAGAACAGATCGTGCTTGAGGAGCGTTGCTCGTAGTCAGTAACCGCAAAGATCAAAGGTAAGGGAACTGCACCTGGTTGAATATTTGTAATGGGACTAAGGGTTCCCTATGCCATGCAAGAAAATTAGTGAGCCAACGGCCTAAGGGTGCCAAGGGTTACACTAGCGCACAGGGCGCGGCTTGGCCACTGGTAGCCAAGGACAACTTAATATGCACTGAGCTCGGTTTAAGCGGGTCGGAGTCAGTGGGGTAAACAAAGGTTGCGGCCTAAGTTGTCGGCCCTGATTATTATGTGATATGAATGTTATAAGCGATTGATTGCATCCCTGATTCTGAATATATGTACTGAATGGTTAATGTGGATTATTTGATGAGGGTTCATGCTTTGTGAATTTACTATCTGTTGTTATGGTTTGTGTTGCACATCATGTTTTCTTGCTGGGCCTTGGCTCACGGGTGCTACGTAGTGCAGGTAAAGGCAAGGGCAAAACTTGATCAGCCTTGATTTGGAGAGCTCTGTGAGCGGAATGTACATGGCCAGCTGCTCATGTAATATCCAACATTTTCATAATACATTTCTTTATTATAAATCAGAGTTTACAAATTTAAGACATAGTAATGGAAAAATAGTGTTTAAAATATGATTTTATGTTTTTAATGAGATTAAAGAGAGAGAAACTTGAGTAGTCAAGTATTGGATCCAAATGTCATATAATTTTAATAGGGGATTTTTATAAAATTAAGAAAGTTTTGCTAAAGGGCTTATTTGAAAAGAATTTTAGTATTTTGGGTCCAAGTGTAATTTAAAAAAAAAAAGAGAAGGCTTCAGCCTTTTAACCGAGCCTCTCTCTCTCTCTCCTGAGAATTTTTTCTTCTCTCTCTCGCATGCGTGCGTGCGTCTTCCCGACCACCGAACATCCATCGGCGATCACCACTTATAGCCACGCGCCGGACCGCTGGATTAAGAGGCCTTCGAACTATCGACCACGCGGGAATCTAGAGCTCACTCGCCGATTAAACACCTCAACTGGTTGATTTAAGTTCGGCCACCCCGCGACTTCAAAGTTGCGATTCGGTCACCTCGGGCATCTGTTTGCCGATCCGTCACCACCATCGTGTTCCTCGTGTTGTGGGCTTCAAAACCCAATAACTTGTTCTTACATCTACCATAGTTGGGTGGTGGGCCCACCACAAGCCACCGCGATCCACCGTAGACCAACGGTCGAAACTTAGTGTTCGATGTTTCGAAGTACATTTTGAGTCTCAGAAAATCATCGTTTGACTTGTTATGGAACCCGATCATTGTGGTATAAATTCTTTGACCTATATTGTTATTGATTAGAGTAATTGTTATTATGTGTATTTATAGTATATAATTATATATTCTTGATATATTGAATATTTTTTTGTAATTATACTAGCTGTCTGGGATATATGTATTTTTTATACAAGTTTTGATTTTGGGATTGTCCACTTTATAGCCGTTGTGCTGTCCAATTTTCTAGAAAATATTAAATATTAAATAAATTATAAAAATACATATTTAATTGATTTTCCATTAATATGGAAATTATTATGATTAATTAATTTTAATTATTATTGTTATTGTTTTGTTAAGTAAATCAAGAATACAGTTTCATGTATATATATATATGAAAAGTGTGATTTATAGTAAACCTATTATTTAACCATTATTATTGTATATTAATATTTTTGTTAATATTTGAATATTAAAATAATATCAAATATTAGTTTCTTACCGTTATTGATATTTGTAAGACCAGTGAATTTTGGAGAAAGTATATTTATTATATCACTGGAATTGATATTATGACTAATTAATAATAATATAAGTATTTATATTTATATTATTATCATTATATTGATTATTACAATTTTATGTTAAAAATATGATTTCTTTTATAAAATGACTATTTGAATATATACATTCATATACGTATTGTTATTGAAGTATTTTGTTATTAATATTGAAATAAGTTTATTTATAGACGATAATTATTATTGTTGTTGGGATTATAATTATTATTATTATTATTATCATAAGAGTGCATTATCTTATGAGCAAGGTTTAAAACATGGTTTTATATGAAGAGTTATTTGCATTACGTTGATAATAATTATTATTATCATTTATATAGTTTTTGGTATTGTTAATATACACTATCAATAGTGTATATTTACGATTTTGATAGAATTTAATATATGATGTGCCTTGAACAGGATTTGTATGGATTTGATTGATTGACTCTTGGTGAGCAGTTTTAAAATAAGCTAAGGACCTAAGGTAAGTAAATCTCACCTTTTGTGCGTAAGTATAAGATGCATGACTACATTGATTGTGTACATCTGATGAGTTAAGTATGGTATGATGATGATGCATATGATAAGTATGTGAAGAATGGTTATATGAATATCATAAAGGTGTTGTGTGATATGTAATTGATGAATTTCGTGATATGTGAAATATGTCTTACTTGGTTAAGATTGATATGAATTATGTGCAAGTATGTGTTCTTATGTTGATGAATATGTGGATTACTTTTATGTTCATAATTTTTGTTATGTGTTATGATATATGAAGCATTTAAGATTTTAGGCTGGAAACCTTAGACCTGAGCCATAGCTCTACGTTAAGGTATAACAACGCCACCAACCCAAAGCTTCATGTATTATGACTAAAGATGTTTTGAGTTATATGAGATGTGATACAATATAATAACCCAACTACTCTAGACTTTTGGACCATTAACGAAAACTAAACATACTAATCCTTAATAAAACTTACATTGTGAAAATACCATAACTTCATTAGGAAACTTGTAAAAATAAGAGTTACTTACATAAATTGTCAAGTAGGATATGAGATCCCATTGTTTTAAAAACAAAACATAATTTAAAATAAAAAGGAGTTACATAGCAAATGTGGAAAAATACATGTAAAATCATAAAAACAAGACTACATCCTCGAAAATCGAACTCTCGACTCTTTGAATCCATTCATCACCGATACACAATCCCCAAGCATCCACGAACCTTACCGCCACTATAGCTATTTTCCTGCACATATAAACAAAAAGGAATGAGCCTAATGCCCAGCAAGGAAAATCTACCACATAGTTCATATACATAAATTTCATAAGAAACATAAAAAAACATAACATAACATACATTACACTTATATCATACACATACTATAATGGCCATTATTACTTGGGGTCCCATAGACTAAACAAGTCATATGCCCATGAGATTAGTGGGGTCTTACTAGCTAAGCAGGTCATATGCCCATAATCTATTTGGGGTCTTGTTAGTCATATGGGTCATATGCCCAAGCCTACAAACATACATATCATAACACTTATCATAACATAAGAAACATAAGATAACATATAAAACATATAACATATGAATTTCTATCCTATTTTCCTTACCAAAATACCGGGATAAGAGGACAGAGGTGGGACTTTGGAACACTCCTAAGAACCATTTGAAAAATAGTGAGTATAGTGAAGAAGAGAAATGAAAGGAATGGAAGGACTAAACCATTGAGAAAAATACTTACCAAAACCTTTTTGCTCAAGAACATAGATTTCCTAACCAAAATAAAGATTAAGGTTAGAGGCTGAGTAGAAGACTATGAGAACTTAAAATAAAATAATACCAATGAACTAAGGTGTATAAATACCTTGAAGACTTGTAGACCAATCTAAACCTCGAACCGAAATACTATGAAACCTTACTTCCCCAAGTGTTTGATAAGCTTATGATGATCAAGCTTATGATTTCCCCACCCAAGTGTTTACACTCTCACACTCACCTAGCAACTTGCAGCCTCTGAACTTAGAGTAAAAGGTGAATAATGACTGAGTACTAGGTCCTATTTATAGAGTTTAGGAATGAAGGATCTTAATTTAACTTGAATAAAAAAATAATGGCTTTTTAGGTGAAAATAATTTGAATAATCGTTCAGCAGAGGCTAAAGACTCGTTCAAAAAGGTGTTGGACTTATCAAAAGGTTGAATGGCTGAATGGAAAAAAAATTCAAAAACTTTCAAAATAAGCTGAAGGAGGCGTTATATCGCCCCCTGTAGGCGATATATCGCCTGGGCCAGTATGCCCGAGGCAGTCGTGCGTTTCGTGTTTTCCGTATCTACGTGCTGCGATATATCGTCCCCTATAGCTGCGATATATTGGCATTCGCTGATTATTTAAACACGAAATTACACATTTTTAGCTTAATTCAAATTGAGTAAACAGCCTTGACTAAGCCCTTAAACGTATTCAAAGCTGCTGACTGACCTTAGAGCATTCAAACTTTACCCTTATTAAATTTAATCCTCAAAATACTTAATCCTTAAACACCCATGCATAACATGTGCTTAAAATCCTATTGGTTCTTATCTAAACCTTATAGTATAATAAATATTATCCTTAATATCAGTCATATTAATCAAACCTTAGGTTAAAATTAATATTCTTAAACTATAGGTTAAACTTAGAAAATCTACAAGTACTACTATGAGTGTCCAAATAATTCCCGGTCTGAACCAAAAATCCACAGTCATAAAGATAATACTATAGTTACTATAATACTACTATCTAACTAGCTAAGTAAAGTTCTTGGACTCTACATACAATGCCTTGATTGAATACCATCAAACATGAATCATGAACATGAACATTGGCATTTCAGCATCTACATGTATGCATGGCATGTATAATTATGTGATACATTATTATGTGATATAAGACCATGCATATGAATATGAGAAAAGTTATGAAATGCCTTGAAAAAGTCTTATGTAAAGTTGAACATTTTAATGACACAAGGCTTAAGCAAAGTGATAATAAGATGTTAAAAATGGTGCCACTGTTTCGATGAAGCAATTAAGTAAGTCCAGTAAAGAAGACGGAGGTCTATAAGGCTTATAGTGGCTGCCCACTAGTATGGGCTAGGTCAGAGTTGACCATTCAGATATGTTTGCCATGTTTCCGTCTTTCTCCTCCATATGTGTAATAAGTATGGCAGCTATGACAACGATGAAATGAGTGTTATGATGAGCCTAGCTGCGATGATGGCTAGCCGGAGGAGAACCCATGGGATTCTATATGATGTGTGTAACAAGCCCTGCAGGCATTGGCCGAATCAAACAGTGTGCACAAGTGATATTGGGCCCATAAAAATGTGAAACTAAAAGAAAGAGCATAAAAGTAAAGTTTGAAAGTGCATGAGCAATAAATGAAATGCATAAATATATAGGTCATCATATTAGTATATGTGCACTACAAACTCACGACATTCATGTGTATGTGTATGCATGAGATTTGCTTACTGAGCGTTAGCTCATTATGTTATTTTCCAACATTTTTCCAGGTGTGGCTTTAGCTGTTGAGCAACTTGTGGAGCACGGACTTAGTAGCAATGCAATAATGGTTTAGAGTTTTCATATGGCTACATTAAATTTAAAGTATTCATACGTGTAATAATTTCTACTAATAAGTTTATATCAAAGTTTTAAATTTTTCTGTATTTCTTCATATCATTT
This sequence comes from Humulus lupulus, assembly GCF_963169125.1. Lineage (NCBI taxonomy): Eukaryota > Viridiplantae > Streptophyta > Magnoliopsida > Rosales > Cannabaceae > Humulus > Humulus lupulus. Next base: position 205,341,007 of record NC_084798.1, read on the forward strand.
TATTTAATTATTTTGGTCAAGTGCCTAACATACTTGTAAACCCTAGAATTACGAGTATGTGGCGGACGTACCCTACCTTAGGGACGTTACAGCTCAGCCGCCACGGTTGAGGTTTAGGCAGGGACGCGAGACTCATAAATTGTTCATTTTGCCTTAGTATGGCTGACAGTTGTCTGTATTTTTTGGAGTCTGTATACCAACTTTTAAACTCTGTTTCTTTTGGGATCCCATGTATATAACCGCTTAATTATATGAAATGAAACTTTTGAGACCAAAACCTTTTTTTTAACCCTAGCTCATACTTGTTTAGTGACACATTTTTAAATTAATGACTTGATTAGCAAGTCTTGCACCTTTATGAGTACACAGTGTAGCGATCTTGGCTATCCAGGGCGTTACATTGCGTGTCCCATAAATGAATCCTATTTATAGGCTCATGGATGTACATATGGGCCTATGGGCCACGTTCAATTGACATTACAAGCATAACAAAATAATAACATAAATAATGTTATTTACATTTAAAACAATTAAATATCTCTAAAATGTAATGCCCTGAATTCTCTGATGTGTTTTAATGGCGGGAATGGTAGGCCGGGAGGGCCATACTTGTTTAATTATACCATTAAATGATAATATGCATGCTTATGTGAATTATATTATGATATGATGTTAAATGCATGCATGTGGGTCCACATTTCATGACAGGGGTATTTTGGTAATTTGGCCCGAGGGCATAATTGTATATTTGTATGTGTCGGTGATATATTGTTAAGGCCACATTATAATGAGGATTTGTTCGAGCCATTCGGCATGAGACGATCTTTGAATATCAAGTAGGAGTTTAGTCATAACGGGATTAAGTTCGAGGCTCGGGATGAGTCTCGGGGAGATTTTAATGGTTAGAGCGTTGCCGGGAATAAAAGGGTAACAAGATATGAATTATTGGTATTTGAGGATATCGAGAATAGTGGGAATTGGAGAGCGTTAATTATGATTAACGAAATAGGTGAAAGATGACGATTTTACCCTTGGGGAGACTTTAGAAGCTTTAAATGACCTCGGGGCATTAGGGTCATTTGGCTTAGGATATATATGGTTTAAGTTGGCTGCAAAAACATATAGAACAAAACAGAGCAAGGTTTCCTCTTCTCGTACACCACCTTCGCTCTATCTCCCTTTGAGATTTTTGGTCCCAAATTGAAGTATCAAGCTAGGAAATCAAAGCTTGGAGGTTATAGACCTAGTTCATCTACTAAGGAGGATTCAAAACCAGGTGAAGGTAAGAAATTGTCCATGAGTTTTAAGTTATACTCTGTTTTTCTTTTAGTTTTCAGCCTATAGATTTTGATGTGGAAAGTTGGAATCAATGGGAGTTTTGTGTAAGATTGATTGGGTTTTGGTGAGGGGGTGATGTAGATGAGGTTTAGGGGTTGAATTGGATGTTTTGGTAAGGTTTGGGATTGGTTTGGAAGGTTGGTTTCAAGGGGAATCGCAAGGAGGGAAAATCAATGGAGCTGCTGGTCTAAAGTTGGTGCCCCAGCGCCAGTCCTAGCGCCCCAGCGCTATGCAGGGCAGAGAGTAGCCCTCTCTGTTTCTGGGGCAGTGCCTAAGCGCTAAGTCAGTTTCAGGGTGTGTTGTTTTTAGGGCTCGGGATGGTTTTTAAGGCTCGGGGGTTGGTTCCTTTACCCCTTTTGAGTAGTTTGAGAGTCCCGAGAGTGAGGGATTGATCCCGGGAGTGTGGTTTAGATTGTGAACCATTCATTGATTTACTTTATTGATGGTTTCTAATTGGTTATGATTAGGTAACTGCTCAGGAATCTAAAGGTTGATCGTTCTCAAGGGTCGTTCTTATATTATTTCTCGCTCGAACCCGAGGTAAGAAAACCGCACCCTGTGTATTTGTGACATGCGCGATTGTATTGAGGCATGTTGATTGATAAACGTGGACATGTATTTCCTATTTAATGCTAGCGAATGTTGTATAGTTGTATATGTACTGACTAGTCAAGGACACTGACCTAAGAGTCAGAAATGGCATAGCATCATAAACGCCGAGCCAAATGAAGATTAGATCTAATCGATATCAGCGTTGAATGGCTCTAAGGCATTAACGCTGGACCGACCCTAAGGTCGATGAACTTATAAGCGCTTGTCTAGTCTAAGACTAGTTACTAGAGCCAGGGCTTAAGGCCCTGGTGACTGCTTGTAACATGGCTAGGGATCGCTGTTCCAGGGTTATGACTCTATGGTCAGGAGGAAGGTTATGTTGGTGACTAGTCACCATGCACCTATCTTGTTCGAACTAATAAAGGTTCACCTATCTAATAAGCCCCGGTGACCCTATCGTCACAAGGCTAAAGGGAGCTGGACCCAACCTAGTGACTTTTGCGATTGTCGCCTATTTGTTTGGACTGATAGTCCTGAATGATTATTACGATCATTATTGATATTATATCATGATTTATTGTGTTTTCTTGCTGGGCTTTGGCTCATGGGTGCTATGTGGTGCAGGTAAAGGGAAAGAAAAGCTCACCCAGCCTTGAGTGGAGAGCTTAGGTGGTGATGTGTACATATGCGGCCGCTTGACCACCACGGGTAAGGAGTTCTCAGGGGAACTAGGGGGTTACCCTATTCTTTTGTCGCTTAGGTTGGCGGGTTTGTAATTTTGAAACTGTAATGACAATTTTGAGTTGTAAATAACTTGTAAATGTTTTAATGAGCCCACGAACAGTTTTATGTATAAAATAAAATATATCATTTCCTTTTTATTGTTTTTCCACCTTAGCCTGTTAATGACACTTAGAACACGTTTTTAACCAAAGGACTCGGGTAGCGGGTCAAATTTCTGGTTCACCGTAACTGTTCTGGGGTAACCAGGGCGTTACATAAAATATCTAACTTATAATGGTTCCCGAGCGTTTGTCTCAGTTCGACGAGCAACTCTGGTTGGATGCTTTTATATACCTTCTTTTCTTGATGCTCAACATATTCATGCACCTATCGAGCAGCTTAATTTCTTCTTGACACTCTGGTCGTCGGTCAACCAGACCTTCATTAATAGTCAGTCACATAATGTTCATGTGCCTCTTTAGCATGCCATGATGCAAATATTTAGGAAAACATAATGAATATTGTTTTCGAAATATTAGGTTTCTAAAAATGTTGTTTCATATCTTATTGTTTTGGGACTCAACCTTAGGTGTGGTTGTTGGATATATATATATATATATATAAAGTGACATTTATTGTGCCACGGGTTTTGTGGCACAAAAAGTCATTTTCACGCCACAATTTTAGTGGCACAAAAAGTGAGTCTTTTTGCATCTAGGTCTATTGCACTATAAGTACATGTGGCACAATAACCCTTTTTATGATGCGATTTTAATAGCACGAAAATCCTTTTTCATAGTAGTAATTATTTGAGTTAGTATTAATCTAGTTTTAATTTTGTTTATGCGGGAACTATTTATACTACAATTGATTTTGTTTGGGTAGATTGTGAATGATTTTGGACACAAATATATGATTTTATTTTCCTATTGAAATTTTATTTTTATTATTATTTTAGACTTTTAAGTAATTTTCCCATTAGGTTGTCATGTACTTGATATATTTAATTACGTGTGTTGACCACAGTTTTGGCCAACACGTGAGTAGACGCAAAAACGACAATAAATAGAATAACTCCGAATAGAAATTAAACGACACATAAAATTTTATAGTGGTTCAGTCCCAAAGAATTGGTAATAACCTACTCCACTTGGTGTTTGTATATATGCCAACCTACACTTAAGATCAGATGAACCTGGGTCAACTGAGTTTCTCAAGTGTAAGCAGGAAATAGTCTTACAAAATCTCTCTCAAATCTCCCAAAATCAAAAGTCCCACAAATGATGCCATGAACCCTCTATTTATAGGCTCCTGAATCGTACATAAGGGTCTTGAGTTTTTACTCAGTCCTTGGTTGTTTCAACCAACTTTAATTAATAAAATAATCAATAAATTCAAGATACAATAACATGGGCTCTTATTTCGGGATATCTGAGAAAATCCCATGGTAGTTACAGACAATTATGGCTGAAAATGTTGCTGGCATTCCGCTAGAGAAGTTACTAGGCAGTTAGCTCCTGAGATTTTGAAATATCTGGTCAGCTATGCTCCTTTACCTGCATATCTGGTCGGATATGCTCCTTCGTCTGACATCTCTGGTCGGATATGCTCCTTTGTCTGACATCTCTGGCGGATATGCTTCTTCCTGACCAGGTGAATTTACATTTGCAACCCCAGATCAGTGGTTTTCCCAACTAGAGTGAACCACCTGTGCAATCACTGGTCAGTGTTTTTCCCGACCAATGGTGCAATGATAACTCTACCCAATAGGTCATTTCCTAACCTTAACACTTCCTCCGATTAGCACATTTATTGACCATTAATGTGCCACTTAGTATAAGTGCATTACTACCTGTCACTTAAAATTGCCATATCATTGCACTAAAATTATGGGGATAACAAAACTATATTTGCACCAAAACAATGACGTTGATTACATTTTTTGTAAAAAGAAATTATTTAAATATTTAAGTGATAAGAATTACACCATACTTAAAACCTATGTTTGATAGAGTGGAAAAAAGAGATGAAGAAAATTTTTGGAGAGAAAGAAAACAAATGTATGTTTGGTATGAGAGAAAAGATGTTGGAAGAGAAAAATGAGTGAAAAAAAAAGTGGGTAGAAACATTTTTCAAATAGAAAAAAAATATTAAATTACTAATGTAACTTTATTTTATTAATTTTAGAGGTGTAAAAGTAATTATAAAACAATTTAATTTTTTTACTTCCTCACTACCAAACAACTATAAAGTATAAATCATTTTTTTTATCTTAATATTTTCAAACATAATGTAGCACTTCCACCACAAATTACCCTAAAAAATTGCACTTTCATATTGTATCTAATATTATAATAGATACTATATAATTTTCTTGCAACTTTTAAAATTGAACAAATTAAAATAATATTAAATGTATATTATTAAGAGAAATTACCCAAAATACGATAATTTATCTTTATTTTTTATTTTTACGGTATATTTTATATCTTTTCATTTCTATATGTAAATCTTTTCAAGATTACATTAAAAATAATTTATTAGTTTTACTTTTACATTTTCTTCTTTGTTGTCTCACACACCCATTGTTTTTACATTTACGTGTTCCCGATAAAAATATTTTGTTATTTTCTTTTATCATATTTATATATTATAGAAAAAGAACATTTTGTTATTACCTAACTTTCAGTCCTATGAGTACTTGTTCTAAATAGATCATTGGGAATATTTTTCTTGCAATGACAATTTTGCTTACTCTCAAGATCAAGAAGCTGATTTCTGCCAATTTTTTTTTTAATCTTTTTCCCAATATTAATTTATATATATATTTATATACTCATGATTTTATTTAAAACATAAAGGAAATGAACCAAAATCATTATATAAATCAAACAATTTAACTTTTCATATTTTTTTGAAAAAAAATGAAGTAATAATGTATGATTTTGTAAGTCAATATCTAATATTTATTTCGATTTCTGCAAATCTTTTTGTTATATCCACTTTGACCGCAATTCATGCATTTATTTTTCGTTTTTGGTTTTTTGTTTCTCTCCCATGCATCTTTATATCTTCTTTTATTTGGTTTGCCTACTCTTATTCTTCATTCTGGAGGGTGTACTTTCACAGCTTTGATATGTTCATGTATTTCCCAAGTGTCTTCATTGCCTATAGGGTATATAATTTCTTTGTAGGTAGCAACCATGACTTCCTTTTTGTATTATGGAGAATAATATTGATAAGGATCTTGGTTCATGTCTTTACAACACAACAATTGTGTAGGCACAATGAAGTTGATCCATTTTACACTTGTTAAATCAAGTATATATTCTGTTATTAATATGGTAAAATAAGTAAATCAATGTGTTTAGAAACATAACCAATCTTATAAAAACAATTAAATTAATCTCATTATTCAACTATATTAAAACTATAACTCTTAAAGCAACATATAATGCAACATGTTAAACAATGCTTGAGCAACCTATAAATCAACATGTTAAAAAATCCTATATAGCTACATATACTCATAAACAACATATAAGCAGTCCTGAAAAAAAGTTCCATGAAACAAATAGTAAACCGACATAAGCACTGCCATAATCTTCCATTCAGCCAATTTCACAACAAATATATCTCACCAAAAAAAGTGAAGGTAACTAAATTGGTAATTCAGCCACATGGAAAAGAGTCCAACAATTACTAACAACCAACATCAATTGAAAAATAACCACATAGCTAAAGAGTCCAACAATATGACTCACAACCAACATTAATTGAAAAAAAAAAAACCAAATGTCACTCTAGTATAATTATCAGGTAGCAATAAAAAATGCTATATGACTATAGTAGAGTAGTTTAACAAAAACAGAGCCACATAAAAAATTATAGAATACTAAAGCATAAACTAAAATACATGCAACAAACCAAACACCAATAAAAAAACACAAATGAAAGATTAGAAATATATAAACAAGCTCTCTAGCAACCCATGAAACTCCTTAAGCAACCCAATAAAGCAACATGTTAAGCATCTTATAAAATTTCTTAAGCAACCCGTAAAACTCCGTAAGCAACCCATAAAGCAACATGTTAAGCAATTTATAAAACTTTTTAAGCAACTCATTGAGCAATCAAATAAAGCAACATTTTAAGCAACTTATAAAATTGCTTAAGCAATCCATAAAACTTCTTAAACAACCTATAAAACTCCTTAAACAATCTGTTAATAAGCAACTCATAAAGCAACTTGTTAAGCAACCTATAAATCAACATGTTAAGTAACTTATAAAACTACGTAAGCAATTCATAAAACCCGTTATGAACAACCCAATAAAACAGCATGTTATGCAACTTATGAAATTGCTTAAGCAATCCGTAAAACTCCTTAAGCAACCTATAAAACTTCTTAAGTAACATGTTAAACAACTTATAAAACTCTTTAAGTAACCCATAAAACAACTTGTCAAGCAACTTATAAAACTACTTAAGCAACTCATAATTTTTTTTAAGCAACTTGTTAAGCAACTTATAAAACTTCTTTGTTTTAGCCTCTCAAAACAGAGTTTTTTTTTTATATAAATAATGAAAGTTATTTTTTAATGAAGTGATGAGTTTCTTTTTTTTTCTACATAAAGTATTTGTTTATATGTTTTTACAATTACTGTATATAAAGTTTGAACTATATATATATATAAGAGCAAAATAGTATATATAATTGAATCTGGGTTAACAAATGCAGTAGAATTTATCAAGTACAATACAACCTAGTATCTAATATTTTCTATAAATATATATGACTAAAACAGTGCATAAGGCAATCATCTTTGCTTGAACCAGGAAATTATTGAAAATAGGTATAATTTGAGATTAATATATATATATATATATCCTATAGAGTAATTAATACATAAGTGAAAAATAAGATATAGTAACAAAGAAACTTTTTTAGCTAAGACGTAATCTTGAAAGAAAAACTTAAATATATATATTAATGAAAGAAATTTTAAATCAATGTATAAATGACAAAAAACATTATTATAAATATATTAATGAAAAAACCCAATTATTAATTACTATTCTCTCTTGCAAAATTATATATTAGGAAAGAAATAGGTAAATTAATTTTTCTTTTCTCTCGTTTGCTTGGATTCAAAAAAAATAAATATATATATATTTTAAAAATAAATACATTCTAGGGTACAACTTTACAACATTTGTAGGTACATAATTTTCTCCCACAAGAATTTTCCCTTTTAAATTATGAGTTACAAACATTGGACTCAACGGAAAAGAAACTTATTTCCACTCCAATATACCATAATCGGGTAAACCCAAGGTAGCGCCTCCTCCGGCGAAGCTATTTTCTCCTTTCCAAATTCATACAAAATCCCTAATTTCTATCTCTATCGCCCCCAATTGGCTCCTCCGGCCAACCCACTTCGCCGGTTCTCTGCCCTTCAACGCTGCCAGGTATCTTATATATGTTCGTTACTCTATTTTCAATTTATATATGTTTTGGATTAGAAATTTAAGACATGTAGTGCTGAGCTTAAATTCATGCATATAGGAAAGTTGGAATCCAGGGTAGCATTCTCTATCGGAAAAAAATTAAATCAATTTTTTTGTAAGAGTTGGTTTCCCAAATTAAATTATAAGATTATCTATTTGGAAAGTATATTTGTGCTTCAAAGATTATGAAATTTTGCTTCTTTTGTTTTGGAAAGTGATTTATATACATATTTGTAGTATTGGGATTTTTTGTTTGTATTGATATTTTAAATTTGAAAGTTGAGAATTTCAATTAATGGATCTGAAAATGATTGACTATGGTCAAATGGTTATTAAGGAATTGAGTTTGTTGTTCATGGTAAAAGCACATTCCTTTTCACATTTTGAGCTGAGTTGATACCAAACAAAAGTACCCTATAATTGTGTTCACTAGAATCTTATTAAGTTGTTTTCAATCAGTAGATTCAGATTTTGTTTGTGGGTATGCATTTTCATATAAATATAATGATGAAGGAGGAATTGTTAACCTGGATTTAGTGCATTAGGTCGACATTTAAATCTAATGATGAAGTATTTTGGTTGAGCAATTAGGTTTTGTTTCTTATGGTTTGTTTGGTTTAATTTTAAATTTTATGGGTTATTTTGATTAAATTAGTTTAATTGGGATTGTGATACTATTATTTGGGTGTTATTATGTAAGTATCTATCTCATTGAATGATTGTCCTTGGATTTTCACAAATGATGCAGAGTTTGATTGAAAAATAACTTGGTCTGTTAGCCTCATTCTTGAAATTAATCGTAACTTCAATTTATTTATTTGTTGATTTGTCTAAGCTTCCTCTCTCTCTCTCTCTCTCTCTCTCTCTCTCTCTCTTTTCTGTTAAGTGTTGTTGTTTAACCAAATTATTGAGAAGCAGTACTTATTGAATTATAATTGTGTTTATGGAACGAGTAGTGTGCTTGTTAATGACATTCATAAGTTTGTTGCTTCTGTTTAGTGTGGTCCCTTATAAATTTTAAGCTTGTGTCTTGCTCGTTGATTGCACTAAATTTGTGTTGAAAAGAATCAAGTTTCCCTTAGAACTATGTTGCGATTCAATGGACATATATTAGTGGATTCAAAACTGATTGATCTATTTCTATCATCACGTTGTATTTATATGATGAAAAATGACCAAAGGGGACTTTGGCTGGTTAGCTCATTAATTCTGAGTGTTTCCTTGCTAAACCCCTTTTGAATCGGCTGTTTCTTTGGTTCTTTCTCAAATTCCTCAAACCATCTTCTAATATGATGTTGGTGAATACTGAATAACATAACTGGCACGGCAAGCTCAATACTTTAGTGACTATGGTCAAAGGGTTACATTGGAATTGAGTTCACTGTTCATGGTAAAAGCACATTCTGTTTCGCATTAGACCTTAGTTGATACCAAATGAAAGTGTCCTATAATTGGGTTCAGTAGAATTTTATGATTCATGTTTTAAACCTCCCCGCCTTTGAATAGTTGTTGTATCATATCATTTTAAACACTCCCTGCTTTTGAATAGCTGTTGTATTATATCATTTCAAACACTTCCAGCTTTTGAATAGTTCTGTCTTGGGGGACTCTAATTGGTGCAATGTGACTTGTAAAAATGCAGCAGATGATATTTGTACACCTTTTATACAAGAAAGGTACTCTTAGTACATAGTTGGATAGATGGCGGAAAGAAGGAGAAATTCAAAAACTTCAGAGGGGCATTCTATCAAAGCTTCAGGGATGATCCGGCATGGTACATTTTCGGGGTCAGGTCCTGCTGCTGGCAAGGGAATCTTAGAAACAATACATCGTGCGGAACTACTAGAGACTAAAATTGCAGCTCAGGCTGCTGAGATAAAACAACTTGCAGGGGACAATCAAAGATTGGCTTCTACTCATGTTGCTATGAGGGAAGAGCTTGTAACTGCTGAGCATGAAATACAAAGACTCAAAATGCACATGAGAAATCTCCAGACTGAAAGCGATGTTCAGCTCCGAGTTTTGATTGATAGGATTAAAAGAATGGAAGCTGATATTAGAGCTGGAGAAAGTGTTAGGAATGATCTGCAACAGGCTTGTAAGGAAGCACAGAGCTTGGTCACTGCACGGCGAGAGCTAAATCTTCGAATTCAAGAGGCCACTCAGGAATTGCAGAAAGTCCATAGTGAGATTAAGAGTCTACCAGATTTGCATGCTGAACTTGACAGTTTGCGAAAAGAGCACCAGAGGTTGCGGTGAGTATTGCAAATTGCTAGCTTTAATGATACTTCTAACTTTATTGGATTTATACTACTCAACTTTCATACTATTTACTAATTGCATCATTGACACAATGACTTTTGGCTGAAATCAATTTAATTTAGTGGATGGAGCCATTTCTTTATGCTTCTTTGTCATATAAGCTTAAGACCAAAAGTGCTGTTGCAGTATAGTGTTTAAGCTAGTGATAATTCCTCGTATTGTCTATAGAGAATGGTATAATTGTTCTATCTAATATAACAACTTTCAGTCTAAACAATGTTGGTGTTTCGTACATGAACAAAAACCGTCATCTTTGCGCTTTGAACTATGCTGGAATAATCTCATGTAGTCTGCTAATTCTTGAAGTATGTACTTAAAACAGTGACACATTTGAGTATGAAAAGGGGTTAAACATCAATGAAGTTGAAGAACTGCGAGCAATGGAGAATAATCTTATTTCGATGGCTAGAGAAGTGGAGAAGTTGCGCATTCAAGTCTCTAATGCAGAGAAGAGAGCCCAGGGTAACTTTATTTTCTTGTAGTTGAGGAAGCTTTGTTACTCACAAATTTTCTTTTAGTTAGTTATCTGGTATTAACTAATCCATTTGATACAGCAACAAAATCATCTAGTACAACACCAAATCCATCTAGTACGGCACCAAATTCATATACTGGTGGATACCTGAATCACGAGCTTCCATACCAGCCCCCAATGGAAGGCTCTGCTCCCTATTATGATTCTCATGCTCGATCTAACGTTCAGATGGGTGTTTGGCCACCAGGAGAGGGAATGATTCCGCAAGAAAGTAACAGAGTCATGGCTGCTGCTGGTGCAGCTTTCCCTGATGCAAGGGTTGCGACTGCTCCTTCAACCGGAGTTGATGCTGCCGCTAACTTGGGGGTTGCTGCTGTCCCTACTGGCAGAGGTTCTGTCACGCCTACAAGTGCAGATGCTGCTGTCTCTACCAGCAGAGGTGCTATCACTTCTAATAGAGCAGATGCTGCTGTCCCTGCTGCCAATAGGGGTGCTTCTGGCTCTACTAGTCCTTGACCCTACTCATGGCGAAGGGTGGGTTCAGAAAAAGCTGCTGTTGGTAAATCTCTCCAACAGCTTCGCTGATTTTACAATGCGGGGCGGAGTCATGTGTTTTTATAACGAGGAACTGTATCCCAAGAGGGGCAGCTTAAAAGTTCATATGGTTTGCTCTCAGAGGTCTGTGGTTCGAGTTCTTCCTGGATTAACAATTGTTATAGTTTCTTAGTCTCTCAAATATTGTAGGGTTAGATGTTATAGATGTGGAGTCTAGTTTTAAAAAAAGAAAATAGTGGAGAATAGTAGAACAGATCTCTGTAGCCAGCAATCTCAGCAATCATGCCCTATAAGATTGCAAAATGTTGGGTCCCTGATTTATGAAGAAATAGGCTTCATTGTTAGTTGATATGTGTAGGGGAAGGAAAGCTCAACTGCAAATGTATTGAAAAATCTGTTGAGAATATCTTTAGAAATAGAAAAATGCATATTGTTAACCTGTCTTTGTGCTTCCTTCCTATTATGTTGATGATTTTAAAGTTTTTTTGGGCTAAAAAGAAATACGAATTAGTTGGAACTTGAATAAAAAATAATAATGAAAAGATAAAAGAATTTCTTTTCCTAACATTTTATAGTAAACTTTTTTCGATCTTTATTTTTTCACTATATACTTAATTGTTGTAAATTTAATTTAACTATTAATTTTTCTTGACAAAAAATATTTTCTTACTTATGTTTAAATCTAACAAAAAGAATGAAATTATTTGGAATTATTTGTTTTTTCTCCCTAAAATTCAGGCCACAATTAGAGGATTAAGAAGAAAAAAAAATAGGCACAAAATAATTGCTCTCATATCATATCATGTCTCACATCTAATATTTTCATGTTTATACGCATCTATATCCAAAAAAAATTTTCCCCAAATTTACTTGGAAAAAAAAAACTATCAATAGGAGTGTATTGGTGTTTTGAATGATTAACAGACAATTTCCCCCCAAATTTACTTGGTTCTCCAGTAAGAAATTGAAAGATTGGAACAAAATAAAACATGGGAAGATTATATTAAGCAAAACCGTTAAAAAAACAGTAAAAAACTAAAATATAAAAATGAAAACAAAATATAATATATATTTTATTTATTTTACAAAATGTAGTGTATATGGGTAAATTCATCTTTCTTAATTCTTATAATAATATTTTTTTTACTGATTTTTTTAAAATTCTTTAGGTATTTGCAGTATACAATATTTCACATTTGTAACAGTTAAATATCTAATAATTTATTTTTACGATAAAAATATTAAATATTCATTAAAGATAAATAATTAATATTTTTTCTTTACAACAAAAATACTTAAATTTGCTAAAATATTGCTTTGGTAAGTACCTCTTAGAGTTGTTAATGATATTAACTAAGCAGACATTTGTCACCTTATAATTGGTACATTTCATAATTTTTTTAACAAATATTTTTAATTAGAAAAATAAATTAAAAAGATATTTTAAATTAATTCAAATTTAAAAAATACATATTTTGAGGACAACAATACATAAATGACTGGGGTCATACATATCTAGTGAGTCCTACTAATAAAAATAATGTTTTAGCAAGAATATTTTTACTACAAACAAAAATGATTAAATATTTATCTTTTAACCTATATTGAATATGGGATATTTTTTGCCATAAAAATAAAAAGTTAAAAATATTGGTTGGGTATTTGTGTCTCAAATATTTTTTTTATGAATAAAGAAATTTTTTTAATTCTTATAATAATTTAATATTTTGGCACCGGCAGGGTTTTAGTGGCATTTCATTGCAGTTCAGCTCTTAGCTTCAAAGCATAGCAATCGAGCTAGGGTTTTAGCAGAAGAAAGAGAGAGAGAAAGAGATGTTGTACATAGTGGGATTGGGATTGGGTGACGAGAGAGACATAACTCTTAGAGGCTTAGAGGCAGTGAAGCAATGCGACAAGGTCTACATCGAAGCTTATACTTCTCTTCTCTCTTTCGGTATCTCTTCAGATGGCCTTTCTACCCTGGTACACTTCTTTCTCTTCTCTTCAATTTGGTTACTTTCTTTTGCACCAACTTCCAAAGCTAACAACTTTATTGATTAATTTCATTTTTCATTGGTCAGGAAAAACTTTATGGAAGGCCAGTGATTCTTGCCGATAGAGAAATGGTTGAGGAAAAAGCTGATGAAATACTCTCAGCTGCTCGTGTTTCTGATGTGGCTTTCCTTGTAGTTGGCGATCCTTTTGGGTATGTTCGTTCAATTTTCTGTTTTGCTATTCTTTGTGATTTTTTTTTTCTTGTTTATACTAGAAATTATATCATTTCTTCCTCATTAGATGAATGTTACATGTATGTATATATGCATTGCTGATTTGGGCCATCTTCAAATTCCATGGATATGTAGAAGAAGATAATTGTGATCATAAATATTCTTACTTAGCTGCACAAGGACCTTTGAAAGTCCTTAGATTGTAACTGTTCGTTTTTATTCATTTTGGTCATGTTTGGCAAGTAGTTTTGGATTGGATAAAATCTAATTTGAGACAAATTTATAATTTTTTTTCTCAATTTTCTCAATGAGATTAAATTATCCTATTGTAGTTGGATTAATTGGGTTTTCAGATTCATATTGTCAAACTTTTCTCTAATCTTTATTCAATCTTACTTTCCAAACATGACATATATATACATGCGATTCTTTGTTCAATTTACTTAAATTTCCCTCTATTATTCCTCATGTTTACATATGGACTTCCTATTCAGAGTAACAACTCACACTGATCTTGTTGTTCGGGCAAAGAAATTGGGTATTGTTGTCAAAGTAATACACAATGCTTCGGTGATGAATGCCATTGGAATTTGTGGGTTGCAGCTCTACCGTTACGGAGAGACAATGTCAATACCATTCTTTACTGAAACCTGGAGACCAGACAACTTCTATGAGAAAATTCAAAGCAACCGGAATCTTGGTCTACATACTCTCTGCTTATTAGGTGAGGTGAGACAAGGTTCTCTGAAAGTCTGATAAGAGTTGCAAAATTTGAGATTCTTATTAACACAAACATTTCTTTTTACTTTTGTTATCACAGATATTCGTGTGAAGGAACCCTCCCTAGAATCTTTATGCATGTATGTTTTCAAGTGATTGACCATTTTTTTATTGTACAAAAATCATTTTCAAACACAGCTGTCGAAAATGCTTGACATCCTGTTTGGAATGTCATTTTGCAAAGAATTATGAAAAGAAAGCAATTTTCACCAATTTTTTTTGTTTGGATTGCAAGACCAACTAATGCCTTCTCTTTGTATTTTTTGTTTAATTTTAGAGGGAAGAAGCAGTATGAACCACCTAGGTACATGACAATAAAGACTTCCATTGAGCAACTCCTGGAAGTTGTGTAAGCAAAAGTAGAATCTGGTACGATAACTACTACTATTACTCTATGACTCACTCATGTCTTAACTTTGAATTTCAAAGAACTAAATCAGACTTAGTTTATCAATTTAACATTAAATGTTATTGTATTATGTTGCATTGCAGTCTACAATGAAGACACATAGTGTGTTGGTTTTGCTAGAATTGGAAGTGAAGATCAAATCGTTGTGGCTGGTACAATGAAGCAACTTCAATTGATAGATTTTGGAGCTCCTCTTCACTGTCTTGTCATAACAGGCAATACCCATCCAGTGGAAGAAGAAATGCTGGATTTCTATAGAGTGGGAAAAGAGAATCTGGAGCAAGTAGCTGACAGGACTTTATAATTTTTGGCCTTTGTTTTGATCCTTTGATGTAATAGTTGTGTGCTTTCGTTAGTTGTGGAAGCACACGTTTAAGTAAGGTTGTATTCGAAATTCATCTAATATTATTTGAGTTTTGTTATAAAGTACATTAAGGTGTCCAACACTACTTAAATCGGCATAGGCATCGCATGTGTTTTTGAATATTTTCTTGAGCATTCCCACTGTTGTTAACACTAAGAAAGGGCTATTGTTTGTTACCTCTTCAATTTCATGTTTTTTTCCTATCAAATAGTACTGTAGGAGTGTGCAACTACTCAAATTTTGACATGTTATTATGTATAAAATTAAACTCTTCAAAAGAGTTAATTTATGATTTTAAATGCTGAACAGGAATTAGCACAAGAATTTGACAAATTTCTTCTTTTTTAAGTTGATATTGGTTAATGAGAAATTATATAATGCCTTCTTAACAATGTTCTGTCTTCACAATTTGATTGGCGCCATTCCTTTTTTTTTTTTTTTTTGCATTCTTTATAAATGGATTTCCATATAATCTTGAAATTGTAAATGTCCTTTTTTTTCCTTGACACTTTAATTTTTTTAGTTTAAAACTAGGAATTTTTGCACCTGACATATACCTTTTTTATTTACAAATTATGCTATCCACACTTTTAACTACAAAAATAGTGAGATTTACACACACACACCAAATAGTACATAATTTTCTATCAGAAGACAACTTTTTTGCTCTACTTTTTCCTTCCCTCTCGGCCTTTTTATCTCATTTCACACTATTTTCCATAGGCTAGGAGCACCCATAATACATGATGTAAAAATAAATATATCTTCATTATTTAGAGAAAAATAGTGTATTTAAACTCCATTAAATGTTATACTCTATAAGTATTTTAACTCAAGCTCTATTCTCTCTACATTTAGAAAACATTATTCATCATTGGAATGTTTTTTAATAATATATCTCTCCTCTCACTTTTTCTCATCTTTTCTTATTATTTTACATTTAAAATGAATAAAAATATATATATATATAATATTTAAATGTTATAAATAAAAAAAAAAACATAGAAACTAGTGTATGATGAAATGCAAAAGTTTGATATAAATTAGAAAGAAAAAAAAGAAGTTTTGGTGATGTACTAAGACAGAGTAGAGAAGGTGATAAGAGTACTCTAACATTTCGCCTAAGTAACAATTCACCGCTTATTAATGGTTCTCCTTTGACTTTTGTTGTTTTATATTTTATTTTATTGTTAGAGTATCTCTAATGCTGTAACCACAAAAGTGGCTTGATCACTCTTTGTTAGACCACATGCCATCGAGGCATTGCCAAGTCTGTTTCCATCTTTTGATGCTAGAGACATTGCTTAATAGTGGCAAAAGCAACGTTGCTTTCCTTTTATTTTATTTTAAAATAATATTTTAAGATAAATTATGTACTTTTGGCAACCAACGTAAACGTAATTACTATCATTGGAGATGTTCTTAGAGCATATAAAATATTTTATCAGGACAAAACAAACCTATTAAATGTTCCTCCATTGATTATTTTACATTTTAATTATTTAATCAAAACATATAAAGTATTTTATCAAGAGAAATCATTATAACTTCTATAAACATACAAGTAGATTATCAAAAATATAAATATAGAATTTACCATAAAATAACCGACACAATAAGTTATTATGGAATAATAAAAAAATTATTTTTAATTCTAGAATTTACCAAAATGTAATCTAAATCATATAAAGACTTTCCAAAAAGTAACATTTTTATTTATTTAAATAGGGCCAAAAAGTAATCCAAATAATATATTAAATACGTTATTAAAAGTTAACTACTTAGTAAACAATTGGCAATATAATAATGTAGAAATTACATTTTATATGAACTTTTAATTGATATTTTAAAAAATATGGCTTTTTTTTTAACTTAACTTTTTTATGGCTTTTAATACTTTTTAATCACTTTTGTGGTTTTTTTTCCCATATTTTTGTTATGATGTCTTATTTTGCCATATGTTTGTTTCTAATGATTTTTTTTTACAAATCCAGGAGTAGTAATGTAATTTTCTTTTATTTAAGTTTTTAAAATTTTACAAAGGCATTTAACTTTTTCAGTTTTACTTTTACTTTACCTTTTTTCGATTCAGTTTTTTTCCTTTGTTCCCGAGTGTTCTTTCTTTTTTTCAGTTTTTTGCATGCATTTTGGGTTTGGTGATCGGTGTTGTTGATGAGTATTTTGGGGTGATCGGAGTTGTTTTCGGTCATCGGAGTTGCTGAATAGGAGTTTGGTCGACTGAAATTTTCATAAATTTTGGCTAACGGTCTTGAACGCCGTTGGTATGCGTCGTTTTCCTCGAACTCCGACGGTTCCTGCCGACAATGCAGCCGACAATGCAGGACCTAACGTTAAGGTATCTGGTTTCTTTCAGTGTTTTGGTTTGGTTGTTAGTTTGATTTTTGTTTATTTGAGTTGGAATTGTATATTTCTTTGTATGTTGTTTTCTTTGTTCATATTTTCATTTTTTGTATTTATGTTTATGTTTTTTAAGGGAGGTAATGTTGGTTCTTCATCAACAAGTGTTGATGGCGGTTTGCGTTCTTCCCCTCAAGTTAAGGATTCTTCAAGGATCAAGAGAACTGCTGCTGGGACAAAGAAAGATCGTCAGAGTAGAGTTAAGGTACCTAGTTACCTTGATTTTTGTTTTCGATGTGTATATGTATGTTTTTCCTTTTTGTTGCATCTTTCCCTTGAGGGAAATCTTATATGATATATGTAATTCCCACATATATGATTAATATCATATGCCTTCATCTTGATATCAGATTATGATGAAACTGGCTCTGACTTGCTGTAACTTCAAGTTTAGAGCATGTATTTATATATATATATATATAAATATCTAAATGTGTGTTTGTGTGTGGTTTTGTCAATGAAATAATGATAAAACTTGCTCATACTCCTTGACGTATACTACTAATTTCATACATTCACAGTTCGACATTTAACAAAGTTCAAAGTAACTAGGTCACTAGAAAAACATACATATAAACAAAGTTCAAAGTGCATTCTACAGGTATTGTTTTCTGTTTGTGGTCCCTTGTTTCTTTGATATGGTTTAAGTGTATGATTATGTTTATTATGTTTAGTTTTTTTGTCATGTGTTCTTATGTGGTCCCTAGTTTCTTTTCAATTGATTTACTTTTATCATTTGTTGTTATTTTAATGTTTTAAGTTTCCCTGTTATCTATCTTTTTTTATAATTTTTTTTGACCTTTTTAGGTTCCTAGTTAGTTGTTGATGTTTAGTGCTTTTTTTTTTAAAGTTAATAGTTTATATGTGTTTGGCATTGCTTTCCTTTTTGTGGTTCCTGTTTACTTTTTATGGTTTAATCGTATTATTATGTTTCTTAAGTTTTAGTGTCTTGTAATGTGTTATCATGTGGTCCCTAGTTACTTTTGTGTTGATTTTCTTTTATAATTTTTTGTTATTTTAATGTTAGCTTTTCATTGTTCTATATGTTTTCCACTTTTCTTTTCATTTTATTTTTTATAATTTTTTGTTGGATTTATAGGTACCGAGTTAGTTGTTTATGTTTATTGTTTTATAATAGGTACCTAGTTACCTTGTTTGTTTTCCTCCCTTCATATTATTCATAGTTTCTTTATTCTGTTTAGTGTTATGTTATCAGTCTGTAATTGATTCCCATGTTTGTTTTTAGGATGCGCATTTCAGAATTAAACCTGATAGGCGTTTTGGTAGTAAAGTCCAACAGTGGAATAAGCCTTCTGTTATTAGTGAGATTAAGGCAATTTTAAGTTCGAAACAAAAAGCAATGTTTCGAAGAACTCCATTCGGTCATTTTTTGGATATGCCTGATATTACATTTCAGGCACAGTTATTTCATAGTGTTTTGCTTCGGGAGGTTTATCAAAAAAACGAAGAATCCGAGTTTTGGTTTAACTTGGGTGGCACATTAGTTAGGTTCTCAATTAGTGAGTTTGCCCTCATTACTGGTTTGAAATGTGTGGGCAGTGTTGACTTTGGCATGTTCAAAGAGGCTGATTTAGGGCTTAGGAAATCTCTTTTTCCATTGTACGAAGGTAAACCCAGGAAGGAAGAAAAACTTAGGAAAGAGGAGGTTGCATGTGCGTTTAATGATAAAAACTTGAAGAAGAAAGGTGATGAGGTTGTCGTTAAGTTGGCTATTGTTCATTTGTTAGCCAATTTTTTGTTCGGGACACAAACTGAGACTCGTGTTGACAACTCCTTCTTTGCCATGGTTGATTCTAATTTCGCTGAGATGAAGAAGTTTGCTTTTGGGAAAGTGTTGTGGCAAAGAACTAGGTGTGTGATGCGGGCAGTTTTGAAAGATACGAACGCCATGTATGATTATGTCCCTAGGAAAGCTGATGGGTCACTGGATAACTATAGTTATAAGTGCTATGGTTTCCCTATTGCTTTCCTTATATGGATATATGAGACAATTCCTTCTTGTTCTCAAGCGTTGTGTAGACGAGTTTATTGCTTGTTTCCAAGGATTCTGAATTGGACAAGAAGGGGAAGTGTGTCATATCAATATTTGGTTGATAACGTTCTGTTGGAGGAAGAGGTAATGATTTTGTTTTGTTTTTATTTTTTTTTTGTCATTCTCTTTCTATTTTTTATTATGTTTGTTTTATAGTTGGGTAACTAGTTACTTTGTTACAGTTATTTTGTGTCGTCTGTTTAAAAAAAAAAAATTGATTCTTGCAGTATGATGTTAATGTCATAATGCCTACTACTGAAGAAATGAGACTGCCTATTCTGAGAGGGTTGTCTTTTGAAAGAAAGTTTTTGCCAATAGATCCACCCGATGACGATGCTGCTAGTTCCTCAGATATGCATCAGGATCTTATTGCCATTCAATCAAAATTGGTTGAAGTGCAAGACTCCCAGAAGTCTATATTGATTGCAATTTCTGAATTGAAGGCATCCTTTACATCTGATTTTGCTTCTGTTATATCTTTGTTGGATGGTATTAAGGCATCTATGGCAGCTGGTAATCATAATGTTGGTGGAGAGTTTGAAGATCCTATGCATGCTGAGGCTTCTTCTGAGGTAACTTGTTTCTATTGTGTTGTGTGTTTCCCTTTTATGATGTCTAATTTGGTTCTATTTTGTTTAAAAATTGCTGGTTTTTGTATTCTTAGGATTTTTTTTATGGCCATTCCTCTGGGGGTTACCAAAATGTTGATATTGGTGAGGAGTTGGGGGCTGATTTGGAGCATTCCGTTCAGATTGCTTCACAAATTTTTACTACTGTTAAAGTAAGATCTTATTTTCGTTTTATTTGTTTAAGCAATTGGTTTATTTCCTCCGTGTTTTCTTGTTTGTAATGTAGTATTGGTTGTATATTTTTATTTATTTTTTAGGAGCCAATTAAAGTTGACTCAAGTGTATGCTCAAGTCCTCGAACTCCCACATTTCATGTCTCTAATGCAATATGGAGAGTTATTAATGATTCGGTTGAGAGGCCACTTAAAGAGAGTAGTTCTTTGGAGGATAAAAGTAAGTGGTCAATTGTGATGTATGATGATGCACAAGCAGTTGATACTGGACTGATTTTGGGAAGGAAAAGGCAAGCGAAGCCGAGCGCTGTTGTAAAATCTCCTTTCTTAACAAAATTTGGATCTTCTGAAGTTGGAGTGAAACAAAAAAGAAAGAGGACGATATTGGATAATATTTGTCCCTTTTCCAATGAACTTGGTGATAATTACACTAAAGAACAACTGTCTGAGTTTGACTCCTGGATTAATCGTGATTTGAAGAAAAGGAACAAGTATGTACAACCATTATTTGTTTTAAAGTTTGTTATATGTGTAATATGTATGATTAATTTGTTAACCTTTTTTTTTTTTTTTAATGTATTGTTCAGGTTCAAAAAATATGATGATAATTTTGTGGACCCACCAATTAACTTCATTTTTGTTCATATTTCTGAGAAGACTTGGTTTCATAGCCTTTATTTCTCTGAACAATTCGTTGATTCATCAGTGAGATTCTCCCTTTTTAATTTATCTGGTTTTTCATGTTGGGGTTTTTTTTTTCTTTTTTTTTTACATGGTAATAAGTCTAGTGATTTATTTATGCTATATATTATGATGTTATTGGGTAACCAGTTCCCTTACTGTTTGCTTTGTTGTAGTTCATTGGGTAACTGGTTACCCAAACATTGTAACTGGTTTTGTGTTGATGATGGTCACCAGTTACCCTTGTGTGACAGTTTTCTTGACTGTCATAGTAGATTTGTTTCTACCCATATCATTTTATAATCATGTATTTTTTTATTATGCATCATATTGATGTGATGATGTATTACTTGAGGAGAAATGTTAAATTGTCTAACGATTTGAAGAGAAGAGTATGTACGACTGACACTTGTTTTGGGCAAAACATAGTGTTTATGTATGAAGATTTTAAGAAAAAAGGTAGTGGTGCATTTAAAATAAATGAGAGCTGCGTTGCTTTGAAGATAATGAAGGGGGAATCCATGTTTTGTGCAACTCATTGGAATTTGCTTGATGATGTTGTCATGCCTGTTAATGTGAATGGTCTTATGCACTGGATTTTGTTGCACTTTAATGTACAGCAGAGATCTCTTACGGTGTATGATTCAATGTCTGGTGCAAAGCATGAAAATCATATTTTACCTGTCATTGAGGCATTTTTTGTTTTGATTCCTCTTCTATTGGAGATGATTGATTTCTATGTTCATAAAGTCTTGATGTTAGCTCGTATGATGTGGCAGAGAATGAGGCTTTGAAGTTGAGCATTGCTAAAGGCATTCCTCAACAAACTGATTGGTTAGTTTGTTTATTTGATTTTAGTTTTTTTTTTTTTTTTTTTTGTGTTTAGTTTTGTTTATATGTTCTTAGTTGTTTTTTTTTTTTACTTTTTTCTATTATGCAGTGATTGTGGGGTGTTTTCTACTTATTTTGCTGAGTAAATAATTCTTGGGAAGGAGAATGAGATGCCTAAAAATATTGATGTTCGTCTCCTTCACAAAGACATTGCTGTCAGCTTGTACTATCATGGAAAGAACAAAGAACTTGAGGGATACTTAACTAGCGAAGAGTTCATTGAGAAGCTTCTGGAGAGGAGACAAAAAAGAATGAAAATTGCTGCATAGGCTTTTAGTGATATTATATTTCTTTTGGTTTTTTATCTTTGCTACAACTGTAATTAAATGATGAATCAATTTATAGTTTAACAGTTAGCTTTTTTAAATTTCTGCTTATGTAAAACATTGGGATTCTTAAGGTCATTTTATATATACATATTAGTATATCGTTTTGTTAATTCTTTTGCTGCAAGCGTTGGGAAGAATGATTTAGAGGGTAACCAGGTACCTAGGTTGTTTATTTGCTAACATATCGAGGGTAACTGGTTACTTAATTGTTTTTTTTTTTAATTTTTTCCCCATTGGTTTGTTGTTTGTTAATTACAATTATTAATATATATTTTAGATAACACTTTAAAGTAGGTAGCTAGTTTTCTGTTTGTTTTTGTATTTTTTTTCCACTGTTTTATGGAATAATTTGAGGGAAACTAGTTCCCAGTTGGGTTGTTTAACTAATTTTATTGGTGATATTCGAGCAAGAATGATTTGGAGGGTAACCAGGTACTCAGGCTGTTTGTTTCCTAATATACTGAGGGTAACTGGTTACTTAAGTGTTTTTTTTTTTTTTCCGCCTAAGCTTGTCTTTTTTATAGTTATGCAACCAGTTTATTAAGTTAATATTAAAGTAACTTTAATATTATATATAGAGGAGTTTGTGATAGAAGAAAGTAAATGTTTTAATTTTTTTTTTTTTGGCTTTTAGATTGTTATAGTGGGGTAATTTATCTTGTATTGAAATTTTAGGGTAACCAGTTACCTATATCGTTGTTTTTGTTGTTAATTTTTGGTAACTGGGTACGATCATTTTTTTTTTCGTCATGGTTTATTTATAGTGATGGTAGCATTGAAAAATAAGAAGCAAACAAATCCAAGAAATTATTTTGAAAGGATTTTATAAGTTTGCATAATCAATCAATGTGTTTCATTTTGAAACAATCTTATTAAAATACTGAATGATACTTGATGAATATGAAAGTCTCTCTTTCAATGAGTAAAGCTATGAAAGGTTTGTTTTGCTGTAGAATATGAATCTATGTCTTTGGCTTTTTCTGTTTGTTTGGCTTCTCAAATGGAGGATTCCTGCAAGTCTTCCTGTTATGTCCTGGTTGTGCACATTTCCCACAGGTGATTATTACTTTATGTTCCCCTCTTGATCTTATTTGTTTCTTTCTTGGTCTTCCTGCAGGGATTGTTGCATTTGGAGGCATCACTATTATGTCCAAGTGTTGTGGGAGATTCCATTCATCTTTATGTCGCAAAGGATGAACATTTTCTTGATACAATGCTTTCAACGTTTCTGTTCTGTAGAATTTTGCACAATAATCATACACACTCAAGTTTCTCTTTGCAATGACAGCCACTGCCTGGCCACAAGG
The DNA here is from genome assembly GCF_963169125.1 of Humulus lupulus. Taxonomy (NCBI): domain Eukaryota; kingdom Viridiplantae; phylum Streptophyta; class Magnoliopsida; order Rosales; family Cannabaceae; genus Humulus; species Humulus lupulus. Next base: position 205,364,745 of record NC_084798.1, read on the forward strand.
TATTTCATCTTCTTGGAACCTATTGCAAGTACATGTTCTATTATGTATATTTACTGTGAAATTTATCCCCTTTTGATTACGAACTTGGTATTCTATTGTGTTGAAAGGCAAGACCTAAAAATAGTTTGTCATGAAATCGAATCAAATAATAAACATTTTAACTAGACTTAAGATTTAAAGTAACTAGTTATGCTTCTGTGTAAATTTTTTTTTTCCTGTTCTTATGGAAGGTAACTGGTTACCATCTATTGACAGAATAAGGATTTGTAAGAATATGTTTAGTTGCATACCTCATACTTCATTTTTGAAACAATGTCATGTCTCAATTCATTCTCTGTTGCTGTAGAGACTTTTGTGAATGTTCCATTTGCATTATTTGAGTTGTTCCAAACCCACTTTTGAACCAAACTTCTAAGGCATTCAACCAAGATATCAATGGGGAGATTTCTTGCAGCTTTTAGTGCAGCGTTGAGTGATTCTACGATGTTGGATGTCATCATGGTGTATCTTTTTGTTGGCGAGTATGATCTTGCCCAAGTTTCATACTTGGCTTTTTCTAAATAGGGCTTAATGCGTCTATCAATTCTATCAAGGCCTCTCATGTAGTGTTCACATTCTGTCTTTGTGTATGCTTTTGCTGCTGCAATGAATTTCATTTGTAGCTCTTCTCCATGGCTCCCATACTTGCCTTTCAAATTATTGAGTAAGTGAAACATGCAAGCTCCATGGAAAGCATTTGGGTACACCATATGTACTGCATTTTCTATGCTCTTATGTCTGTAAGAAACTATAGCCAATCCTGTGGAGTACAAATATTTTAAAATAAAAAAACAAAAATTAAGTATTTTTCAATTTGTTTTTTTATTTTGGTGAAGGTAACCAGTTACTTTGTTCAGATTCTAAAAGAAATAACATGTATTTGTGTATTTTGTTTTGGTAAAATGTTCCCATTTGTTTGTAAACAAGAATATATTGTTGAAGCTATCATACCTTTGGGTTCTCCATAGGTGTCTCACAGTTTGGAGAAGAACCAAAGCCATGAGTTATCATTTTCAGAGTCTGCTATTCCAAAAGCCAACACGAAAATGTTGTTGTTTGAATCTAACGTTGATGCTGAAAATAGGGTACCACCATGTGCATTTTTCAAGAAAGTTCCATCAACAACAATTATAGGCCTCAAGTATCTCCAACCCTTGATTGAGTTAGAGAAAGCTATGTATAGGTATTTGAATCTATCTTCCTTGTCTGTGGGTAGGTGTGTTATTGTTCATGGATTTGCTTGCTTCAACATGTAAAGATATATTGGCAACTTTTGATATGAATCATCGGGGTTCCCTCTTACTAGACGCAAAGCTTTCTCTCTTGATCTCCATGCTTTTGTGTATCCCATAGTTACTCCGAAGTCATCATTCATATCATTCATGATGTCATTTGGAGTGTAATTTCTTTTGATTGACTTGTACTTATTCTTTATTAATTCCCCAACTACGATGCTTTTTGCTTGCCTATGGTCTTCCAAAACAATTTCAACAGAGCAAGTGTGACTTGGATTGCATTTTCGTACCTTGAATAAATCTTGATTTCTGTACTTAGATGCTCTCACCAACCATTTGCATGTTTCATCTGCGCAAGTAACTAGGTACTCTCTAGGTTCTGATCTTTTTGTTTTGAACTGGAAGTTATGCAACATTGCATAGTAGCTAAGAGATGATTTGACTGTGTTCTTATCCTTGTAAATTTGCCCTTGCTCTATTGTGTTCACTCTGTAATCAGATATTACTAGTTGGATTTCATCCAACTTCTTTTTTCTTTTTGTATTGTCCTCAATTATGAAATCAGCTACTTCTTCAGCAAAATGAGGTATGTATGACACATTTATGCCCTCATTTGTTGTGCTTGACATTCCTTCTTCAAGTAACATTTGTTCATTGATGGAAGCTTGGTTTGCTTGCATTAATAATGTCCCCACCTCCATTTCTGCTGCTGTAGCTTTCTGATTTGCTAATAGAAGAAGGTCATTTTCATTGCTTGATTCTTGAACTAAAGTGACACACAATGGTAAGTCTGTTATTTTAGCAGCAACTTTTTTCTTTATTTCCAGAAAAAACAACACTGAATTGTCTGTTACAACCTTCATTGGTGGTGTTCCTTTTTCTACTTGATAAGAAACTTCAATAGTTGCTGTTTTTTCCTTTATCTCATTTTTTATCAAATTCACCAAGTTGTCAAGAGAACAATTTGGTAGTATTAATATCCCAGTCATTGTGTACCCTTGGTACTCGTTTTTTTCATTCCAATTGCCTCCATATTGAACCAAAGAAGTAATATTGTCCATATCTGTAAAATTTGGCAATTTTTTAAGTAGTTAGTTGGTTCTAAATGGGCTAGGTAACTGGTTAACTTAATATTTAATCACATCTTCTTCTGAAACATTTAGCTTTTGTAGGGTAACTGGTCACACTTTGTTTTATATATTTTTTGTTTTTCCAATTAGTTATATATATTGATTGTTGTTGCAGGTTAACTTGTTACACTCAGTTTTGAACATTGACCTTTTTTTTTTTTTACAGGGTAACTGGTTACCTTAATATTGAATCATATATTGCCTATTTTTACACTTAGTTATATATAGTTGTAATTTCCTCTTACTTTTATATATTGGCTGTTTTTCAGGGTAACTGGTTACCCTATTGCAGTAAATCTTCACAGCTACATCAAATAATTTTTTATTTTTTTTTATTGTAAAGACAAATTTGAATGTAAAATTTTTAGAGTTCTTGTTTCTTGTCTATTTTTTTTGGTTAATCAATGTACACAAACCAGTGTGAAGGTAACTGGTTCCCTTAATCTGTAGTCCCATACCCTACTGAACATTTAGTTGAATTTATTGATTGTTTTTCCAAGTAACTGGTTGTCCTAATGTTTCTGAATGTTTTGGCTGTTAAAATTCACACCAATATCAAATTATTCTTTTTATTGCAAAGACAAATTAGGATGTAAAAATTTCAGAGTTCTTGTCTCTTGTTTTTTTTTTGGTTAATCAATGTACACAAACTAGTGAGCTTGGATAATTTTTTTTCAATTTTTTAGTTTATAAATTGTTTGTGTTTTTCAGCAAGCACATTATGATCATGATCATTTCATTATAATCAAGATAATAGTTCATCTATAATTTTTGATTTTGTATGCAAATAATATAGTTTTATGTAGAAGATTTAAGGTAGTTTGGAAAAAAAAAAGGAAGAAAATGACAATAGAACAGAGTTGACAGAGGATACGATTTCTTGCAAACCTTGGTTCTTGATCGTGTAGTGGATATGCAGGTCGTCGGAATCTTCAAAGATTGCAGCTCGTATGATTGGAAGAATGTTGGAATTTTTTTGATTTCTGCAGAAAGGGACTAGTGCTTTAGTGATCAGATTTTTCTTAAATTTTTTTGGCAGAAGCTGAGGTCAAACCTTTGCTAGAGTTGGTCGATTGTTGTGGTGATCGTCGGAGATACGATTTGTTGCCGGAGAAGAAAGCTATCACCGGAGAATGGAGTGCCGGAGATGGATGGAATTTGCAGATTGTTACATGGTTTTTTGGAGGAAAGTTTAATCGTGTTTCAGGCATGAACAAAATGAGTAGAGGAGGATTGAATTGGTAATTACATTTGTATCCCTATTTTGTGCTGATGTGTTGTTGTTTAAATTTCAATTGTGGTATGTACTTAATTTTCCCATAATCTAAGTTTTCCTTATATGAAATCTTCCATACATATTATAAAAAGATTGATTCTCATATTTTTGCACAATTATGGCTAAAAACCCATATTTATGAAAAATCTCCTATAATAATCGGCTTTGAGTGTCTACACTGTGAAAAAGAATTGATTTCAGAATGGTACTAAGTTAGCCGTTAAGTTGAATATAGGGAAAGCTTATGATGGAATATAATGTAAATTTATTTGTGGGCTGGTCATGCTAAAAAGCTAAAACATAGCCTTGTTTGGGTTGAGAAAATAGTGAATATCATCATCACTTTTGTCAGTTTCTCTTTTGTGATTAATGATGAGATCAAAGGAGAATTATCCTCCAACATGGTCTAAAACGAAAAGATCCTTTCTTTTCTCTCTTTGTTTCTTTCATGTGCATAAGCCTATGACTCTCCTTAGGGCATCGATTTTTAGAGTCTTTGATGGATCCAATCTTCACGAGGTAATACATGTTATTGATTTGAGTTGTTGAAGGCTCTTATGATCTTGAAGATAAATGCATGTAGCACATTGTCTGAGTCATTGTTTAGCAAAATAAGCTTCCATCTTTTAAAACTTCACCATGATGCGATGGGGTTTTTCTAGTATTAGAATACTAGAAATGTAATGTAAAAGTTTTTGGTAATATAAATAAAGTAGTATTTTGACAAGATATTTGAAAAGAAATTTGTGAAAATAATTTTTGTTTTAGGGATTTTGTATTATGGTCTATTTTGATAATTTTTTGTAAAATGATATTTGTCTAAAATTCAACTAATTTTTAAAATTTTTTGACTAACTAATTGAATTTTTCAATCATTTATCTTAATTTTTAACTAGTTATTTAAATTAAATTATTTTATAAAATATTATTAAAACTAAGAGAAAATACAATATAAATTTAAAAAATAGAACATTTTGCCAGAGTTTTTTTCTACTTAGTACTATTTTAATAATAATAATAAGAAGTGGGCCACTGAAATGGCACGTGGCAGTATTTTATTGGCCAGCGAAAGAATAGTAGGGAAAGTCCTAAGCTTTATATTCAACATTTATTTTTCCTTAATTTCTTTTTAATATTTATTGGCTTTTGCTGTTGGGTTCGTCATTAATCATCGTCTTCCTCTTTACAACAACTGCGGACGACTCCGAATTTTGCCGTCTATCGATCCAATCAGCCATGGCCGAGGTAACAAATCTTCTCTCCCCATTTCACTTCGCAGAAAATACAACTTTTCAATTTTTTTTTTTTTGGAAGAGAAAAAATCGGAATTTTGAATAGGAAAAAACAAACTCGTTTCTCTATTTACGTTGTTTTCAATCAGGAGATTCAGATTTTGTTTGTGCACATGCTTTTTCATATATAAATACATATGTATTGTATTGGGTCGCGACTATTTGTTTTTTTACATCGAGTTATTTGTTGTTTCGGGATTGGATTACTGCAAAATCTGGGTGAAAATCTGAGGATTTATTTGATGAACCGTTAAGTTTAGTGCATTAGGTTGACATTTGAATCTAATGATGAAGTATTTTGGTTGAGCAAGGTTTTGTTTCTTTTTTGTTATTTTGTTTGATTTAGTTTTAAATTTCATGGGTTATTTTTAAAAAAAAAAAATTACATTCGGGATTGTGATACTATTATTTGGGTGAAATTATATTTCAACAAGTATCTAGGTCATTGAATGATTGCCCTTGGGTTTTCCACAAGTGATGTAAAATTTGATTGGAAAAGAACTTGGTCCACTAGTTTCATTCTTGAAATTTGAGTGTTGTTTTTTTGATACAGTGGGATTTGAATTGAATCCCTCTCCCTCCCCACAATTTTGAGTGTTGTTTTACCAAATTATTGAGAAACTGTACTTGTTGAATTCTAATTGTGTTAACGGAATGAGTAGTGTGCTTGTTGATGACATTTATAAGTTTGTTGTTTCTGTTTAGTGTGGTCTCTTATAAATTTAAGCTTGTGTCTTGGTCTTGCTCTTTGGTTGCACCAAATTTGTGTTGAAAAAGAATCAACTTTCCATTAGAACTACATTGCAATTCAACGCACATCTTTTAATGGATTCAGAACCGATTGATCTATATCTATCATCAAATTGTATAGATTTATTTATTAAAAAAAAAGAAGACCAAAATGAACTTTGGCTGGTTAGCTCACTAATTCTGAGTGTTTCCTTGTTAGAGCTCCTTTTGAATAGTCCATTTCTCTGATTGTGATTCTAGCTCAAATTCTTTAATCCATCTTGTAATATGAAGATGGTGAACACTGGATAGCATAACTGGCATGACATGCTTGATTCAATTTAGTGACTTAATGACCAGACTCAATTGCTAGTGTCTACAATCTCTCTACTGTTTCTCTGATCTGATTCTTAAACTCTCCAAACCATCTTCTAATATGAAGTTGGTGAACACTGAATGGCATAATTGGCATGACAAGCTTGATACAATTTAGTGACTTAGTGACTAGACTCACAATTTCTACCATCTCTCATTTCAGTTCAACTTTTTCTTCTATTGCTTGCCAGATTGAGCTGAAAACAGCACCTGCGGATTTTCGGTTCCCTACAACAAATCAAACTAGACATTGTTTCACCCGTTACATTGAATTCCACAGGTGCCCTTTCCCCATTTTTCTTTTTTTGGTCAATATGTCTTCTTGGTATTAAATTACTTACATATGGGATTTTGTTTCACCTATCAACATGTTTACATAGGTGCTTGGCAGCAAAGGGTGAAGAGTCTGGCGAATGTGAGAAATTCGCTAGATATTACCGCTCTCTCTGTCCTGGTGAATGGGTGAGTACAAAGGCTTATTTGTGTTCAGTCAAGAATCCTGTTTGCTTTGATGATCAAAGATTGAAGTATTAGCCTTCATATGCTTGACGAAAACAACAGCGTTTTAAAATGACATTTTTTGTTTTGACTTTAATGGCAGGTTGAGAAATGGAATGAACAAAGGGACAATGGAAATTTCCCAGGTCCTCTTTGATGCTACAGTATGATTTGGCTTGGAAATTTCTGATTATCTTGTTTGTTTTATTGAAGCTAGTTGCATGACATTTTTTGTTGAATCAATGTTAATAAGGCAACTGTTTGGATCTCATTAAACCTGTTGAAAATTTATGCTTTGTTACTTGGCATGGACAAAATTGTTCATGAAATTAAGATGAACTTGACTGTTTTGTTTGATCTTTTTCAGTTATAATTTTGTTTCATTGAACGAGGGATAAGTGGAAACAAAATCTAGGTAAGTCTACAAATATCATATTATGTTTGAGTCGGTATAAGCTACATGTCAGTGTAGGCTTTTGGATTCTACCTATAAAAAAGTCTGAAACAGAAAAATCAAGTAGTTGTGCGAACAATTTGTTATGAAATAATTTCAGCTTATCATCTTTGGTTTCTTTCTGTGGATCTTTCTCTTTGCTCAACATTAATACTATGTTTGGCAATTTGGAAAGCCAAGATGGAGAATATTTGAAAAAGGAAAGACTCAATACCCACTTTTTGAAACTCTCTTAGTTTTTTACCCACATTTAAAAAAAATTAATTTTATACCCAGATTTTTTTTTTAATAAACTTCAGTATATCATTCCTCTTTCTTCTCACTCATTCACTTACACCAACCATTGCATTCATGATAGACAAGTCAAGATCCATCATCGATTACATTTTACAAGCTACTTAAGAAGAGGCTGGAAGAATTATATTATAATCATTATAAATGAGGGTAGTATGGTAATGTCCAATTTTACCCAATTCTAACTAAACTACTTTTGTGGATATTTATAATTAAATTAATATAAAATTGGATATGAATCAACTTCTCCCTAGAATTATTATAGGGTAGGTAACTATTTGGCACCCTGTGTTTTTACAAAATATCATTTTGGTACTTTCTGTTTTCAATAATATTCATATGGTACTCTGTATTTAAAAATCGTACATATTTAGTACCCTAAACTCAAATTTAATTAATAAAATTTTACTAATTTAATCAAATTGCTATCAATTATGTAAGTTTCAAATTTAAATTTAATTATTTAATTACATATAACTAACGGCAGTTTGATTATATTGACAATTTTATCTATCAAATCTGAGTCTAAGGTATCAAATATGTATAATTTTAAAATACATGATATTATATGAGCATTATTGAAAATTAAAGGTACCAAAATGATATTTTGCAAAAATATAAAGTACCAAATGAGTAAATTCCCATTATTATATATAAAATGATAGTTTTCAAAATTAATTTTTTTTATATATAAAAATAGTATTTTTCTTAAAGTTGAGGCCCTTTTTGGATGGGGCTCCGGGTCAGGGTGGGAGTAGGGCAAAAATTCATTGTTTAGCAAGAGAAAGAGTGCGAAGGAGATGAGAGATGAGAGATGAGAGATGAGAGATGGAGGATGAGTTCTCCCTTGTTATAACCAACAAAAACAAATCCTTACACTAATGGAAAGATATCCCAAAAAACTTTGATAGTGGACTGAGGTCTTCCTCTTTGTATACTTTTGGGGTTTTTGTTGTAGGTTTTGCAAAGCGGGTGATTTGAGATCTCTGGACTTAGCTTGTGGGTAAATAACTATTTTTATTTTTTACTAAATATGATAGTGAATGTTGAAGAATGTTGTGTTGGAAGAGCACTAGAAACAAAAACTCATGGATTTTTAATTCCACATTGAGATTGATTGAGGAAGCATTTTTAGTTTGAAGTAAGATAAGGTGAATTGTATTGACACCTATATCTAGTCACCATGACACACATTCATTTATTCTTAACCAACCTTGAAATGTTGGGTAGATCATGGGCTGCTCTTGTCCTCCCTCTTACTTGTGGCACATGGCACAAGCATGCTGTGACACCCAAATCCACTAGAAAAAACAAAAACCATGCATGATCAACTATTTATATATACCGGACAAAAAAAGGCATGGGACAGACAGAGATATACTTCTCAAAATCTTCCTTATTCTTTTTTTTTGGTGTGATAAAAATTTAAAATTAATTCACACGACACATTTATATTACAACTTGGTGCAAATAGTTTTTATGAGTATGATATAAATTTTAAATTAATAAATAATATTATGTACAAGAGAATGACATAAATATATTAAAAGAAAAATGAAATTAAAATATTGTTTATGATTTTTCTTTTAAAAAAATAATACGATAATTTTTTAAATCACAAACTACACTATTTAAGGTACAACAATAATTATTCAAATTACACAATAATAATTACACAATAATAATTGGAGAATAAACTTTTTTATTCTTAATAGAAGATAAATGTTATTCTAATTTCTTATTTAGTTATTCGGTTATACTATTTGTATATACACGACAGTAATATATAATGTATTTATTATGTATTATATATTATTTTAATAATAATATTTTATAATATGTGAATTTATATTAATATAATAATTAAATATTATTATAATATTTGAATTTATATTAATATAATTACTAAATATTTATTCTAACAAAGTTTTATAAAAATTAGTAGTAAATATTATATGTTATATATTATTATTATAATAATATTTAAATATTATTATAATAATGATATTTTATAACATTTAAATTTATAATATCTAATGATATTTTTATAATATTTGAATTTAATAATGATATTTTATAACATTTTCATTTATATTAATATAATTAATGAATATCTAATGTTATAAAATATCATTATTAAATTCAAATATTAATAAATATTTATTTTTAATTGATATTTATAGATATTTATAAAATATCATTAGATATTTATAAAATATCATTAGATATTTATTAATTATATTAATATTTAATATTTATTAATTAATAAATATTTAATGATATTTTATAATATTTAAATTCATATTAATATAATTAATAAATATTTATTTTAATTGATTTTAAAAGTATATTTTATTAAAATTAACAAAAAAAAAAAAAAAACGTTAAAACTAAGAATTTTATTATCTACACATTTTTTATATAGATGAGATATATTTATTCTACAATATTTAAAAAAAAAATATTTGTGTAACTTATTTAATGACTAAAGCGTAAGTCATCTTGTCTTCGTTTCTAGCCCAATAGACATAATTTAAAAAAAAAAAAGTAATTTGTAAATAAAATTACATTGATAATATTATGTATTAGTTATTTGGAATTGATTTGGAAGAATCACTATATTCAAGGTATTGATATGGGAAGTTTTTTTAGTAGGGGACTTACAAGTAGGGTTGTTGGATAAATTATAATTTAATTTTTTTTTTTTTAATATGATGATGTACATAATAATTATAGTAAACATTCTACTAATTTTTAAATTTTTTTGAATAATTTAGGGTGTCGAAATCAGGGTTGAAACAGTCTATTTTACTATAAATTATTTCAAATTTTTCTAAAAAAAGTGATAAAATTTCTACTATAATTATAATGCACACTATCATGTAAAAAACTATATGAGTCTCAATTTTTTCATAGGTCAAAATAAGAATACCCCTAAGTTTTTATACAATATATAAGTTTCTATTTTTACAAAGAAGGCTAAATCAATAGCACGTGAACCAAATAAGTTAGACGTATAGAATTTGATGACAATTACCTAAACATGTGAACCAACTAAACTCTGTAAAAACCAAGAACTCAAGTTTTTTTTATTAATAAATACAAAAATATTGTAGATAAATTAAATAACTAAGTTTACTTTAAACCACTTTTTATTTTTGATAATTAGTGTTTAAGTCAAGAATATTTGTATGATTAACTACATTTTTCGATATTGCATAACACAATGATCTACTTAGTTCCATATAGATGATGTGAATGATCCAAAATTCTTATTGATTCAACTATACCTATTGAATGGTTTCATAAAATGAAAAAGAATACTCTAAATCCCTACATGTGGAGGTCTTGTGGTGCTACAAATTCTTAATATTATCGAAAATAAAATAAAGCACTACAGAACATAAACATAAATAAACCAAATTAATCGATTAGATCATTATATAATATATAGTTGGTTGTACAATAAATTAAAATCATAAGTTGTTTTTTATTAATAAAAACGAAATAACAAGTTGTCCACCAGGCGGCTTGAAAGTAATACGACAAAATATTTAATAAAGCAAGCAATGTATTATTAAAGCCAAATACCAATAAAATAATGGAAAACTGTATTGCATTATCAATTTTTTTTTTAAATGATGGGGTATATTATAAATATTTATAATATTTTGCAAATTTTTAATATATTTTTAGTAATTTACAAGATTAAAAATATGATTTAATCAATATGTTGCACACTCACTAATATTTTTTATACATATTTAAAGCAAGGAGTGTAAAGATATGCCCATTTTTAAAGTGTATTATAAAATTACCTAAAATTCTTATATTTATTTATTTTTCATGATCAAATATATTGTTCAACAAAGTTGTTCGAAATACTAAGTATAGTTAGAAATATTTGAATAGTGTTCATCTAATTCAATTCAATATTTTTATTCTAATAAAAAATCTGTTTACTAAATATAATTTTATCAAGCATAATAAAGTGTTTCATACTTGAATAACTGATCTAATTTAATTAGAATTACAAATCAATGAGCTACCATCAGTTTGGTTTTAATTAGAACAAAGCAAAACATTGTAATACTGGCTAAAAAAAGGTAATGAATTTAAACAGGTTTATATACGAGAGACCTCACATTAAGATTTTTTGATTTTCTAATCAAGATTAGTAATGACGGAGCTAAGGAGAATACGAGTAGGCATGAATCTTTTTTAACTTTTCTACATTATATTTTAGGATAATTTAAAAAAACTAATATAAATATGTGTATAAATTTATAGGGAAAGGCGTCACTGCTCTACTTTTCTTTTCAACACTGGTGTTGTCTATTTCTGGCCTTGCACGTGTACTTGTTGACTCTAGTTTATATAAATGGAACGGTGGAACACGTTATTAATTGTACAACCTCCTACTCCATATCATTCCTTTAAGAGTTGTTTTATTTGGGAAAAATTGTGGGGTCCCGATTTTGAAGTTCCTATTAATCGATGGGTTCATTTATAAAAGTAAAAAGAGGTATTTTATGGGTAAAGCATCTGCCAATTGTTTGGTGAGTTATGTCTTCAAAATCCCTCTCTAACCCTGGTTGTGGGTGGTGGTTTTGGATCTGCCGATTGTTTGGTGAGTTCTGTCTTGAGAATCCCTCTCTAACCTTGGTTGTGGGTGGTGGTTTTGGATCTCTCGATTGTTTGGTGAGTTCTGTCTTGAGAATCCCTCTCTAACCCTGGTTGTGGGTGGTGGTTTTGGATCTCCCGATTGTCTTCAAAATCCCTCTCTAACCCTGGTTGTGGGTGGTGGTTTTGGATCTCCCGACTTCCGAATTCCGTTCAAACCTGTCGATTGTTTGGTGAGTTCTGTCCTTAATAAATTTTTGTGGGTGGTGATTATAAATATACTGGGTTTTGGATCTCCCGACTTCCAAATTCCGTTCAAACCCGTCGATTGTTTGGTGAGTTCTATCCTTAATAAATTTTCTGGGTTTCGTATAGTCAGTTATGTCCTTAACGCTGACAATCCAGGGCTTTTTTTCTATCTTGTTAGTGTTTTAAGGTTAAAGGTGGGATGCGACCTTCACTCTCGTTCCTCTACTTCTTATTAAATGTTACTGGGTTGGTTATTTATCTTTGTATAATATGCTTGGGATGTTTGTGTTAATTTGTGACTTATAACCGATTGGATCATTCCTTTGGAGTGTGAGTGTTTAGTAATTAATAGTGGGTCTATGTTATTTTCCATTGAAATGAATGGATTTGTTTTGGGGACAACCTTGGTGTATTCTAGTTGTATTTGATCAAAATGTGAAATCTCGTCAAAAACATGTGTGTTATATTTTTGTCTTTTTGCAGGAAGGTATTTTTTTTGCTGCAGGAAGGTAAATCTCGTCAAAAACATTTGTGTTATATTTTGATCTCGTGAGTTTATCTTTGTACAAGAAGGGCACCCATATTTATAGTTTTAAGATTATCTTTAAGAGTGCTTGATTTTGTATTTTGTATTTTGTCTTCTTTTTTTTTGCTGCAGGAAGGTATGTAGTTTGGATTGCGGTAGTAGTTTGGACTGGGTTGTGGTGTTGATGTATTGGAGATGTATCCATTCAATGTAAAGTTGAAGAAGATTAGCATCATGTTGACTGTTTGTTTTTTGGGTCATCAGTACTGTTATTTTGGGGTTATTAAAGAATCAATTTACCCTCGTTACCTTCTCAGATGAATTAATTTGTAATGGTTAGATTGTAAAGATGGTAAATTGGGTTAGATATTTTGGTGTATTAATATCTTAGTCTAGTTGCATCAGGATGTTGTTGACAGGGACATGAGAGGGTCATTGTCATTGCTTCATCTCCTATTTAAACCATATGAATTTTTGAGTTCTATTATGGGGTTTATGTTTTTAATGTGTAACCGAATTGGTCGATTTTGTACAAAAGTTATTGTTAATAGTAAGGCAGATACAATTCACCACTTTTTAGACTAGTGTGGAATTAAGCATCTATATTTTTATAAGTTTCCCCCCTCTTTGATTAACAGGAAATTGAAAATACATCAGCAATTACTATATTTCTACTCTATCGTATAAATGTCTAAAATTTTGGATTGGCTATTTTGTAAAAGTTGGCCAAATTTGAGTACGAAAATTTGGAACAATGTAAAGTTCATGCTAGTGTTAATAATAAGATGAGGTAGTTGTATTCTTAAATTAAAAAAAAAAAGGCATGACATTTTACAAGGAACTTCTTTGATGACCCTTCTCAGACCCCACACACTTACTGCATTATTCTATATAATCCACCAAAACGGTTCTTCTTTCTCTGACATTACAAATCCAGAACTGTCAGTGTTAAGAATCTTTCTTTTGCAAATTGTAGTCCCAGAGTATATATCGCAGTTTTTGGTTTGAATTTTGCTAAATTCATCTTTAATTCCAATTGGTGAAGTGCTATTTTATTTTTAATATGAAATGGGTATTAAAAAAGATGCAATGAACTAGATTGAAGTGTGTTCTCTTCTGTGGAGGCTGGTGCTGTGGAGCCTGAGCTGAGGAGCGTTAAAATGGCCCTTACTTTGGGTTTGGGGAGCAAGTAGTGTAGTGTCCATATGTGACAGTCAGAATCCCGTGATCCGTAAGGGGAAAGACCGGGTAAGCTGTGCAATCCTACACTGCCTGGGGAAGGTAAAGTGTAATGATTCTAAGACTGTGTAGGTATGGGACTACACAGTTGAAGATGGCTTAAATGGATTGATGGGTACTACCTATATTAGGAAGGTGCATCTTCTTTTCGGTAGCCCATCACTTGAGAACTCCATGGTTAAGCGTGCTTGGCCTGGAGTAATCTAGGGATGGGTGACCTCCTGGGAAGTTTTCTTAGGAAGTGTGCGAGTGAGGACAAAGCACGCTGGAAAGACTTGTCTTGGTTTGTAGGGCCAGTCGTCATTCCAGAAAGCAGCCATAGTGATGTGGGGTGTCACACCATATTTTTCAGATTGTTTGGAGGTTCATTTTAATGAAAGATACATGTTGATCGAAGGCCAGTTCCGACATTATTCATTTAGTTGTAAATAATAAAGTGTAGTCATTGAACTATTAATCTAACAAATACCATCACATTTAAAAATACTAATTTTTAAATAGGGTTCAGGTTCGTGAAAGAAGAACACTACTATGGATATAAAGTAGAGTTATTTGATTATTAATACATAAAAGAGTTAGGACTTCAAAATTGCCTAAGTAGAATAACCTCCTCCACTTCAAGCAAATGGGGCATTCAGGATACGTTTCCTAAGTAGGGGATATGAAGAGAATTGCAATAAATGATGTCTGTTACAGAGGGTCGGCAATTTTGGAGTTTGTTAGAAGAAGTTTTTAAATAAGTTGTGCATCCTCTATGTCTCCATCATTTGCACTGTCCATGCTGACATTATTTGGTTGTTGAATATGATTTTGGTGAACCGCAATTGGATCATCTTCGTCTTCTTGAATGTCATCTTCATAATGATAATTTTTTTGTTCTCTCATTAACTGCATGTGACATATTAATTAGTTGAATGGGTAGGAATACAAATCTTGGAGAAGCAAATTTTTTTTGTAAAATTAAATTTTATTCACTAGACGATATCTTAGATTTTAGATTGTTGAAGCAGAAGTCCGTAGCTGCTCCCTAGCCTGAATGATCCTTTCAACAAGGACAGTATGCATTCCTCCAATCATTCGAAGTAGCTCATTTGCTTTGCCGACACTTATTGCCGACACTTACCTGCATTATATGCAATTATGCATCATTTATCAGTGTTGATTAGGGAATGCAGTTCTATAATATTAATATGGCTTTTTAGTTGCAATTAAAATTGGTCATAAAAAATATAGGTTGGAGAAGCCTATAAATAGATACTACTGATACACTTAAATTTGAAATTCCATTTATTTACAATTAGATTAGCAAAGTTACGTTATAGATTTATATCTTACATGCTTCACGTGTGGTGGTATTGAGATATCTGGCATGTTTACATCTGCTGGAATCCGTATGACATCAGGTCGTCCTTGAGTCGTTGGTAATAGGATCGTCCAAGGTGGTGTTGGTATGTTGTCATCAACAAGCATGACTTCTTTCTCGACATCGCACTTGATCCTTACGGTCATATCCATTGGATCTTCTCCACCCTGCAATGTAGTTCATGTCTAAAAGATATCAAGTTGTTACTTTATTTTCATAAGATTAGGGAGGTGAACTTAGATGCTATTGTTTTCTATACCTAAGGTTGGGTTACAGAGTTATTATTTAGGTATGTTTTCAGGAAGGGGGGATATGTGTTGGGGTCGAAGTCTTTAATAAAGTGGAAAGCTTCACGTCCATTACTAGCCATATCCCTAGTGATGTAAGTTGTCTTTTTTGAAGAAAGCATTGACTTAGGGGGGTCATTCAGTAGTAGATAGTGGCATGTTCGAAGGCTTTGCACACTAATTCTCTCTCCCAAATACCAAGACCCCCCCTTTTCACTAACCATTAGTAGCCGCTTATGGGTGGACTCCATACTTTGTTTCATGAATTCAGGATACTGATCAACCGTTCCCCACGATCTCCAATTAACCTATAAAATTTTACATAAAGTTTTAGTGCTTAATGTTTATGTGCTATAAATTATGTGCATGATGTGTCAATAAGTAGACTATGTACAAATCACGTGAGGAGTCTTACTTGATGGATTTCTAAATGTGAGAGATGATGTCGCATATTATTCAATGTCAAAGAATTAGTAAAATCATATGTTGAGGAGGAATTCAGGCATTCGAGCTCTCGTGGAAGTCCATTGAGTGTAGGCCGCACGGTATTGGTTATGTCTGACCGAAAGCTTAAGTATTCAATAGACCAGACCTACATCACGATTATTACCCGTGTTAAATTGTTTATAATAGCTCACAATAGATTAGTTACAAGACATACTGATTACTTTAATAATTAAAATGAAAAGGGTTATTAAAATTAATAATAAATAATTTAAAAGTTTAAATTTTTCATACCTGCCAATAATGCATACTACTTCCAACCTTGTTTATATTACCTCGAGAAATGTCATCCATTTGCTCATACAAATGACCCAGTCCAGCAACCCCCCAATTATACTTGTATATAGTACTCAAGTTCCTCAAACAAGGTAATAATGAAAGAGATACCTTCATGGTCTCATTTGCCAATATGGTAGAACCAATTAGTGCTAATAAGAAAGCTCTAACTACACAGTCATTCTCAAATGATGATTTTGGAGTCATGTTGTTGTACTCTCTAATTAGCCACCCTATATCCACAGATCGATGAATTTTGCCATCTATAGGTGACCCTAAGTAATGGAACAAGATTTCTTTCTTATTATGGATTTTGGGGTCGAGTTTCAATGGTTTACCAATGCAAGGGATTCCTGTAATTGCACTATAATCCAAAGGTGTCGTAGACATTTCGCCAACATTGTCGATATGGAAAGTATGAGTTGAGTCCCACCATTTCTCAGCTATAGCAGTAATGATATTCGTGTTCATGGGTAGCCACTGTATGGTGTCAATATGTGTTGCCAATCCAGTGCCTATGATTTTCTCCTTCATCAACTCGTCCATGTGTAGGTACCAATCTTTTAGGAGTAAGGGCCTATTGGAATGTAGCCCCAAATGAAGTTTATGTTCCTATTGAAAAATATAATTCAACATTCAATAATTTTGGATTACTAACTGCAAAAGTTTACTCTTCAACCGACAGTGTACATATGAGATTAAATAGTTGGTTTTTAGTAATTGGCTTAATACTTTATTTAAAATTAAAAACATACATATTTCTTAGTCAGAAAAACATGCACTGCATAACATTTATTTCGCATCGAGTAAATCCAAACCATAGATAGTGAGAATGTTTTGGTACAATAATAATATATGGAGATTAAGAAGGATACCTTCGAGAAGATCAAAACACTGGATTTTGGTGAAGATGGATTAAATAAATAAGACTATAAAATATACGGAATATGGTTCACCTTGTTGCCGATATGTTGAAGAGGCAGAGGATGATAAGGGTTTGGTGAGTTTAATGTTGTCATCTCTTTGAGGGTCCTTAAACCCGATTTGGCAAGTCGAATCAACGATTTCTGCCGTTTGGGTATTTGTTGTCGTGTTCTAGTCGCCAGATTGTTTCTTGATGTGTAGTTCTGCAACTCTGCCTCGAAGGTCCTGCTGGTTTGGAATTTCGGGTGATTAAGGCCATGGTTGAATTTCGTACTCCCTTTCTTCAGTGGTTTCATTGCGTAAGATGAAGAATTTTTTAGATAATCAAAATTGTGGGGATTCTAGGGTTTACCCTTATTACACACCATAAAACGCGGTTTTCTAATTTCAAAATTTTTGGAAAATTTCACTAGTGCTTTTGAATATTATTTATTCCAGTACTAAATATCTTACCAACCCCTTATATAATTTTGTAAACACAATTTTTTTTTTACCAACATCTATATATTTAATAATCATGACGACATATATTGTTTAGCATAAGTTAAATAATTAGTATAAAATTTCCTCTTGATGCATATCGTTTCATCCATACTCTCTTATTATTATATAAGTACTAGATACAAGCAACGTGCAATATCCACGTTTGCTCTGTTTTATTTATAGAATTTGTTAATTATTTTTATGACTTTTTTATATTAATGTAATATGAATTTTGAAATAAATATCATATTTTAATTAAATTTTTAAGAAATTCTGAATAGTTTACGAAGCCGAAAACAGAGTTCAAACTGTCAAATTTTACACGAGTACACAAAAAAATAGGCACTCGTGCAACAGACAGTTTAGACCTTGTTTCGGTACCATAATTTATTCAGAATTTATTGAAAATTTGCAGGATGTTCTACATAATTATAATGTACACCATCATATAAAAAAATTTGGGATTATAACTATTCAGGTGTCGAAATAGAAAAAGAATGCACCAGTGTTGCAAAAAAATTGGATGCGTTGTTGTCGCTCCCGTTATGTTTAATGTAATATTAAATATTATACGTGTATTTTAAATTTAAGTTTCTTGCTAGTTTAAAAAAAAAAACAATTTATTGCTAATTCACAGTAGATTATATTATATGTTTAATATGATATTATTCTAATAAGTGAGTTGAAATTTATTTAAATTTTAAGTTATAAAACGTATAATTTTATTATTTATTGTTTTAAAATAATTATCATTGTAAAATATCTCAAAAATATCATTTTAAAATTTTTTGTAATTATTTATTTTATTTTATTTAAACTTAAATGTTTACAAACTACCGTTAAGTATAAGAATATTCTGTTAAATATGTGAATATTCCATTAAAGTTATCTGTACGCCCTGAATATCCGCACACACTTTGTCGAGCTAGAGAAGGGCCTAAATCGATCTGCCATGTGTCCACCGTCCACCCGAAGCTATTTGTTACGGTCCCCTAAACAAATAGCTCGAGCTGATGGATCATTTAGCTGCTCATCGCTTGGAGCCATTGTGTCGACATAGTAGAAGCCACGAGCTAGCGCCACATTAGGCTCGTGATGCATCAGAGGCCTGACATACCCTCGGATCCTTATAAAGTCAACCACGTAATATAAACGTGCATATACCAGGGGGATTTCAACCTCTGAACCACGCAATTAGTTTCCACATTCTTGATTATTATCATTTTCTGATCATGGTTTATCATCCCGCACTAATCCATCCTATTTATTCATATAATTCACTGTTGGCGAAAAACCGCATTGACATTATCATTAAACAAATAAAAAATCGTTAAAACCAAGAATTTTCGTTATCTACACATTTATTATATAGAAGAGATATCATTTTTGTTATGGAGTATTACCCAAAAAAAATATATTATTGTCCACTACATTAATTAAAATTTAATTTTGGTTTATTTTTATGGAGATTTTCCTTAACCAAGAAAAAAAGCTAGGGATTTTGATTATTAAAAAGAATAAGAAAAGATGATGAAATTTTTTTGATTAATAGTGACAATATATACACCTAGTCCACTAGTAAATCAGTTGATGCGTGAAGTACCTATGAGATTAAGACTTTTATTAAAAGATGTAACTATTACTGCAAGGTGACCATATTTTAGCTTTATATATTATAAAGGATAATAAAGGTCATCTTCACCTTTAACTATTGCCCTTACAAGTTCAACAGTAAAGCAAGGTGTGGTTTTGAATAAAGCCCACTTAATCAAGCCCAGTATATGAGTTTAGTGTTTTTCTGACTACCGGAACAGAGAACCCCATATTTGAGAAGGTAGATGACAGAACAGAGAAGGTAAAAACCTAAAATACAAACATAGTTAAGGAGATGTACAAGCTTACTGAAAAGTAAAATAAAAGTGATGGAAGAAATAACTCTTTAAAGAAAAGTGGATTTGTGGAGATCCTGTTCATCGACTACGCATGTCCGATGCGAAGGTTGGACATAGAACCAAGAAGAAAACCCATAGCGAAAGCTGAACTTCATTTGCTGAGGTATTTTCGTTCCCATCAACTGAAGTTGAGGTTTCTTCGGCAGTTGCGTTTGGTCCATTTGTTTGATACTGAATTTTATTCTTGTTTTCTTCATCATCAGGGTTTACCTTGTGAGGTGTGACTGTGATACGACCAAAATATGACTCATATTCTTCTATAGCTTCTTCTATGGTGTTGTATCCTCTAAAACAGTTGCCACTAAATCCAAGCACCTCCTTGCTGCAATCAACCCATGACTCAAAAATACCAGTTAATCTGCCCACAAATACCACATAATTTTTTTTTCGACCCATTGCTTGGAAATAAGATGATGAGATAGAAATTCAAAGATGGTCAACTAGAGTGTGTCTGAGGAGGAACGGATGGAGTTCTTTATTGGCATTATTTTTTTTTATAGTTAGTGTGACTTTCTAAAGACTGACTTAGAGCAACCAAGTGGGTCTTGCTATGATAAGAGCTCGGTGGTGGGGGTCAAGTGATGAGGTGGACGGGTTTTTTTTTTCTTTAATAAAAGAAAGACTAATTTTTTTAAAATGTTACATTATAAAAATAAATGGCAAGAAAATCTGTCATGTTAGACATAAATGAGTTGCCTAATTTTTTTTTTATAAATTATCTTCCATACTAAAATAAAATAATATTTATGGGAACGACTACAACGCATCCCATTTTTTTGCAACACCGATGCATCTTTTTTCTATTTTCGGCCGTGGTGGTCAAGCGGCCACATATGTACACATCACCACCTAAGCTCTCCACTCAAGGCTGGGTAAGCTTTTCCTTCCCTTTACCTGCACCACATAGCACCCATGAGCCAAGACCCAGCAAGAAAACACAATATAGCATGATATAATATCAACAATGATCATAATAATCATTCAGGACTTTCAGTCCAAAACATGTAAGTGACAGTCGCAAAACTCATTAAGGTGGGTACAGCTCCCTTTAACCATGTGACGATAGGGTCACCGGGGCTTAACAGATAAGTGAACCTTTCACTAGCTTAAACAGGATAGGTGCATGATGACTAGTCACCAACATAACCTTCCTCATGACTCTAGAGTCATAACTATGGAACACTGTTCCCTAGCCATGTGACAAGCAGTCACCTAGCCACGTGACAAGCAGTCACCAGGCTCTATTTTGGGAACACCCTGTCCCTAGACGAGTTGAGAGAGCATCTTTCAAGTGATTGGATCATCCCTGAATACTTTAATGGTGATTCGAAGGTTAGTTTTGGCCAGTTGGAAGATGCTTTGAAGGCCTCGACAAACCAAATTCGATGCATTTAACATGGGTTTGTACTATTTGATAGAGGGGGCACTGAATGCCCCAGAGAAGACAACGATGATATGGGGTGATTCTCGAAGATGGTTGAGGATCTTGATTACTTTTTCAAGTATCCGTGGGGGAAGTTCTCCTTGTTGAAGGTTATTAGAGGAGTTCAGAAGGACATGCAGAAGCCCATTCTTAGAATTACGAGGTGTAATGTGAAAAGGGGTTCGAGCAAAAAACAGAAGGAGGCCAAGTATAGTTTCAATGGCTATGCACCTGTACTTCTTTATTGGGCTTTTGAGGCGATGGCAGCTCTCGGGAGTAAGTTCGGTGAGAACAGTGGTATTGAAGCAGATTCGAAGGATGGTTAACTGGGCTACGAAGATCGATATCACTATTTGGACAAGTCATTTGGTTCCTATATTCGTCAACCGTCGAGTAAGTTTCATTTTATCTTATTAAATGTGACAAATTAATTGATTAACGATTTATTTTATTAAATTTTTTCTGACACAAGTTATTCAACCATGCAATTAGTGGTATTTTCCATGCTGAAGCCACTTCCTGGTGAGGTAGTCTACTACAATAGCCTCCTAGATGTTGATTCCAGGTTATTCCGTGAGTTGCAATCAACTATGGGGGAGACTGCGACTACAGCGGAGGAAGTAGTAACTGAGAAAGAGGCAGAGAAGCTGGCAAAAGTTGCAAAGGAAGCCTCCATTTTTTACGAGGATGGAGGAAGTGAGGAGAGAGAAAATAATGAGATCATATATTTATGAGAAAGAAAGTGATGTTAGAGAAAGTGATGAGAGATAAATTAATGAGAGAGACACTGATGTGAGATAGTAATAATTAAAAAGGTTATGTGAGAATAAAATTTACAAAATGAAAAGTTGAGAACAACTAAAAACAACTTTTGGTTGTTCTAATTTTTTTTTCGTTTTTTGTAACTTGGTTTTTAAAAATTGTTTTCTGAAAACAATGCCAAACACTATTACTTGTTTTAAGAAAAAAAAAATAAGTTAATGAGCAAAACACTTGTAAATGTTCATGACGAATAAATCCTAACTCAGCCAGAAGCACAACCCAACAACCCCAATATCAGTATAACCAAACCCCAATACAACATAAACCCAAGTTTTTCGGATTTCAAAGTTTATTGCATTGAAGTCAATAATTATAAATAATTTTCTATATGATATGTTACACCATAATTCCACTACTAACTGGTATACAGTAAATGGATATGTTACCCAATAATCAGTATAGGCAACAAATATACCATTAATTCCATTTTTTAATAATTATATGCCAAATCTGCAATGGATTTGATTTATCTCCATGCAGCTCATTGATTACTGTTGTTCAAGTCTGACATAATTATGAGATATGCTATCCATCACAATTGTTTATAACATAATTAATTTATAATTATGTGGTTCAAGTCTGACATAATCAAGTTGACTATAACAATTGTTTATTTTCCGAAGGAAGAAAATAAAAAATCACATGTTAATGGTTCTTGTGAGCATATATGTCGAAAAAAATTATACCACTAAAAAAATTTCTTATTTCATTGAGTGGCGGTGGAGCTGACATTGATTGCATTTTTGGAATGATGGCACTGCAAAAATAATAAATACACTCAGACGTGTAGACAAGGTTTGGACAGTCCCATCCGAACTCGAGAGTCCATATTCTATAATGGGGGTAGGGAGTAGTCGAAGAGATGCCTCAAAACCATAACTTTTTCAATAATTGCCTTGCGTGTGAAATGGAAACTATTAATATACATCTTCACCTTCTGTCTTTTAACTTTTATGCTTCAGATTGTATCTCAAACAAGAAAACAATGCCTTCCAAAAACAAAAATGATAGGAAATCTTTACGTTCCAGGAGGGAATTTGCTCAATCAAGCAACTGGCCTGACTATTCTACAGACAGCTATTTGTACTACTAAGAGGACTATGAAGTCAAGGTAAAACACGACCAAGGTTTTCACCTAAACCCTCCACCCAATATGTTGCCCTCCATTGAAATCCAAGAGAGGTCGGGCAATATTGTTTTGCATGAACCGTCTTCTGACACCAGCGATGCAGACGAACAACAAAGAATGGGAGGCAACAAAAAGTGCCAATGTAGGGGATCGTTCCACGAAGGGAACGGGAAGGAAGGTATTCATTTTCTACCCATTCTTAACTTTATAATTTTTAATTTTTTGTAATCAGCCCAATATAGTATGAGATTGTACTTTAGTTTGTTCAACATAGTTTTTATTTCAAATCAGATGATGAATATAATCTATTAATGTTGTTAATACAACCATTAGTGGAGATGGTACATAAAAAAATGTTGTCCTAGTTTATTAACCCTAGGCGTTATGAGGAATCTCTTTGAAGCCAATGGACATAAGCGCGATGGGTGCTTCTATGCAGACTACACCGACTTCGGTGGTTTCGCATATGCATCTGACGAGGCCCAACCATCGTCGCCGCCATTGATGGTGATAGATCCACAAGTCTTCCAACACTATACCATGAGCAAACTCGATGACATTGAAACCAGGCAAGTGGAGTGCAATGACAAAATAGCTCGCCTGTGTTCTCAGATGGCTGCCTACTTCGATGGTGCTGGTCCCAAACCTACTCCACCCACAACACGTCCATCTCCTGGAATCAACAACGGTAATGATAAATAGATATGTATTATCTTTGGGAGTATCCTCAATTTTAAGGATTAAGTACTATATTTTGGTCGAGTTTGAACCTGTTTGGGGTTACGGAACAGACCCAATATTTTTGATGGTTTATGTTAGTAGACACGACTTTTGGCTGGAACTATTTCACAAAGTGTTTTGGACATGCCCCCTATAGTACTAATTATGCCTTGTAAGCAAAAACCTGATTATGCTATAGATAATGGCTTAAGTTTTTATTTTAGTATTGTGGTTCCCGTTTATTAAGGTTAATGGGCATCTACATCAATTCTGAGTATGTTTGTTTGATCATTTTGGATGGATATACGAAAACTGGTCATTGAAGCAGCGTTTATCAGACTTTGGCCATTGATTAACCCTTTAATAATTTTGATTAAAATGTCATGAACCCATATTAATATTTATATTAACCAGAACAGTAAAAGGGTAGTACAAGGGGTGAGTTGAATTACAACAAATAACATAATCAATTGGCGATCCTATTTACCACTTGATTTTCCAAGTAAAATAAAATGTTAAGAGGAAATATAATGAAACTTTGAATGGGCTTATTTAATTTGTTGCAATAAAATTTTGTATGGTCAAAGTCAGCCCAATTTACTTGCTACTGATTGTGGTTGAATAATAGTTTAATTTCTTCCAGTAGAAGAAATTAATTGATGTGCTCAAAACACCAAAAATAGATCTTCATCATAACCGCATCTTTGTCAATTTTTGGAGACAGATGTCTACAACTCCAATGACAATGCAAACTTTGTCAATTTTTGGAGATAGATGTCTACTTTATGTTATTGAATTATGAGTTAAAAATCAAAAGCCCATTATTTGCACTACTACAAAACTGGGCTTTCCCGACACCCAACAACGACAGTCAACTCTGTTGACTGTCGTAATTGCTTAGCGGGACTCTACGCCGACAGTTAAAAACTGTAGGCATAGAGACCAACGTCGACAGCTAATAACTGTCACTGTTGCTTTTGACTGTCGCTATTGACCCCAACGCCGACAGTTAATTTGAGACTAATGCCGACAGTTAAAATGTGTCGCTATTGACCCCAACGCCGATAGTTAATTCGAGACCAATGCCGACAGTTAAAATGTGTCGTTGTTGACCCCAACGCCGACAGTTAATTCAAGACCAATGCCGACATGTTGGCGCCGTTTTTCGTCAAACAATGAAAGAAGAGCACATAAACAATAACTGATAATGGCCAATTGAAATAAGACAATACAAACACACGATTTTTACGTGGTTCAGCAGTTAAATCTGCCTAGTCCACGAGTCTCTGTTATTAATACTCAAGATTATCTCTGAGAATTCTTCAGCATGAATTCTTCAGAGTTTTCTCTCAAGGATCAGAATTTCGGTCCTTTACAATGGTGCATGGCCTCTCTATTTATAGAGAAGATCGAAGAATACTATCCCACATATTTTGGGTAGTTACTCTTTTTGTGTAAATCAAATAAATGACTTTAAATGCCTATAATCAGATATAAAAGGAAACGTCCCCTGAAGACCAGGGGACGTATAACTGACCAAATAATATCCCACGATTCTAGGGGATTTACAATAATAAATGAGGATTACATCTCGTATTTACAACACTTATAGATATTCAAGGTAGTCATCACGTATCTCTAAGGCTTTAGCCTCCCAGGTTTCCTGTCATCTTTCGAGCTAGAGATATCTCCCGAGGTCACACGACTTTCGAGGTCGTATGTGCGTCGAGCTCGGGACCCCTGATCCGAGGTCATCCCTGAAGATGAATGCTTCCCCGGAGCTGCCTTTCGAGATCATGAACACTCCGAGGTCACCATATTCGAGGTTGTCTATGTCCTGCAGGCTCGATATTTAATCCTGGAGCATATTTCCAACCTTATGAGTCCACTTGTTTGCGAATCCAACTTTTGAGATCATATTTAACATAGCTCGAAATCTGGGTGTAACATCTTGCCCCCTCAAAAGTATTTGTTCGAGTCCTAAGAGAAGGAAACTTTTGAACTACTTTCTTTGAGAACTGTACCGTCACACTTTTTGAAAATGGACATGTGTCTGCTGGGTATTGCTCATTTTTGGTACTTGAGTACCTTGGAAACATGCCCACGATCATCCGTCTGCCACCTTTTCGGCGCCATCTTGTCATTGATTCCCATCCGTCTGATTTAGCAAGGATTTCACTCAACGCCCCGGATTAATCCCCCTTTTTCCATCTATATATACGAGACCCCGGTCTTCGTCTTCATTTTTACCTTCGTTCACCAAAAGCAAGAAAAGAAGAAAAAACGAAACCAGAGACCCCTTTATAAACTTTCTATTATGTGCATGTTTTCTCGGCCAAAGAAACAAAGAAACCCTGGTCTGTTCGAGTCCATGAGTTCTTATTTGCAACCTCTTCTTCAATCGACAATCTCTCTGCAATCGCCATTATTGTGTAAGTATGCAATCTTTGTTTTCCATTTTGCCAGTTTTTTGTTCATATTGTTCTTGCTGTGTATGTGTATGTACTAGTTTACATCCTTAGCATAATATGATAGGAGGTTTTGATCCGATAGGCTCTTATGCTTTTTTAGACTTCCATACTGGATTTGCATCACTGGCTTATACCCAGTTTTCATATTTGAGTGAGGTTCCTATTTTCTGGGTTTTGAAATTTTTTAGGCGACGTTTCTTGTACACTAAGTTTCGGGCAAAAAACATGGGCCTTGATAAATGCACGAAACCCAAGGCTACCCTTCCTGGTTAACCGCCACTCTCTTTTCCCTTGATTTTCGGGATTTTCAAAAAAATTTCCACTCTCCTTCCTTTCCCGTGGAACGCACGCCCTGACTCTTCAATAAGGGTCTTAATATTTAGCTTGTTTTGCTCCTTAACCCCGAGCTCGTAAGTTCGAGCTCGGAACTCTTGCATGCATGGCCCTCACCATTTTTTCTTTCTCGCTAGATGTCGCAGAATCTGGAAAGACGGTGGGGGTCGTTGCTGGCAATCCCTTACGAGCCAAAATCTCCGAGCCCAGAATCGCTGTTCGCCCGGAATCAACGTCGGATAAGAGAATATGAGCTTGCGCGCGAGCAAGAGGACATTCGAGCTCACTACCGCCGCCAGATAGACGAGGTCATAGAGGGGAACAGGAGAGTTCTTCGGGAGGCCCTCTATCCGGAATCCAATTCAGGACCTAGGCCGATTCCTCTCGATCCTGCATTAAAGGTTACCGTCGCATACCATCCAGGAGAGCTCAAATTTTCACTAATGGGGGAACCTTCTTCCTCACAGCCGAGGAGAGAAATGTTTGAGGCCGAACACTACTGGAGCTCGGTTACCACAACTAGTCAGATAACTGACATCCTGGCTTTCCACGGCCTTAGCCTGTCAGGCTCCTTGAAGTGTCGAGCTCCGGTCGATCATGAACGAAGCTGCTTCGCCCCTGGGGGCCGCGACGCCAGTGTGAAATACGCGGCCTGGAGCAAGGAACACATGAGGGCAGGAGCTCTGTTGCCCTTGAAGTCTTTTTTCAAGGACTTCGCGGATTTCGTTGGGTTGGCCCCGTTCCAACTCAACACCAACTCTTACAGGGTACTGTCTGCCCTGAGGTCCTTATACCACGAGATGGGGTGGGAAGGACCTTCGCCTCAAGAGATCTTGTATCTCTTTTGTCTGAAAAGTAACCCCTCCCGAGCTCGGGGAGGGGATGGCTTCTATTACCTCTCGAGCTATCCCAAGGAGAAGAAGGTCTTTGAAGATCTTCCCAATCATCCGCCCGATTTCAAAAGGGCCTTCTTCTGGACAGACGGTCTGTCCCCGTCTCGACACTATTCGTTCAGGCGGATTCGTAAGTATTCTTGTTATCTTTATTTCCGTGCTCGTGGCTTTAGCTCTTAGATCCGTACTTAGTAAAAATATGTTGTCTTTCAGCCAATTTTCAGCGTCCCACTCCTGACGATACAATGAAGGAGCATAGAGAGACCGTGCTCTAACTCCCCCGTGGCAGGAGGTCTCTCCTATACCTTTTACACGAGGATAAGCTCTGAAAGTGCAGACTTTTGGAGGAGGGCCAGTCCACCTTTGAGTGGTCCAATATATAATATGAACACTGGGAGCATGTGCCCCTGCCCACAGGCGCCCTTCCTCCGAGGAGAGAAACGAGGCCACCTCTTCCAGTTCGCCTGAGGAGTCCGCAGTCGGGGAATGAGGCTAATGATGAAGCCTCGAGCTCAGATTCGGATGAAGGTAAAGTCCTTCCTACCTCGAGAATGTGGTCCCCCACTTTACTAAAACACAGGCCCAATAGGTTAGTCTCGTGCCCACAGGATAGATACCACTTCTACATATGGAGTTGGGTAGATGACTGTGTCCATAGGTTCGATAGTGGGCTCGGGAAATACGACACCATGTACACCACAGATGAGATGTGGAACGGGATAGCCGTTCAGTATGGGACCAACGATTATAGAGACCTTTCGAGGTTATCGCCCACATATAGGGAAGGCACTCCCCCCGCCTCCTCCGAAGACGGGGGAATTTCATGGTCCCCAAGTTCGAGCTCGGGGGAGAGTTCCAGTTAGGTTTCTTCTATCATCACTTTATATGTCTGTGATACTGAAAAAACTTGTATGCTTCTCTTTTATTAACTCATTCTGTGTTGTGACTTGTGCAGGCAAGATGGACTCCGACCTCGACAACATCATCGATGGTGCTGGCGCCAAGAGGAGCAAGCGTCCCAGAGTGGGGTCGCTGAAGTTCGACCGGCCGGGTAAAGGTCCCAAGAGGTCCAAGAAAACCCCTCCTTCTGCTCCACCGGCTTCGAGCTCCATCGCCGCGGCGACTTCTCAGGCCGTCGCATCCACAATGGCGCCGTCCTCGCAGGTCATCGCCTTGGCTGCGGCGCCGACTTCGCTGGTCGGTCCCTCCGCTATGGTTGAGTCCCAACCTCCTGTGGTGGTTCAGCCATCCTTAGCTCCGCCTTCCAGAAGGCCTTCTGCTTCTCGAGCTCAGAAGCTATCAATTTCCACCCACATGGATGCATATGTGGTCGATAATGCCGCTGGGTCCCATGGATCTACGCTGATCTCGGATGTTATGTCCCGGATCGGCTAGAGCTATGGCAGCCTCGAAGCTCCCCAATGGCAGTGCTTAAATGACACCCGAGACTGCACTGCTCTCTATGAGAAGAGTATCGAGCATACTGCCGCGGTGAGTATCCTTCTATAGTCCTTCCTTTTCTGCTTATAATCACACTGACCTGGAGCTAATGGTGGTTTTTTCCTTTTTCAGGCTCTTGCCTTCACTGCCCAGCTCAACTATAAGCTGAACAATGAGATCCACTCGAGCAAGTCTCATGCTCAGGAGGCGAAGGATCTCCAGCTCAAAGCATGCGACGATCTGAAGGCAGTGAATGCGAAGCTTGAGGCAGGAGCCAAGGAACGTGAGGACAAGGCCACCGAGCTCGGGAAGCTGAAAGCTGAGCTTGAGGAGCATAAGAAGGAGATCACCCAGCTTCAGGAGACCAACAAGAAGCTTGAAGAGGAAAAGGCTGCCACCTTTGACATAATGGAGGATGTAAAAGCTTGTCTCCTTGCTGAGTACAAAGAGAAGAAGGAGCAAGCGGTTGACTCGGCCATGTACCGAATGTGGGCCTACAATGAAGATCTGGACACCAGCTTCTTAGGTCCTCACGAGGCGGCATTTCTCGACAGGTGGAATGCTCGGCTCGAGAAGGAAGAGGCTGAGCAGCTCGAGAAGGAGAATGCTGCTCGGGATGCCGTCTCAGAGGGAGCCTAGGAGGATAGCCATGCTATTCGTCCTAAGGAATCCGGTGCTGTAGATGCTGAGAAGGCCAAGGAGACTCCTCTTTCTTAGATCTGATCTCGGGGAAACCATCTATTGGGGCTGTGTCCCCTTATTTCTGTAATTATTTTAATTTATGCCCTCGGGGCTGATACAATTTCTTTAAATATTACTTATATATGCTTTACATTTCTTGGCTTGAAATATTTGGCACATTTTTTTATGGATGAATCATTTATGTTTATTTATCTTACAAACATATTGTGGATTTAAGTTCGAAGCTCAATGCGTTCATGCATAGTTTGTTCAACTTATCCGCTTCCGACCTCGTTATTCTTCAAAGCCGGATATTACTTCAACCATGAACCCAAAAGTACTTATATGGTATGTAATGTGGATGATTTGGTTATATCTTTTTTGTTTAGTCACTTTTTCTCATCCTCGGTTTTCGCTCCAAGGTTAAGAGTTCGAAACTATTTTCTTTAAGATATTCCAGCCTCGATTTCGAAATAGGTTTAGGTTCCTATTTCTTTAAGAGTTCGAAACTATTTTCTTTAAGATAAACTAAATTATGTAAATATGTATTTATTAAAATCTTTTAAAACTAGATTTTTTTTTTGTTTCTAAATTTTTCATATTATTAACTTTTGTATTTATAATAATTTTTATATCAAATTTTAAATTAATTATAATATTAAGAGTAACAATACTATAATTTAATTTTATAAAAAATATTAATTACTAAAATGTCGCCTAAATTCAAATAAAAAATTATAATTAATGTATAATAAAATTTAAAAAATAAACTAAATTATGTAAATATGTATTTATTAAAATCTTTTAAAACTAGTTTTTTTTATATAAATTTTTCATATTATTAACTTTTGTATTTATAATAATTTTTATATCAAATTTTAAATTAATTATGATATTAAGAGTAAAAATACTATAATATAATTTTATAAAAAAATATTAATTACTAAATTATAATACTAAAGTTTTAGTTAAAAAAATTTATTTGAATAATTTATCAAATTTTTTTTAAGGATATTAAATAATACACATATAATATTTAAAATTTTGATTTTTTAAAAATAATATATAATAGTGTCAGCCAGTTTCGAACCCCCACCCTTCCAAATCAAGTTAGAGACTCTAACACTAAACCAACACAACTTATTGAATAATAAATGAATATAAAAATATTTATATATTAATGATCTATTATATTTATGTTCTTGGTGCTCTTATTTATAACTATATTATCTTTTCTTTTCTTGCTAAGTACTATGGACTTAGAATCTTATGCATATTACCTACACAGTGCATGTCTTTATATGTGTATATATGTATATTAATTTCTCGATGTTTATTGTATATTTGCTAATGTGCTATGAATGATTGGTAATTTGGTTTATTAATGTCTGTGATTTCATAAACTAACTAGCTTGAGCACTTTTAAATTGAGACTAAATTGAGACTGACAGGTATGCATTCCTTAGTTTAAAGAATTAAGACTGACTACTTAAGCCATGAGGCTATCCAATTTGATAAGAAAAATACAACTTTTATATAAATTATTTGTGACTGAAAACCACAATCATCCTTTTTATTTATTCTGCAACCTCAAGTTCTCAATTTATTTTAGTTTTGGTTTAACTTTAATGATGTTTATTCTGTATTGTAGGCTAAAACTCTACTTGGATATTTAAGAGAACCAAGACAATTATATAAAAGAACCAAGGCAACACGAAATTCTTCTTCAAGTTGTTGGGTATTATTTTCTTTCTTGCTTGTAAGAATTATGTACAGTGAGGATTTGATGTATTATTTACATCGAGAATAATGAATTTTTATTGAGAATTATAATGAATTTTCATTGAGACTTATTTAGTCTCATGGGGATTTGATGTATTATTTACATTTCAATTTTATGAATAAATGTTGTATGTATATGAATTTTTATTATGATAAATATAATTTTTTTTTTTTACAAATTATGGTAATAATAATTAATTATTTGAGTAATTTTTTTATTTAAATTTATATCAAACTTCATTTGTTAAAAATATAATTAAAAGTTTTAAAAAATATATATCGAAAAATTATTATATATATATATAAATTCACTGTTATGGCGACACCTATTAACTGTCGGCGTTGCTAGCAATGACGACACCTATTAACTGTCGGCATTGCCAGTAACGGCGACACGTATTAACTGTCGGCGTTGCCAGCAACGGCGACACGTATTAACTGTCAGCGTAGCCAGCAACGGCGACACGTATTAACTGTCGGCGTAGCCAGCAACGGCGACACGTATTAACTGTCGGCGTAGCCAGCAACGACGACACTTATTAACTGTCGGCGTAGCTACCCTACGCCGGCATAGGCAAATACGACAGTTAGTCGACTGTCGTCATTGCTCAATAGCGACAGTTAAAAACTGTCGGGAAATTCCATTTTTGTAGTAGTGTTGATAACTTTTTATCTTTTGAATAATAAATTGAATAGTAGTCCGACACTTATTTATCACTATAAGGAATTACTAAAATCAATGATTAAATTTGATGCAACATACGACACCTGTAAGGGTTATTAATTCTGATTGATTATCAGAAAATCACTTTGTGTAACTTCTGATATTACCACAAAGTACTTTTCACCTTACAAAAAAACCTATATTCACCTTACACGTGGGAATTTTTCTGAATAGTACTTTTCCAACCATGATAGAAACAACCACTATAAAATGCAACTATCCTTTCCATTGCCTAATCATCCACATCAACACTTGTTCAACTCATACACCACACAAAATGGACTCCCCATCACGTGTCCTTTTCTCCATCAAGCAAGAAGCATCTGATTCTGAAGATCTTTTACCAAATCAATATCCAACACTCTATCCGCCATATAGGACGTTAGAGAGCTCACCCTCCCCTATCACACCATCTTCTTTGAAATCCACCAAACTTCCAATATCACCCAAACCCCTTACACTTCTGAAGAAAGAACAAAATTCACCTCAGTCTTCAGGTGCCAGTAAGTCCACTAAAAAAAAATCTCCTCGGAGTGGAAATGAGCTCCTAAAGCTTAAATTCCTAAGGCGTAATGTGTCCACTAAGTCGGAGAAGCTGCGATGCTCTACACCAGATGTCCGCACCATAATCTTCAAGCTTCGTCAGCTTCTAGATCAAGCTAGTATTATACTAAATGGAGTGCAGACTATAAGTGGAGGCATATTTGTGCATGCCGCTCACACCAAGGAGAATGGGGAGTTGAACCCCCTCCAAATCGACTAAGTCAATATCATCAACCCTAAGGCTATTTCAAATTATAACAACTCTCATTCTGAATACACATATCACTGATTTTGAATACACATCCCAGATCAAAAAATACATTCCCCAAAAAATGTAAATTTACACTATTGCCCATCCAATTACCAGTGGAATATTGGGTAAACAAAATAATAATAAAAAAACAATATAAATTTATTTGTACACCTACGAACAGTTTCTTCCCGGTTTGCAAACCGGCTACTATGGGTAACTAACATAACAAACAAATAATAGCTACAGTGAAACAGTCTTTGTCCCTTGCGAAGGATCACAAACTTCAAATTGAGGTGAGGGATTGAATCACTTCCCTGTCAGTGTGAGTGCTTTTAGTAGTATATTCAATATTACACTTGAGTATGAAGTCGTACAAAGCAGTCCCTGTCAGAACGTCATATCTACATATTCATGACTGCTTTTCAACCACCATATCTTCAAAGATCGGACCACTTGGTATTACTAACTGTGTGTAAATCATATTAAATTGGTTACTGACAACATTTTATGCAAACTATCAGATCAATAATATTATTAAGAAAACAATATTGCTACTATTTTGTTTATTCCCAAAAACATGATAGTGTGTGAGAGCATAACTGATTAAATAAATCAAATGAAACGATGCAGTTCAATAAAAATAATTTTTTACTGCCTATCACTGTGCTCGTAATGAGTAACCTTTAGCTACTGTCCCTGCAAGTTGACCAGAGTTGACCATATAATAAAGATTTAAGTGGAGACATGATTTGACTTAAAAAATGGTGGGAAGAAATTTTTTAAATTTTTGTTGGGGATATAAAAAAAACGTTCAATCCACCATTTATTCAGTTTATTCAACAAAACTGAAGTTTTATACTAAATCTGTGTGTGTGAAGAACTAGTATCAAAGAAACTGTAAGTTGCTTTAAAAAATACATTCTTTCATTTTGACATCGTTTTTTAATACAAAAATCATGACTAACTATTAGATGTCTCTGCCTCTTCTATAATCAAGGGACATTGGTTAAAATATTTTTGTCTGGGATACGTGGGAAGGCAGTCACAGGCTGTGGGAAGGCAGTCAAAGGTTTGGAAAGGTTGGCCATTTCACGCTTCATACAAGTAAGATACTACTCCATATGTAGTATGCATGTTTTTTCCAGTGATCCTCCGTAAATCATATATGTCTCTGCTTACAAGTAAAATTGTAATGTTTGAATTAATTTTCAGATTGAAATATTAGGAAATGGACATTTCAGCAAGGTTTTCTTTCAAAAATTTCAACAAAATTCTGGAACGTCTCGGTATCGTCAAGGATCCAGCTGAAATAACTCGACAAGAATTAGTTGGCAAAACATTTGATGATGTTGGGGCTGCTGAAATTTTTTTCACAACCTACGCAAGAATAATGGGAGTTGGTGTTCGAAAGGGGACAAGAAGAACCAGCAGGGATGGTGATATGACGATACGAAGTTGAGTTTGCTCATGCGAAGGTCATAGGGACGAGAAATGGTGTAAAATGCAGCCAAGGATACGTGAGCCTAAGGCAGTTACTAGGATGGATTGCAAAGTGGTTTTACGTGTTAACAAAGTAAAAGCAACTAGAAAATGGATAGTGAAGAAGTTTGTTCATAATCATTCCCATCCTTTACTATCACATAACCATATAGCATTCTTAAGATCCCACACGAAGGTACTAGATGGGACCTTGGAACAAGCAAGGTGTATGAGGAAATCAGGTATTCAAACTTGTAAAATTATGTCATTCATGGCTCTGCAACATGGTGGTTATGACAAACTCCCTTTTTTTACTTAAAGACCTTTACAACAAGTTCACTGAAGACGATAAAGTGGAATTGGCTGAGTTAGATGCTTCTAAAGCTATTGGATACCTAGAGCATAAATCTAATAATGATGACTAATTGTTTTGTAAGTACACTTTCGACCAAGAAAAAAGGCCAGAGTCAATGATATGGGCAGACGGGAAGTGTAGGAAAGACTATGAAAAATTTGGCCACGCATTAGCTTTTGACACGACATATAAGACCAACCAATATGGAAAACTGTTACTAATCTTGTTAGGAGTGAACAACCACTTCAAGACAACCATTTTTGCTTATGCAATTTTGCATAATGAAAAGGAACAGACTTATTTGTGGGTGCTTCAGTCTTTCTTGGAGTGCATGAATGAAAAAGCTCCAAAAACAGTGATAACGGATGGTTGTCCAGCCATGAAGATGGCTATAAATCAGTTGATGCCAAGAACTATTCACCGTCTTTGTAGCTGACACATTAGCCGGAATGCCTGTATAGCAGTGAAAGATTCAAATTTTATCAGAGATTTCCAGAAATTAATGTCGAAGTACATGATGGAGACCCAATTTGAAGCAAAATGGTCGTAGTGTGTACAACATTATTCCATCTATCAGAATGGATTTATGACTTCCATGTATGAGAAGAGAGAAACATGGGCAGAGACATTTCTTAGAGGACACTTTTTCGCCTATATGGGAATGACACAAAGGTGTGAAGGAATGAGCGCTTTTATTAAAACAAAGGTTCCGGCAAATATGAAGTTAAATGACTTCATTCGAAGACTAGACATGGCTTTGTCATGGATGCGACATAAAGAACGTAAAGATGATCATGAATCTAACCACATGATGCCGAATTTAGGCAAGACTTACATGGATTTGGTTGAAAAACAAGTAGCAACTTTGTACACAAGGAACCTCTACTGGAAGATAAGAGAGCAAATTCAAAAGGGAGGAAAGTTATCTGTAAGTAGAAAAGAAAGAGGCGAAAATGAAAATGAAAATGTTTATCTACTCGCAAAATACGGTGATAAGAGTTATAGGAAGCTTGTTAGACAACGGATACCAGATAAACATCTAATATGCGAGTGTATGTTATTCACTAGTTGTGGAATCCCCTGCTCCCACATGTTTGCTATCATGAAATTTTTGCAAATCACTGAGATCCCAAAATCCCTTATTGCCACACGATGGCTGAAGATGGATTTTCTGCATGTACATTCTAATGCTCTATTTAGTTCAGAGATGTTCCATTTACCAACGAAAGAGCGTCACTTCACAGAGCTGATACAAGATTGCAATGAATTGGCAGCCGTTGCATCCGCGAGTGAGATGCGATACAGAAAGGCCAAGGAGGAGATTAAAAAGATGCTTGCAGCATTGAAATTGTTGGAAATTGATGGCAACGAGAACCAGACACCCGTTACTCCATCTCTGAAAGTTAAAAATTCACTTATCACACGAACAAAAGGAACAACAAGGGTAGGACCAAATGGACCACCACGACTCCGTCGATGCACCGAATGCAAACAAGTGGGCCACAACAAGGCTACTCACAAAAACCATAAACGAAAAAAACAAAAAGCCAATCTACTGCCTGAAATATCTGAAAACAACAGCGAAGAGGAGGAAATATATGCCACTGAAGAAGATGATAACGAAATATATGCCACTGAAGATGAAGATGACGAACAAAATAACGAAGATGAGGGGGACCACAATGAAATGGGTGATGTGAATGACAATTTGGATGACTTTGAAGGCAGTGGTTTGGTCAGATATAGCGGAGGATGAATATGATGGTGCTTGGTCACAAATTTAAACTTATTGGCAGGTTTTGAGAAGGTTAGCAAACCAGTATTTTGTAGTCCACCAATCCTCCTTACTTGTTCTGCGTGCACCATGTTTTAAGTATACGAACTGAGTTAATCAATTTTTTTGGGTTATTATTCACATCTACATGTATAGGTTATTACAAATTTTGTCACATATGTATGTATGGATGGTGTATTGGTTTATAGTCATTTCTTAATATTATTCTGTTGTAGTTTCTCCTTTTTGTATGACTTTCATGATTTGTAAAAGTCATTTCAATTAACTGCCATGGAAAACAAGGATTTTAAACATGAAACTTTATATGACAAATATTTAATAAACTTTGTTTCCACTTAAATGACAATTACCAATATTCATTAACAAACATAGTGTAGCAGCAAGCAAAAACACACGTGTTGAAATCTACTCACTCCCGTTGGTATCATAATATCAATGGCGGAGCCAAATTATTGCGAATGGCCTTATTCTCTTAATAATAGGTTTCTTATCTTGATAGATTTGTAATGTCAGAGAAAGAAGAACCGTTTTGGTGGATTATATAGAATAATGTAGTAAGTGTGTGGGGTCTGAGAATGGTCATCAAAGAAGTTCCTTGTAAAATGTCATGCCTTTTTTTTTTTTTATAATTTAAGAATACAACTACCTCATCTTATTATTAACACTAGCATGAACTTTACATTATTCCAAATTTTCGTACTCAAATTTGGCCAACTTTTACAAAATAGCCAATCCAAAAACTTTAGACATTTATACGATAGAGTAGAAATATAGTAATTGCTGATGTATTTTCAATTTCCTGTTAATCAAAGAGGGAGGAACCTTATAAAAATATAGATGCTTATTTCCACACTAGTCTAAAAAGTGGTGAATTGTATCTGCCTTACTATTAACAATAACTTTTGTACAAAATAGACCAATTCGGTTACACATTAAAAACATAAACCCCATAATAGAACTCAAAAATTCATATGGTTTAAATAGGAGATGAAGCAATGACAATGACCCTCTCATGTCCCTGTCAACAACATCCTAATGCAACTAGACTAAGATATTAATACACCAAAATATCTAACCCAATTTACCATCTTTACAATCTAACCATTACAAATTAATTCATCTGAGAAGGTAACGAGGGTAAATTGATTCTTTAATAACCCCAAAATAACAGTACTGATGACCCAAAAAACAGACAGTCAACATGATGCTAATCTTCTTCAACTTTACATTGGATGACTACATCTCCAATCCACCAGCACCACACAAAAAACGACACTTGTAGTATCTGCAATTATTGATTACCAAAATCAGTGACAAATAGCATAATGAAGTTATAACAACTTAATATTTAAAAATAATGAAATAATAAAAAAAAAATTCACACACTCACCAATTTCTTCCCTTTTTCAAACCACTCTCTCCCTTAAATTTTGAGGCCCACTTTCCCTTACCTTCTTTGCCCCTCACTATTGATTCTGAATCCTCACTGTCAACCTTATACTCCTCATTTTTGAAATGACCCAACTACTCTAGACTTTGGACCATTAATGAAAACTACACATAGATCCTAATCCTTAATAGAACTTGCAAGTGAAAAGATCATAACTTTATTAAAACTTGTAAAAAACCAATGTTAAACTTACATAAAATTTAAAGTAGGATATGTGATCCCATTGTTTTAAAATCAAAACATAACATAATTGTTATTAAAAAGGATTACATAAATAAGTGCGGAAAAATACACATAAAACCATAAGTAAAGACTTCATCCTCAAATCGAAACTCTCGGCTCTTTGAATCCATTCCGCCTCAATACACATTCCCCAAGCTTCCAAGAACCTTTCCCGCCACTAAAGCTATTTTCCTGCACATATAAACAAAAAGGAGTGAGCCTAATGCCCAACAAGGAAAATCTAACATATAACCATAAACATAAAATTCATAATGTAACATAAAACATATCATAACACTTATGTCACATACATACTATAATGGCCATTATTACTTGGGGTCCCATAAACTAAACAAGTCATATGCCCATTAGATTAGTGGGGCTTGCTAGCTAAGCAAGTCATATGCCCATAATCTATTTGGGGCTTGTTAGTTGTACAGGTCATATGCCCAAGTCTACAAGTATACTTAACATAGCATTTTACATAACACATATTCATAAGATAACATATAAAATCATATAACACATAAATCCTATCCTATTTTCCTTACCAAAAGTACCGGGATATGAGAACAGATTTGGGGACTTTGGAACACTCCTAAAAACCATTTATAACAAGGTGAGTATATTGAAGAAAAGAGATGAAAGTGATGAAGGAACTATACTATCAAAATATACTTACCAAAAACCTTGTGCTCAAGAACTTAGATTTCCTAACGAAGAATAGGAATAAGGTTAGAATACTGAGTAGAAGACTATGAGAACTTTAAAGAAAATAATACAGAAATGGACTAGAGTTTGGGATACCTTGAGTACTTCTATGACCAATCTAAACCTTGAACCGAAATGTGAATAGAACCTTACTTCCCAAGTGTTTGGTAAGCTTATAGTGATTAAGCTTATAATTCCCAACCCAAGTGTTTACACTCTCACACCAACCTAGCAACTTGCAGCCTCTGAACTTAGCTTAATAGATGAATAAATGGCTGGGTACTAGATCTTATTTATAGAGTTTAGGAATGAAAAGATCTTCATTTAACTTGAATAAAAATAATGGATTTTTAAGTGAAAATCATTTGAATTATCGTTCAGTAGAGGCTGAAGACTCGTTCAGAAAAGTGCTGGACTTATCAAGAGGTTAAGGATTTGAATGAGAACGTTTTTGAAAACTTTCAAAACACACACTGGAGGAGCCGATATATCGCCCCCTATAGGCGTGTTGACGCGGTTCTTCGCCAACAGGTAATTTAAGAAAGGAAGAGAAATGGATTAGTGCTAATAATGAACCGAAACAGATATACGATCTTAGGAAATGGAAAGGTGACTCAAGACACGGTTTTTAAGTGGTTCAAAGGTTAAAATCCTTCTACTTCACTAGTCAATATTATTGCTCTATTCTGGGTATATGATTACAGGATATTTCTTACAAGAGATCATCCAACCCCTATCAACTCCCAAGGTCTCCATATTTATAGGAGAAGGCACCTGGGAGTTGGTAAGAAGGTCATCCCGTGACCTTCTTACCTATCATATCAACTCTGTGACATTCATGATTAATTCCTAAACCTGACACATAAGTGTGGTCAAATCGATAGGTAAGGAGATAGTGGGCCGCACGACCCAACCCAGTCGTGGGTGTCTGAATACGCACGTTCCTGCTGCGTGTCCGAGAAGTCAG
This sequence comes from Humulus lupulus, assembly GCF_963169125.1. Lineage (NCBI taxonomy): Eukaryota > Viridiplantae > Streptophyta > Magnoliopsida > Rosales > Cannabaceae > Humulus > Humulus lupulus. The sequence continues at coordinate 205,404,686 of NC_084798.1, forward strand.
GGGCATATCAGACACGTGATGTCTGATATATGCACGTTTACCTTGCGTGTGTTGACTTTACAAAGGGTCATAGCCTCCATGTTCAGCTCGTACCATGAGCTGGATACTTAACTCGACCTTCGGCCTTCAGAGTCCAGGCTCAAGTCTTGGGCAATCTTGGCGAACCCTTGGGATTCCTCGAGCTAAGGAGGTACGACCTTATGACAGAAGCTCCGGTCTTAGGGATGTCCACGAGATAATCATGATTAGGCCGCAGCTCAGCTTGCTAATCAGCCCGTGGGAAAATCAGGGCGTACAAGGCGATATATCGCCTGGGCCAGCATGCCCGAGGTGATCGTGCAACGTTTCGTGTTTTTCGTATCCCCGTACTGCGATATATCGCCCCCTATAGCTGCGATATATCGGCATACGCTGAATATTTAAACACGAAATTACACATTTTTAGCTTAATTTGAATTGAGTAAACATCATTGACTAAGCCCTCTAACGTTTTCAAAGCTGCTGACTGACCCTAGGGTATTCAAATTTTAACTTTGATAAATTTATTCCTCAAAATACTTAATCATTATTAAACCTATACATGACATGTGCTATTATCTTATTGGGTCTTATCTAAACCTTATAATATAATAAATATTACCCTCAATATCAGTCATATTAATCAAACCTTAGGTTAAAATTAATATTATTAAACTATAGGTTAAACTTAGAAAATCTACAAGTATTACTATGAGTGTCCAAATAAATCCCGGTCTGAACCAAAAATCCACAGTCATAAAGATAATACTATTATTACTATTATTCTATTATCTAACTAGCTAAGTAAAGTTCTTGGACTCTACAATTTTCAAGCTGAAACACTAAACCTTGCAGGTTGTTAAAATTACTCATGACAATCCTCTTCAATATGCGGGCTCGCTCAAACCGAGAATCGTACTAAGTACACACATGACAAAATACAAACATAAATTCAAATTAATATAAAGTGGGTGCCCAATGTAAAGGAAATTCTATGCATAGTTAATGTGTAAAGCAGCCTTACTCCAGCACTAATTCGTCTCCCCTCCCTCCATTCTATTTATGACAAACAAACTACCATCCGTCAAATTCCTTTGTTCTGGTATATCCTCCATCACCACAACTGAGAAACCAGTGAAAGTCAACCTAGGCCGCTTATCCTCCTTGATATCATCTTCACATGCAATATCTAGATTACGCATCTGCAATTTATTTAAACAGAGTCCATCAATTTTGCAATCAAATCAAATTTAGTTAAAAAGCAATTTGTCCACAAAAATAACAACTAGCTTACCACATCTTCAACCAAATAACGAGCACGAGAACCCCGATCAGATTCTAGTTTCGAGTCCCAAATTTGAACAATTCTAATGCCCATCACAATGCGGAACAACACTAGATGATCCTTAACTTGAATAAGAATTGAAATCTACACGAATAATTATATTAAACAAATAAATTCCAACTTTTTAATACATGGGTCCAAATCTAATACACCACAATTGAAACTATTGACATTGATCGATGAATCACCTCATTACAGATAAAGAGTGGACCCATGTATAGATTTCCTTCACGATAATTCTGTAAATGGATTTCTTTGGCAGGACCAAGTAATTCACTCTACACAATACATTCAATAAATTATAATAAACCAAACTATTTACAGATTTCAAACATAAAAAATAATCCATAAAATACTGTATCAAACTAAATATAGTATATCGTCATCCGGGTAGGAAAAAACCATTTACGCGGAAAGTCTTTGGAAACACCCCTCTCGTTTTCAGTTAGATACAATGAAACCAAGTTGATAACCTACAAAACCCCAAATAAATCACTTCTACTAAATAACTTACAAAACTAACTGCCCATTACTTATTCTACTTTATTAAAAAAACTTACCGAGGTCGACAAAGAAGTGTTTGGCTGCAATATCCTTAAATGATTTTGACTCAACCCCTGCTTACCACATAGAACTAGAGTTTCTCTGCATTCATAACAAACTCACACAATATAAAATAAAATTACCTCAAATTCAGACAACTCTTAATATATTCGACACTTTCACTTATCAGACAACATACAATTCATCATTCTCTGGCTTCTTGAAAATATAGTTCACCACAGCTTCCTCTTGAGGAGAAGGAGAGACAGTCAATATAAATGGCCCACACAAAAACTTTTCACCTTCACGACGTCCTTTTTTCTCAGAGTCAATATTGATAACCTGCCAATCACACAACGATTCAATTACAAATAATTGTTCATTTTATAGACAATTATTTTATATAATACAATGGTACCACCTTATCACTGTTCGAGGTAGAACCAAATTTCCTTTTACTCTTATTCGAGTTAGTAATATACACTTCCTCAACACAATCCTATATATAAACAAACTCTTAATTACATTATTAGTTAAATGAAATTCATCTCAAAAAGTTATCAATATTCTAAAAACAAAAATCAAAATGAAACCAATATGACAAACCCTTTTGCCTTTCACATCCCCAGTAACATCAAGTGTAACAAAATCACAATCCTCATCCACATAACTACCAACATCAGCAAGTCGAAAAAAGTAATCAAGATCGAACATTGTGTTTTGATAATTCTCGCTCAATGCACAATCCTCATCTATATCTACTTTCTTTGGTCCTTGTTCCCCATAAAACTTTTCTAAAACACGATCCTCGAAATTACGTTCTTCACGGTCGCTTTTATCCAAACGATGCTTTAGACGATTAACATCGGTTCTAAGGAGGTCAATATTTGCATTTATCGAACGAACACAGTACTCCATGCTTGACATCTGACGCTCTATGATCTGAAATAGAATGGTATTTCGATCCGGTTCCTGCTAATTCTCAAGATGCTCATTCAAATAGTGAAGCAAAACTTATACTAAAACTATGGGCTACTCTAAATAGAAAATTAATATTCACAGTCACAAACAACAAAATATTAGTGGGTGTCAGTAGAAAATAACTTACCCCCATAATAAAAACAACAATTCAATATTTGAGGTAGTTTAGTGCTAAACGACTACCATAGTCCACACTACATACCTTCCTGCAAAAAGACAAAAATATAACACACATGTTTTTGACGAGATTTCACATTTTGATCAAATACAACTAGAATACACCAAGGTTGTCCCCAAAACAAATCCATTCATCAATGGAAAATAACATAGACCCATTGTTAATTACTAAACACTCACACTGCAAAGGAATGATCCAATCGGTTATAAGTCACAAATTAACACAAACATCCCAAGCATATTATACAAAGATAAATAACCAACCCAGTAACATTTAATAAGAAGTAGAGGAACGAGAGTGAAGGTCGCATCCCACCTTTAACTTTAAAACACTAACAAGATAGGAAAAAAGCCCCGGATTGCCAGCGTTAAGGACATAACTGACTATACCGAAACCCATAAAATTTATTAAGGATAGAGCTCACCAAACAATCGACGGGTTTGGACGGAATTCGGAAGTCGGGAGATCCAAAACCCAGTATATTTATAATCACCACCCACAAAAATTTATTAAGGACAGAACTCACCAAACAATCGACGGGTTTGAACGGAATTCAGAAGTCGGGAGATCCAAAACCACCACCCACAACCAGGGTTAGAGAGGGATTCGCAAGACAGAACTCACCAAACAATCGACAGATCCAAAACCACCACCCACAACCAGGGTTAGAGAGGGAGTTTGAAGACATAACTCACCAAACAATCGGCAGATGCTTTACCCATAAAATACCTCCTTTTACTTTTATAAATGAACCCACCGATTAATAGGAACTTCAAAATCAGGACCCCACGATTTTTTCCAAATAAAACAACTCTTAAAGGAATGATATGGAGTAGGAGGTTGTACAATTAATAACGTTCCACCGTTCCATTTATATAAACTAGAGTCAACAAGTACACGTGTAAGGCCAGAAATAGACAACACCAGTGTTGAAAAGAAAAGTGGAGCACTGAAGCCTTTCCCTAAATTTATATTGGCACCACTAAAAATAATTTTATTCACGCCTTTTTTCGTGATCTTAATTATGTAGAATAGTTAAACAATTAAACAAGAAGAAAAAAAAGAAAGATATTTGAAAATAATCTTGTTGACGCAATTTTTCGTGAATTTAATTATGTAGAGTAGATAAACAATTAAACAAGAAGAAAAAAAATAAATAGATTTTTATGTGAATCAACAGTTAAAATATGCCTACGTACACGAGTCACTTTTATTAACTTGTTTGCGTTAAAGCTTCAGGAATGAGCAATTTCACATAACGTTTCAGAGTACAAGAATATATTCCCATAAGTTTAGGGAAGTTACAACATGTATTCAAATTTAAATTCAAATGAATATTTGAATAATAATACAAGTTAAATGTATTATTTAAATAAATATCTTATAAAAATAAGGATTCAATACACAGTTTAACATAATCCCAAAGAAATAAGGATTTCCTAACAATTTTTCCGTGTGTATGTTTAACACGTCTTCGAGCTTGAACACTCCTTCAACGCACTTTCGAGATCACGTAATTTCGAGCTCACCGTTCCAGTTGTTGCCATCTCTTTACTCGACTAATTTTTTGAACTCATCATTTTGGGGGAGACTTCAGCTTTCGAGCCTTCAAACTCATGCTCTAGTGATGATGATGTGGCACTAGATCTTCGTGTTTATTTGTGCAAGTATAATGTCATTACTTGTTAATTTCGAGCTTATAACTTACGAGCTTACATTTTGAAGTTATTTATTTATTTTTGAAATTTGAGTGTAACAAATTTTTATTAAAAAAAAAATAGCTCATTTATGTATTAATCCAAACTGTGTGATTTTGCACAATAATCTTTGGTGATATGTAACTTAAATTTATTATTTCAATAGCTAATATTAAAATACCACCTCACATAGACTATTTTTGAAAAAATAATTAGTTCTCGACGGTTCTTGCAGTTGAATTTGTTCTGGAGAAAAATTATGGTCATTTATGACCACTTCTATGCACATTATTGATATTTAGTAGAACCGTTTGTCAGCTTATTTTCTTGAAAATAATCTCAACTCATAAATCCCTTTCTTAACCATTTAATACGTTTATTTAAATATCACTTTCGAAAAGGGTTATTTTATATTTGACAACCACAATAATACATTTATTCTTATCTTAATGTCGTTTATCACTAAACGTTTTACGTACGTTTATTTTTTTCACTATCTCCAAGAGATGGTTTTCATGAACTTTTTCAAAGCCTTAGAGCACTTGCTATTTTTTTCCTTATTTTAATAGTAATTTTTTTAATTTTTTCTATTTTACCTCACAATACAAACATGCTTTTCTATTATACATCACCAAAACTCAACTTTAATATTTTTTATTCATTTTAAATATTCTTCCATTTTCAATAAAATCTATATAGATTTTAAAATTTGTAATATTTATCTATATATCAAATATAATTATACTTTACAATTAAATAATAATAATTATTCTTTACAATTAAAAAATAATAATTATACTTTATTTTTAAATTAAACCAAATTTATAAAATAAACTAAAATATAAATTAATTCAAAAATATAAAAGTACTCTTTTTAAATATTGTAATAACAAAAGAAAATATAATACCTAAATAACTAATAACTAAATAATAAATCATAAAGAATAATAATTAAATATCTAAAATAATATAACATATATATTAGGTATATGTGTGTCTATATACATCTCTTTATAACATAAATTTTTAGTTTTATGAATTATATTAATACAATAAATTCAAATATTATAAAATATTATTATAATAATATTTAATATAAAACTACACAGTTAATAATTATATTAATATTAATATAAATTCAAATTCAAATATTATTATTATTATTATGATATATAATACAAAACTAGATATTTAATAATTGTATTAATATAAATTCAAATGTTCTAAAATATTATTATGAAAATAATATAATCATAATTTTTTTTTTCTAATTATATTAATATGAATTCAAATATTATAAAATATTATTATTATAATAATATTTATTACGAGGCTAGATATTTAATACTTATACTAATATAAATATAAATATAAATATTATAAAATATCATTATAACAATAATATATAATACATAATCTTAATTTTTATAAAAAAATTATCATTTATATTTAAAAAGAAAACATGCTATTTTTTTAACATTTATCTTCTATAAAAAAAATAATAAACAAGCTTATTATCTAATTATTAAGGTATATTTAAATAATATCATGAATGTTTTGTATCTTAAATGTGATAGTTTATGATCTAAAATATTATCATATTATATATATATTTTAAAAATCATGAACAATATTTATATTTTATAAAAAACTATAAACAATGTTTCGGTTTAATTTTTCTTTAAATATGTTTATGTCATTTTTTAAATATAATATTTTTTACTTATTTGAAATTTATATGACAATGATACTGTTATCCCAAAAATCAGCAGTGAATGACATGACAGGAATTAATTACACGTGGCTGACACCTGGCAAAACCTGTGTTCGACTATCGACCAGGAAGATGTTCGGAGCTATGCGATCGGTCTCTTCATACGACCAGTCTGATCGATAGGCGCGTAACACACGGAGGAAATCTTAGGCAGTTATGATGGAATCCGAAATTCTCTCCCATGATTTCCTGAGTATCCGATTATTTAGGAAATAATATCTGTAACAAATCAATGTAAACCTTCCCTGAGCTTATAAATAGTAGGAGAGGGCTCAGGGAAGGAGATCCGATCTTTTTCTCCTTTTCTGACTTCTAAATCGCTAGAGTTTAGACTCATCATATCAATCATATTATATTGTTCTTCAGATAGATCAGTGAAACTCATTGAACCCTAGTTCTTTGATCACTCCTTTGACTCTCATATCAATAACAATTTGAGTAGACGTAGGTTATTACCAGACTCTGGGACCGAACCACTATAAAATATCGTATTCTTACTATTTTCGCTATTACGTTCTTTTCAACGCATTCATCCACGTCAAGCGTATTTCGACTCCGTGTCAGTTGCCCAAAATCAGGGTCAACAGATACAAATTTATTGAAAATAATTAATAAATTCTATAAATAAAACTAAACAACTATACATTGCACATACATATATATATATATATAAAAGAAAAGAAAAAGAAAGAGAAAAAGTAAATAAATATATATCATGAACAGTATTCTATAAATTTACAACATAAATAGAACTTTGGACTAAATTTTTTGTATTTTACAACATCTGATGGAGGTGTGATTTTGAGGTTTTGAGTTGTATTTTAGGTTTCTAGGTATTATACACTTTCTGTTGTGATTGCTCTTAGAATCTTGTAAAGTTGTAAACTAGGGCATATATGAGTTACATCTAATCTTGTTTAAAGAACAAGTCAATCAAAAGGGTTGTGAGGTAATTTAAAATATAAAGAAGTGAAATATCTAAAATGTAATATAAAATATGTTAAATTTGGCTTGATTACTTTATAATACAGTATTAAACAACTACGAACAAGTTCACCAATCTTTTTAGTAATAAATTTATGATTTAACTTATCTTGATTCATAAAATTCTTTGTCGTTTCTACCAAACAATAGTAATCGACATTAGCGTTCGATTTTATTTATACCAAAATATTTTTTTTTGAAATTGTTTTAATAATATATGTATATTTTGTAAAACCAATGAATGAAGACAAGTTAGCTAACTTGGACTATGTTACTACTCATCATTGTTTAGTAATTATACAAGTAGCAGGGGACGAGTTATATTGACATACCATACTAATACAAATGTGTTAGCTAAATAATAATTTGATTTTTTTTTCAGCAACCAGAATTGTTTCATTTACTATATTATATATGTGTCTGATTGTGAGAGAGAGAAGTCTTAGATTATATATATTTCGTCGCTCCTGGACGGCAAAGGAGGATTGGGTCATCCACATGTAGAGAATTCTGATAATTTTTTCCTACAGGCATTGGTTAAAATATACAAATATATATATATATATGAATACATAAAGTAGGTATGCAAACCTTATTTTTTGTGGCTTCATCAAAGTTCAAAGACAGAACATACAAATGGCGCTATCTCCTCTCTCCCTTCATATTCTTGTAATATTTTCAACTTTTTTTCATGGTAAATTGCTGGTTCTAGCGGCTGATCATGGTACGTTTCCTTCTATATATAATGTTAACATTATATTTTGTATTATTTTAAAAAAAAAAAATCTCAAGTTGATCTTGTTTAATCAGACTTTAGTTACATGAAATCGGTTTACGAAGCAAATGATCTACCCTTAGTGGAAGAATATGACTACATCGTGATTGGAGGTGGCACAGCCGGATGCCCTTTGGCGGCAACTCTTTCAGAAAAATACTCAGTCCTTCTCCTTGAAAGAGGCAACACCCCTAAAGCTCACCCCAATGTGTTAAGTGCATCCAAGAATATGGCTACTCTCATGGAAGAAGACGACGGTGATACGCCGGCGCAGAGGTTTACATCGGAGGAAGGTGTGGAGAATTTCAGAGGTAGAATTTTGGGAGGGACTAGCATGATTAATGGTGGTTTCTTTTCAGAAGCTGACAATGATTTTCTTGCCAAGTCCGGGGTTGAATGGGACTTGGGTGAGGTTGATAAGGCGTATAAGTGGGTGAGAGATAGTATAGTGTCATATTCCAATCTGTCAGCATGGAATTCTGCAGTGAAAGAAGCTTTGTTAGAAGCTGGCATTGGTCCTGACAATGGAGCCACTACTAAACATAAGCTAGGAACTAAACAATCTGGTTCTACTTTCGATGATCAGGGTCGAAGACATGGAGCTGTGGAGTTGCTCAATAATGGAGACCTAAAAAACTTGCGAATTGCAATTCATGCTTCCGTCAAGAGAATTATTTTCTCCACTGAGTACTCAAGTATGTTCTAACTATTACATTTCATTTGAATTTTAAATTTTTATATATATATATATTGATGAATGTTGTTGTTATTCTGAGAAACAGATCCAGCTGCTATAGGAGTTATATACATCGACAGAAAGGGGAGGTCTCACAAGGCATTCGTACGCAATAAAGGAGAAGTAATACTGAGTGCAGGTACACTTGGAAGCCCTCAACTTTTGTTACTTAGCGGAATTGGTCCCCAATCATACCTCTCATCGCAACATATTCCCTTAGTCCACTCCCAACCTAATGTAGGAAAATTTATGGCTGATAACCCACGTAACACTATTAATCTCATAATCCCATTCCCATTACAAGGATCATCAGGACAAATTGTAGGAATTACTAATGATTATTACATAGAGACCTTCGCTTATAGCTTGCCATTTTCTCCAACCAAATTACCTTTCGGCTTTTACCCCAGGCCACTAACACCACCACAATTGAGTCTAGGATCCATTGTTGAAAAAGTCGTAGGACCGTTGTCCACCGGTACACTCTGGTTAGCTTCAAAGACTAATGTTAAAGCTACACCACATGTCCAGTTCAACTACTTTTCTAACCCAATCGACCTATCGCGGTGTGTTGGTGCGATGAGCAAGTTTGGTGAATTGCTGAAGACCAAGTCATTGGATGGATTTAAGTACGTGGATTTAAATGGTGTTAGGGATTTTATGTTCCTGGGGCCTCCTTTGCCGACCAACCTGTCGGATGATTCGTCCATGGAGGATTATTGTCGAAGCTCAGTAACGTCCTTTTGGCATTATCATGGCGGATGCCTAGTGGGGAAGGTTGTGGATGAAAATTTTAAGGTTATTGGGACTGATTCACTTCGAGTTGTTGATGCTTCAACGTTTGTTATGTCCCCTGGGACCAATCCTCAAGCCACCCTAATGATGATTGGCCGGTAATTAACTCAATTGATAGTAAATATTTTGTATTAATATATATATATACATTTATATCAATGTGGAATTTGTGCAGACACCGCCCATCTATACGACAACTTTTTCTTTTTAGTATTTGTCTATAGTTTCTGATTTGTAATTATATTGCTTGTGATTATTATATTTTATCTCTACTAATCCATTTATTTTTTCTTTTCTCAATTTAAGACTTATTTTGTTTAATGTATGCAGATATATTGGGCTTAAGATGCTGAGAGAAAGAACATAGTCAAATGGGAGAGTAAATAAGAATCAGATACACCATCAATTTAACAATACACATATGTTTATATATATAATACGTTTTATATACCTGGGTTCTCTTTTTTTTATCTGATTTGGGCTAGGAGAGACAAGCTTATTACTGTGTTCAATATATATACTATTTTGGTTTCAATATATTTATACTCTTCATCGTGATTTAATGAAATTTATTAACATATATATATAAATGATAATTATATATATATGGAAAATTATTAGGTAGTGGTTGTTTTTAATCATTATTTATAGGGTTTATTTTTTCATAACTTACAAAGGGCGTCTACAAATTTTTAGAAAATTTCGAAAAATTTATAATGCCGAAATCAGGATTGAAACAACATATTGTACTCTTGTTTGTTTCAAAATTTATATGCGCGTGCAATAAACTATTTGAATAATTACTTCGACATCATAAATTATCCGAAATTTACTGAAAAATTTATATAATTATATTATACATCATCATGTAAAAAAATTAAAGTTGCAAATGATTCATTTATCGAAAATACTAAAAGTGCTTACACTACAAAAAACGTGACTTATGCTGGCGCGTTTTTGCGCCAGCAAAAGCCCTTTGGGCTTTCCCGACGCGCTTTTACATCGACAAAAAGTAATGGCGTACATCCGTCGATAATGAGACTTTTGTCAACGCAAAACGTATTGCGTCGACAAATGTATCTTTTAGTTACGCAAAAATGGGCGCGGGAAAAATAAAAATGCGCCGACGAAAAAATTTGTCACGGGATTGTGGAAAACACTTTTAGCGATGCAAATTTGCACCAACAAAAGATGTTGCTTTTAGTTGCGCAATATTGCGCCGGCAAAGGTGGATATCTGTAGTGGCGCGATTTTGCGCCAGCAAAGGTGAATGTCTGTAGTGGCACGTTTTTCCGCCGACAAAGGTGGATATCTGTAGTGGCGCATTTTTGCGCCGGTAAATGTTGAGATTGTTACCGATGTAATTTTGTGTTGGTAAAAGTATTTTTTAAATAATTTTTTTGATAATATTACTAATTTTATTTTCAATATATTAATATTAATTAATAAATTTCAATTTTAATATATTAATCATTATTTAATTTGTTAGTAATATTATTTAATTAGAAATAAAATAAAAATTAAGATTTTATAAATAAATAAAAAATATTTTATAACTATTAATGTTTATTGTCTCTACCAAACATGAAAAATATAAAAGTAGTTTAATAAATTAAATCTCTAATCAATTAAACTTTAAATAAATAAAAAAGTTCTACAAATGTGTACTGCCCTCCTCATCATCCCCGCCCCCGTGAGCATCATCGTCCTCGTCTGGATCCTCTTCTAGTAAGTCGACAGTAAAACCAAGAGCCAATACACCAACCTGCTTCAACAAAGCACTGAGCAATACATCTTGACGCCGTTGATGAATCTCAAGTTTAGTTGTATACTTCTTTAGGTTCTGATTTTCCTGCATAATGTCCCGAGTTTGCTGCAAAATGGTGTCCACTTCAGGTGGCAATTGCCCGGACATTTGAGAAGTTGACGAAAATGCTGTCCTCTTTGCGCAATTGCCCTCAACCTAGGCAACCCCCCAAACCCTTTCTTATAACGCTAGTGGGGCCCAAGGACATCCATGACAATATCCATATCAAGCGGGAATCGACCGTCGACATTATCGCCGACACAAGAAGTAGCAGATGATACAGGGGTCGTACTCTGCGATGCTCGACGCTCGGTCATCTCAGTCTGCACAATAAAAAGCACATGTATCACATTCCAATATAACATTATTTGAAAACCTAACTTAGAAATTTTTAATATAACTACATATAAAGTATAACTTTATTATCTATCTGCCAACATCCTATCATTAATGACTACATACTAGTGATTAAAAAAGAATATAATTAATTTTGTTCTTGTATTAGGGAGCAAGTGGGCTAAAGTTAATTTGGTCATGAAAATCCATATCTAAATCACAATAATGAAGATATTGTTGATATATACAGTAAGAGCAGTTAATTCCATTAATGGGGAATTTACTTCTCTAAACATATACATCAACAATATTTGCATGTTTGTGATTTAGATATGGATTTTCATGAACAAACTAAGTTAGCCCATAAGCTTCCTGATACGGGGACAAGATTAGTTACGTTCTTTTTTTTTTTTTATCTAAGTCCACAATCATTAATCATAAAAATATTGGCACATAGATTATAAAGATTTAATTGTTATAAATTTAATTAATAATGAATAAATAATTATTAATTAACGCCAACCAATTAATAATTAATATTTATTAATTATTTACTAAACTTTTTTAAAGTTAAATGATCATAAATTAGTTTAGGTTAGGCAACTTACATGTTTTGTCGCCGCTTCATCGCTAATCAACTTATCCTTCTTTTTGTGGAGGTGCTCGAATGTGTCGATCATGCTCGGAAGCTGGCCAGTAGACGGGTCCATCTAAAAAAACCAATTATTTAAACATTGTTACTGTTATAATATTTTCGTAACTGTAAAGATATAGGTTATTATAATTTACGTGATCATAAACATGGGCAATGATGGATTTGGAATCGTGTCCTCCTGTTATGGTCATTTTTGCTCGAGCATCTTTATTTCTCTTTGATATACACTTCAAACAGAAAATAATACTCATTAATCTAGATTATAGTTTTATAATTAAACATTAATGAAGCCCAAAAATCTCATAGAATTGCCCAATCAAAAGAACTAATCGACCCAAAAGGTTTCGATTTTGCTCTCTCGTTGTCCACCTCTCCTCCAACCTCTACCCAGTGTTTCTTCTTTGTCTGGCACCAATCACTTAGATGCTTTTGCATTTGTCTTATCATGGCATCGTTGATTACTGGATTGTCTTGAGGATAAATGAATTTGTCCTAAAATCACAATTAAATTTGGAATTTGTTAAAATATTATGAAGATAGACAAAATCTTTAATAGTGAGTTATTAAAGATTTAAAAAATGCTTACAGATAACCTATGCCGAATAACTTGGATATCAGCTGTCGTTACTTGTTCCCAAGCTAGTGTAGTTGGGGGTACGGTGTCACGCATATAATGAGCTATGGAATTGTTGAACCACTTGTCGTACGTTTGAATGGCTTTCCCAGTTTGTTCATCAAACTCTACTTTCAGATGGCTAACTTTTTTGGTGGCCAGCTCCTTCTTGATATTGGCACTGTAATAAGCTCCCCTGACCCTCTTGGAGCCACCACCGGTGTCATTTCTTGGTTCGACCATTCTACATTAAAATATTCATTAATTAACTAATTCAAATTATGTATGTCTATTGCCACTACAACAAAAAAAGTCATTTGCGTCAGTTTATAACTGCCACAATTGAGTTTTTGTGTCAGTTTTATATGTGACGCGGAATCACATGACGCAAACCAAACTAGCGTTTGCGTCAGTGGGGCACTATCACAAATCTGGCATTTGTGGCAGCGCCCAACTGATGCAAATGCCTGGCATTTACGTCAGTGGGGCACTGCCACAAATGTTAATTTGTGACAGTGCCCCACTAACGCAAACGCCAGCCTGGTTTGTGTTAGTTAATAACTGCCACAAGTGTTAAAAATGAGTTTTTTTTGCTTCAGTTGGGAACTGTCACATAAAGTATTTGTTATATTATTTTATAATATAATGTAATATTATATTATTTTATAATATAATGTTTTAGATTAAATAAATGTGACATAGATTGTCACATATTGTAACATATAATAGAGAGTTACATTATTTGGATATATGTGAAATATCCAAACATGTAACATATTTGGTGTTACAAATTCATCACAAATTTGTAACTCCTAAATATCACCCATTATTGTGTAGATTTGTTGTTACACAATATTGAGATGAATTTCTTAAAGCCATATGAGAAATGGCTGATAGAGATGTGATTTTAACTCCCATATTGTGTATGGAAGTTACAAAATAAAGTGGGAATAAATTGGAACGTTTTGGAAAAAACTAAAAAATTGGTTGCTGAAAATGACCAAGAGCCGTGGCGCTTGAAACAAGCGCTGCGGCCCTAGTGGCTGACAGCTTCATACAAATTCGGTTTTTATCCAATTTTGAACCTTTCCAACAGCCAAGTAACTCCAAAATCTCTATTTTAATTCCATAAAATATCCAATTAATCATTGGTAACAGCCATGGGGGTTGGTGGAATTTGAAATTCAAAGGGTGTCTCAAAACTCTATAAATAGGAGCCTAATGCTTACTTGTAAGACACAACATTTCTATCCATTAGAGCACTTGGCTAGAAACACCTTGAGACTTGATTATTCCATAAATCATTTCCAATATCTGTGAGAGATCCCTTAGTGCTTGAGTGTAGAGTCCAAGAACTTTACTTAGCTAGTTAGATAGTAGTAGTAATAGTAATAATAATAGCTAGTAGTAGTTGTAGTATGTTTATGACTGTGGATTTTGGTTCAAGCCGGGACTTAGTTGGACACTCGTAGTAACACTTGTAGATTTTATAAGTTTAACCTATAGTTTAAGAATATTAATTATAACATAAGGTTTGATTAATATTGCTGGTTATTAATATGATAATTATTATAACCTAAGGTTTAGATAGAGCCAATAAGAATATGCCACTTGTCATGAGCATAGTTATTCCTAAGGTTTAGATAAAGCCAATAGGATTATGACACTTGTCATATGCATGATTATTAAGGAATTATTATTTTAATGATAAAATGAGAGAAATATAAGACTTAGTCTTCACCAGAATCTGTTAGGAGCATGACATTTGTCACAATTTTATTTATTTGTGGATTAGGTTAGATAATTAAATAGATTTTTCGTAACTTTAGGGTACTGTAACTTCAAACCTATTTTTGACCCAGTTATGTTATGTATTTCGAAAAATAGTATTTCTAGAAAGTTGTAGATAATTGAATTAGCTTTCTAAGAATATAAAGAGAGTCTAAATCGGAGTCCTACAGCTCTAGATATGTTGATTTTACTGCAGGTGAGTTTAGAGTTACGAGATTTAAGGAGTTAGAAATTAGGATTCTATTTGTTTTTATTATTTTTGTTTTAAAAATCAAGCTTTGACTCCTTAAACCTCTCTTTCTGAACAATTTGACCAAGTCGTAAGCCTTTGGCTGAAGGATATTCAAATATTTTCAATTAAATTCATTATTTTTATTCAAAGCCAAAAAGAAGATTTTTATTCCTAGAACTCTATAAATAGGACCTAGCACCAAGCCTTTTCAAAGGTATTCCTATTCTTATTTCCTTTCAGTATTGTTTCATTAGTTTTATAGTCCTAACTCAGTCTTCTCTATTCTTGGTTAGGCATCTAAGTTCTTCGAACTTGAGGTTTCTTGTCGGTAAGAATATTCTCGGTGGTTTTTAGTTCATTCATCTCTTTCTTTTAGAATACTCACCTCTATATTAATGGTTTTTAGGAGTGTTCCAAAATCCCGACTTTGTTCTCATCATCCCGGTATATTGGTAAGGAAAATAGGATAGTTTTATATGCTTATATGTTATGTTAATATGTTATGATAAGTTATGCTATAGTATGTTATGTTATGCTTTCTTATGTTTCATGGTTATGATTTACCCTACCTCAGATATTAGACATGGGACGTAGATGGGTTATCATAAACCTACCATGTGATCTAACCTACCTTAGATATTAGAAAGGGGACGTAGATGGTTTATCACATGTTTTAATGGCCATTAATAGTATAGTTTTATATGATGTACGTCTTTATAGATATATGTTATATGTTTATAGCTTATAGTTATGTGTACGATTATGTTTCATGCTTGTAGTAGATTTTCCTTGCTGGGCATTAGGCTCATTCCTTTATGTTTATATGTGCAGGAAAATAGTTATGGCGGCGGAAAGATTCTTGGCAGCTTGGGGATGTGTATTGAGGCAGGATGGAATCGGTGGATTGTGCGTTCGATTCGAGGATGATGTTTTTAAGTCTTTTAGTTATGATTTCTATGTATTATTTTTCCGCACTTAATTTTGTAACCAATTTATTTAAATTATGTTTTGTTTTCAAAACAATGGGATCCCATATCCTAAATGAATTTTTATGTATTTAACCTTTACTTTATAGTTTTTAAATAAAGTTATGGTTATTTCATATGTACGTGTTCTTAAGATTAGTATAGTAGTCATTAATGGTCCAAAGTCTAGAATAGTTGGGTCGTTACATTGAGTTAGGGGGAAATAAGCTTTTGGACAAAGGTTTGAAACCTTGTTCAAGTTGGTGATCCCCAACACTCTTCACTTTGGTTGTGTGAGTGAGAGTTCTTAGTTCATTGTTCTTATTCTTGTTCTTTCATTCTATTGCTTTTCATTTCTTCTATTATTCTATATTTACTCTTTTATATGTATCTTTTGTTTTAGAGTTGTAATCTCATCTATATCTTTCATTCTACTACTTCTAGTTTATTTGTATCTTTTTGTCTTAGAGTTGTATCTTCTATTTCTATCATCTTTTACTTCTTTCTCTATATTTACATGTAATTTTTGTCATAGAGTTGTAACACTTTTTAATCAATAATATTTATTTGTAATATTTAGTTTAGAGTTGTAATTATCTTACCTATTTCCATTGAGGCAAATACATATTTTCCTAACATTCAAAAGCTTACCCCTTTTTGTTTCAATGGAAGGGGAGACCATCACGATCATGAACCAAGATCTAGTGAGGTTGGATAGGTTTGATGGATCCAATTTCACTAGGTGGCAAGACAAGGTGAAATTCCTTTTGACAACACTCAAGATAGCCTACATCCTTGAGTCATCCTTGGCATCTCTAGCCGAGCCATTAGACAAAGACACTCCCGAGGAGGTGGAGAAAAGAAGGAAGAGAGAAGTGGACAACCTTCTTTGTAGGGGTCATATCCTTAATGTCCTATCCAATAGGCTCTATGACCTCTACACCGAGACCAAATCGGCCAAGGAGATATGGGATGCACTTGAGAAAAAGTTCAAGGCGGAAGAGGAAGGTACCAAAAAGTTTTTGATATCTCAATACTAAAATTTCAAATGTTTTGGTGATAAGCCTATTCTTCCTCAAATACATGAATTGCAAATAATTGTTAACAAATTGAAAGTGTTAAAGATTGAGCTTCCTGAGGCATTTCAAGTTGGTGCTATAGTGGCTAAATTACCACCAACTTGGAAGAGCTATAGGAAAATAATTCTTCATAAAAATGAGGATTATTCTTTGGAGGAGATCCAAAAGCATATTCGAATCGAAGATGAATCGATATGTAGAGATAAACTTGTGGAGGGATCTAATGGAGAGACTTCCAAAGCAAATGCGGTGTCACAACCAAAACATCCCAAAAACAAAGGGAAAAAGGGTAACGAGAAACCTTTGGGTCCAAAAACCAACCCAAACAAGTTTAAGGGCGAGAAAGGTCCTTGCTTTGTGTGTGCCTGTGTCAGTGGTGGAGGGGCATATGGTGGGTGTGGTGTGTTTGAGGCTCCCCCTACACCCGAACCAGATGCATTTGATGATGCAAATGCACCGCTCTGTTGAGATGCAATATGTGCCATCAACTAGTTTAACTTTTCCTCCTATTGACGTGCCCTTTCTTCAGATTGACGCCATTTCTCTTCAAGGTCTTTATAACGAGCATCTTCCACACCTTTTTGTTTGTGATTGAATCTTTTTGGCGGTGGGCATGAAAAATTTGACGGTGAGCGACATGTGCACCGACCCCCCTAACACGTCCCCCATGCTCTGGAGTGCCTAATGCCATTGTTAGTATATCGTTTGAACATTCCTCCACCAACTCGCCTTCTGCTACTTTTTGCCTGTATTCCGCCTATATACATAGTAAATTAATCAATTTTAATTTAACACACATTAATCATTAAAATTATTTTAAAAAATCAAAGAACACTTACAATCTTCTTCACCACCTCTCGAGCTTCTTCATCAATAACTTCTCCTTTCTTGTTCATCCGTGCCCATGTCCACATCTCAGCTCTGTCATATTCTGTCAACTCATGACCCAATTCCTCTTCGATTTGTTGCTCTACCAGTGCATAACCACCACGCCTTGAGTGATGTGGATACTTGTTCTGAGCCCGAGGATCTTGTTTTTGTTTTCTCATCTCTTCCCAATCTGGGGTTGGTCTTTTTGCAACAAATTTTTTCCAATCTTCAGGTTTGTAATACTCAATGTAGTCTGATGGCGGCTTGGCAAGAAGCTCAGGAGCTAAATTCTTATATACATAAATAAGATCTTTTGTTAGTCTTGTTTTCCAGTATCTTCTTGTTTTTCCTGCTTCTTTGAGGACGTTTGTTTTAGAAGAATTTGGAAGTTTGAACGTAGTCTGCACAAACAAACCCAAAAATATTAAAAAAATTTCAATATATTAATTTGTTAGGATAAATTTAATAGTTAATATTATAGCTTACCTATATTTGACCCCATAAAGTCTCTTTTTTATCCTTCGGCATTTGTTTCCAATTGTCGATATCTTAAGGAAGGGTTGTGCGTGATATAATAAAAAATTTCTAAAAAAAAAATATTAAAATGCAAAGTTTAAACCTAAAACAATTACATAATCATTAATATAAAACTATTCAAAAATTAAAAAATTCAAAAAATAGTCAATTTATAAAAAAAAATCATAAAAATTAATAAAATTGCACTTATTTGTGGTAAATGAGCAATGTTGGTTCTTGAAGTAGAAAACCCTAAAAAACTAATAAAGTTTATGGGTTTTAAACAATAATATTCAAAAATACAAAATCTATATAAAAAAAAACTATATATAAGTTTCATAAACATATATACATCATTATTTTTACATTAAAATTGAAAAAAAAAATGATAAAAACGTACCAAAATGAGCTAAAACCGAAGGGGGCGCCGCTAGTTTCTTCAGTTTTCGTTTATGAAATTTTAGGTATAATGGGGGCTTTGTTGGGGACGAAGGGGGCTTATCTACTTAACGGGCCATTTGCGTCAGTGGGGCACTAACGCAAACGGTTCCATTAACAGCGCCAGTGGCCCACTGACGCAATCTGTCCCGTTTAACGCTGTCAGTGTTTGTTATGACGCAATTTCCCCCTCATTTGTGGCAGTGCCCAACTGCCACAAATGCTAATTCTTAGTCAACAGCGTCGGTCACCTGCGTTGACTGACGCGTTTGACTGACACAACTGCCTTTTTTTGTAGTAGTGTGCTTTTTGTTATAAAATTAACATTTTATTACTTATGGTCTTTCCCAACCTACCATATTCTGACCTACTGGATCCCTTGGAGATAGTAAGTAGTCATGTACTTCTCCATATTTTTTCAAGGCATTTCTCAAACATCTTGAAAAATGAGGAGTTGTACATGAATACATTGGTTATCCCCAAGGCATCCACTAGGTGCATGTCTATTGTTTTTTGTTATAAAATTAACATTTTGTTACTTATGGTCTTTCCCAACCTACCTTATTCCGACATAGTGGATCCCTTGGAGATAGTAAGCAGTCATGTACTTCTCCTCATTTTTTCAAAATATTTCTTAACCATCTTGAAAAAATGAGGAGCAGTACATGAATACATTGGCTATCCCCAAGGCATCCACTAGGTGCATGGCTATTACTTTTTTTTATATATATAAAATTAACATTTTATTACTTATTGTCTTTCCCAACCTACCATGTTATGACTTAGTGGATCCCTTGGAGATAGTAAGCAGACATGTTCTAATACTCATTTTTTCAAGATATTCTATCAAATATCTTAAAAAAATGAGCACCAGTACATGAATACATTGACTATCCCCAAGGCATCCACTAGGTGCATGTGTACATATATCTGATATTACCATTAATTAATGATAATAAATAAAGTTTTCATTGAATTAAATAAAAAGTTACATATATTTGTTCAAATTACATATCACTGTCCTCATCATCACTAACTACAACATCATTATGGACACAGCTATCACTATCTCTATCGACTAGAACATTGTTGTCTTCATACTCGGCCAACGTGTCGTCTTCAAATTCAACTTCATCATCGACAACAAATTCATCTGAACATTTGCCAACCAAATCATCGACGTTGTACACTTCAGTGAGATTGACATTAACCCGATCATACTGAAGATTATAAAAAATTGGAAGTTCTACCCACAACTGAAATGAAGAAGAATTAACTTCTTGCAATATTGGTATATCATTTGTGGTCTCAGTATCATCAACATCGAAATTTGAGAAATCCCATACATTCCTCGGAAAACGAGCCTCCAATCATCCCCATTTTTCACATCTCGAAGATAATACACCAACTTCGCTTGAGATGCGAGAACGAAAGGATCATCTTTATAACATTCTTCCTTGACATATACGCTTGTAAAATTGGATTCCACTTTAATTCTACTTGTATTGAACCATCTACACTTGAATAGGAGAACACTGTAACCCATCAAGTAGGACAATTCAATTACTTCTTCCAGAACTCCATGGTAGTTCACTCATTCCTCACTTGACACCATTGCACTGCAATTTTGTGTTTTAAGCTTCATATCATGACCATGAATCACAAATTTGACACCATTCACATTCATCCCTGGATAAGAGAACACGATGCCGCTTGATTTGTTTGCTAGAGCATACAATTCATTATTAACTTTAGTAGGTGTTGACTCATGCAAACCATTCACCTATCAACATTAACATTGAAAGTTAGTTGTGGATTGATTAAGTGGGGTTTTATAAAAGAATTGACTAATATACATACTCGTTCTTTGAACCACTGAGGAAACTCAACTTCTTGTCGAACTTCAAGATTCGAGCTCACTACAAACAGACAACAATGTTATGATTTTTGCCTTTACTCGGTATATAAACCAAACAAATTTATTGAAAAAAGACTAGAAAACACACCTAAGGTACTCCTTAATTTCGGCACAATTGTTCAAGATATACCACTCAACTTTTTGCTTTAACTGTGGATTGAGGAGCATACTTGATTTCTTACCAAATGAACAACCAACAGCCTTATAAATATAATATTCCCAATTTTTTTGGGATTCAACACGATTGTCATTCCTCTTAGGTTGATTGAATCAAGTCTCAACCCCTCGGAGGTACATTGAGCAAAAGGTTAAGGCCTCGTTCACCACGTAAGCTTCTGCATTCGAACCTTCTGGACGTGCATGATTTCTTACATACTGTTTATAAACCGCCATTGAACGTTCAATGAGATACATTCACCTAAAGTGCACGGGACCGCCAAGAATTGCCTTTTTCAGAAGATCAAAACCAAAAGCACCATAATGTTGAAAAATGCAGGAGGAAAAATCATTTCCAACTTACATAAAATAGTGATAATGTATGTCTCCATCTTCTCAAGGTCTTTCACATGCAAAGTCCGTGAACAAAGTTTTTTGAAAAATCGCACAACTCAATAATTGGCTTCCGAACTTCAGGAACCAAATACGATCTAATTACGGCGGGCAACAACTGCTGAAACAACACGTGGCAATCGTGTAATTTCAGCCCAATTATCTTGTTATCATTGACATTGACATTCTTCGAAAGGTTTGCAGCAAAACTGTCCAGGAATTCAACTGACTTCACAAACTCATAGAAAACTCGACGCTCTGAGACACTGAAGGTGTAACTGGCGTGCAGTTTCTTCCACTTGTTTCCCTCTTTGCGGAGGTAGAGTTTTTCCCTAATTTTCATGTCTGCTAGATCAAGTCTTGTCTTGTTAGTGTCTTTAGATTTTCCCTCTAAGTTCAACAAAGTTCCAAAGACACTATCGCAAACATTCTTCTCAATGTGTATTACGTCTAAGTTATGTCTCAGCAATAATTCCTTCCAATTATCATGCTCGAAAGATATGCTCTTCTTCGACCAATTAAGTTCAGTCGGAGCCCTTTTACGTTTCACACCACCAAATTCTTTGTGTTTCCCAGGTTGTCTAATATGCAAAATCTCTAATTGCTTCAACACATCATCATCGGAGTAATCTTTCGGTGGTGGCCTGAGTTCCTTGTTACCATCAAATAATGCTCGTTTACTCCTCCATTCATGATCCATATCAAGAAAACTTCTATGGCCAATGTATGCAATTTTACTTCTAACCCCTACAGAGGGAGTTTCTTCATTACATGTAGGGCACGCCTTGTACTCTTTTGTGCTCCACCCAGACATCATAGCATAAGCTGGGTAGTCATTAATGGTCCACAAGATTGCTGCACGCATATTGAATAAGGTACTATTGTATGCATCTCGTGTCTCGACACCATTCACCCATAACTCCTTTAACCGTCAAGTAAAGGTCTCATATAGACATCAATATCTTTTCCAGGTGAAGAAGGACCTGGAATTAGAATAGACAACATTAATGACTATGGTTTCATGCACTTCCATGGCGGCAAGTTGTATGGGACAAGTATCACAGGCCACATGCTGTAAGAGTTGCTCATGTTCCCAAAAGGATTGAAACTATCTGTAGACAACCCAAGCCTAACATTTTGAGGTTCGGCTGCGAAAGATGGGTTCAACTCATCAAGGTTCTTCCACGCCTTACTGTCAGCGGGGTGCCTCATCACACCATCTTCCTTTGTCCTTTTAGAATAGCACCATCTCATATCCTCTGCAATATATCTCGAACTGTACAACCTTTTCAATCTTGGCATCAACGGAAAGTACCACATTACCTTATGAGCCACTTTCTTCCCGTTCCCACGATTATCTTGCCAGCGACACTCACCACAAACTGGACAGAATTCCAAATTCGCATTCTCATTCCAAAACAGTGCACAGTCATGCTTGCAAGCATCGATGGAATCATATCCTAATCCAATACTCCGCAACTTTGCATTCACCTCATAGTTAGACTTAGGTAAAATTGTTCCAACAGGCATAGCGTCGACTAACAATTTAGCAAACCATCAAAGTAATGATTACTCCACTTGTTAATAACTTTCATATGCATCAACTTCACCAAGAAGTTCAATGCGGAATACTTTCTGCAACCCATGTACAATTCACTTGGACATCTCCTTAAATAAATTGTCATACTTGTCACGATGTTGAACATCATTTTGGGGAGGATCATTATAGTTTCTAGCGGGAGTGTCATCTTCAGCGTAAACATCCTCCAAGATATCTGTTATCTCATCTCTATCTTGATCTCGTACCACATCTGGTGGCGGCGGCAGCACCTCTCCATGGTAATGCCACACTTTGTAGGAATGTATGATGCCTTTGTTGAATATATGCATCAAAATTGCATTTATAGGCTGGAACTTAACATTCCCACATTTCTTACACGGACAACGAGTCAAACCCCGATTATTCACCATATGTTTAGCGACCTCAAAGAACTCCTTAACACCATTTCTATACTCTAGAGACCAACGATTCCTCGCACTCATCCAACTTCTGTCGCTCGCCATCTTCAAACGAAATAATTAAGAAAATATTAATAATTGTCTCAAAATATTTCATGACTATTTGTCTCCCTAATTATCACTAAGTGATAATAATATCCTATCTGTGGCAAAAATAATTATTTATATTTACCAAAAAAAATGTAGCTAATTATTAGTTATTACACTTTTTTAAATCATTTACTTATTTATTACATTTATTTTTAAATTAATTTAATTATACATTAATTTCATTTTGTAATTTTTTATTAAATTCTTCAATTTGTATTTGACTATTTACTTAATTAATAACAATTTTATTAAATTTATATTTTACTTAATTATATTTTATTAAATCATTTATATTTTAAACTTTTTTCAATTACAAAACATCTAATATTAATGTTAAAATTAATTGTTAATTATTATGATTGGTAATTTTATTTTATTTAAATTATAGTTAAAAATTATTTTTTAGATGTATTTTTTAATTATACTTAAAATTTTATTTAATTCATTATTAAAATTTTATTAATTTTACTAAGTTTAACAGAATTTGGGCAGCATAACGACTATATTTCAAACTATCCCAAAAATTTTAAAACCAACAAATTAAACACATATATAACCAGAATATTCCCAGATCATACAAAACATATATATATATATATATATACATTAACAAATACATCAATTTACATAGATACAAATATTTAACCATAAAAAAAACATATACCAAAACTGATTTGTTTATTAATACAAAAAAAATTATTAAATACATATTTACAAACATATCACATTTAATATAAAACAATTTAAAAATATAAACATACATTATTAATCTGATTTTTTTAAGTTCATACTTTAACTAAAATACATATATCACAAAATACAATATAATAAATATTAACAAGAAAAAAAATCAACAAATACATATAAAGCATTAAAATAAAAAAATACATATTCAACTCTGTTTTTTTAATTTTACAAAAAAAATAAATACTAAAAACATATATTAAAAAAATAACTTAAAAATATTAAATAAAAAATAAAAATATTACAGTGGGTAAAGTGACTCTGCTCCGGCAGTGGCTCGGGGATTCCATAGAAACAAAAAAAATTAAATTCAATACATAAGAAAAACTAAAAAAATAAAATACAAAACTAAATTAAATAACTTACCTTAGGCCGACGGCATGGAGGAGGAGGCAGCAGGGGTGGGCTCAGGGTGGCGTCGGGTGGGGTGGGCTCTGGGTCCCGTCAGGGTGGGGTAGGTTCGGGGGTGGGGTGGTGCGGCGTTAAAGTGGAGTGGGGTGGTGTGGGCTCGGGGTGGCCGTTAGGCTGGGGTGGGGGCTCGGATGGGGTGCCGTCGGGGTGGGCTCGGGCTGCCGTCAGGGTGGGGTGGGCTCGGGGTGCGGCGTCCTAGTGGGGTGGTGGTCGAGGAGGCGTTGGGTGGGGGGTGCAGAAAGAGAGATAGAGGTTGTGGTAGAGAATGCGGAAGAAGGGAGGGGCGGCTGATGAAATATCATTAAACTTTTGTCGGCGCGTTTCGTTGCGCCAGCAAAAGTCACATATTGCGCCGACAAAAGTCACCTTTGTTGCCCTAATACAAAACAATGTCGTTTCATTTAAGTGGACTTTTGTCGGCGCAATATGTGACTTTTGTCAGTGCAACGAAACGAATCGACAAAAGTCTTCACCTACCATGTGCGTTTTAAATTGCAAAGGCGGGAATTTTCCCGCTATACTTTTGTCGGCACACTTCGTCAAACGCGCCGGCAAAAGTACTTTCACCGACACACTATAGTGCCGACAAAAATGGTTTTGCGCTAGCAAAAATATATATTTTTTTCTTTTTCTCGTTTAATTAATAAAATTATTTCAATTATTCGCACACAATAATTGAAACATTTATTGTCTAAACAACAAAATAATAGTTAAAATGCTTAACATAATACTAATTTTGGGTGTTATATCGAAGGAGATCGAAACATTCATGCACTACTAACAAACTAGGTTAATTATCAGTACTGCTTAATGTTTCCAATATTTTAATACTTACAGTTTAAACAAACTATTTATAATGTCCATAATTAATAATATATACTAAATATATCTAAAAATTGATATGCTTAACTTATTTTTCGGGTGTTATATCGAACGAGATTGAAACAGGCACTACCAACAAAATATGTTAACTAGCAGTACTACTTAACATTTCGAATATTTTAACAGTTACGGTTAAATCGAACTATTTATAATGTTCATAATTAATAATAAAATACTAAATGTATCTAAAAATTGATGAAATTTGATTGCATACAACCTACCCTATATATATATATGTACGCCCTGATTTTACCACGGGCTGATTAGCAGTCGGAGCTGCGGCCTAATCATGATTATCCCATGGACATCCCCAAGACTGGAGCTCCCGTCAAGAGGTCGTACCTCTTTAGCTCGGGATAACCCAAGGGTTTGCCAAGATTTCCTAGGACCTACGTCCGGACTCTGAAGGCCGAAGGTCGAGTTAAATATCCAGCTCGTGGTACGATCTGGATATGGAGGCTATGACCCTTTGTAAAGTCTGCACACGCAAGGTAAACGTGCATATATCAGACATCACGTGTCTGATATCCCCCTGACTTCTCGGACACGCAGCAGGAACGTGCGTATTCAGACACCCACGATTGGGTTGGGCCGTGCGGCCCATTATCTCCTTACCTATCGATTTGACCACACTTATGTGTCAGGTTTAGGAATTAATCATGAATGTCACAGAATTGATATGACAGGTAAGAAGGTCACGGGATGACCTTCTTGCCAACTTCCAGGTGCCTTCTCCTATAAATATGGAGACCCTGGGAGTTGATAAGGGGTTGGTTGAATGATCTCTTGTAAGAAATACTCTGTAACCAAATACCCAGTATATATCAATAATATCGACTAGTGGAGTAGAAGGATTTAACCTTTGAACCACTTAAAAAACGTGTCTCGAGTCACCTCTTTCATTTTTCTAAGATCATATATCTGGTACGGTTCATTATAAGCACTAATCTCTTTCTCTTCTTCTTCTAATTATCTGTTGGCGAAGAACCACGTCAACAGTTTGGTGCTTTCATTGAGAGCTTTTTCGGTTAGTGCTGTCGCAAACATCCAACTATGGTGACTACTCGGTCCAGGCATGGTAACGAGACAGAACAACATGATGGGCAGGAGGCTCATCATACTACCAACCCTGGTGAACAAGTTCCTGAAGCCCAGCAACGGCCAGGAAAGCAGCCGGCGGGCTAAGATGATACTGGTAGTTCGGCGCCCCGGCCACCTAATCCGAACCCATGTTATTATACTGCAGTGAAGATGGAGAACGCTCAGCTGAGGAGCCAGTTAGCAACGGCTAGTCAGCAAATCCAGGATATGCTGGCCCGACTACCCCCCTCACAACCGGCGTTAACGTCGGAGAGAGGCAAGGCGAGGCTCCTAAGTCTCGTCGGGGTAACCGGTCTAGGCATAGCCGGTCGGATAGACTTCCAGCAGCCAATTCCACCCCTTCATCGCACCGGCAAGAGCCAAACTTCGAGGAAATGTCTAGGGCCGGACAACAACAATACAGTCGTTCGGTCAGGACATCGACTCCTAGCTCCCAACCATCCTCGAGAACGCCCAGGGGAGCTCGAGGAAATTCTCGAAGGAGATCCGGGGAGGGCTCGCGACGTCAGCCCGTCCCCGACGACCGTCCTGCACCTCGTCCAGATCGCCCGGCGCGGGACCAGCAGGTGGGCAAGGCCGAAAGGCCCCCACCAAACTTGATCCGTCCAGACGGAACTAGGATCGCCTCCCCCGTCAGGCATCCTCCTTCTCCAATCAGATATCCGTCTCCCCCTTGGCCCGTCCGGGACATCCCAGCCTATGGGAGTAGTAGGAGAAACCCACCATCAGCTGGACCTTCCCGGCGTAGCAGGGCGCCAAGGGAAGGCTCAGGCCCTCATGACCAAAGGCGGACTCCAAGCCTATCCAGCAGGAGCCGCTGGACTGGCAGTCGTCGGAGTGATCTCTCTGGGGGAGACCTGCGTCAGCGTTTAAGTTCGGCACAAAGTCACTAGACCACCCAGGGAGGGGACCTGCGAGATCGCCTCAACTCTCATAGAGGGGACAGAGCAGGAGGAGATGGCCAGGCTCGCTCAGGGGGGGCCCTGTCCGAAGTACGTAACGGAGGGAATGTCCCAAATAACCTATCTCAAGATAGGAGAGGCAATAACCCACCAAATGTGTACAATGGATCCGGAGCTGTTGAACAGCCCCGGAATAACCAAGGACATCAGGACCAAACCCTCGAGCGCCTGACTCAGATGGAGGAGCTGATGAGGAAGCTCCTATCAGAAAAAGAAAAAGACGAATATGATTCAGGGGACGAGATGGATCTCTTCGCCCCCAATATAGCAGGGAAGGCATACCCATCTGGTTTCCGTATGCCTCACTTGTCAAAGTTCGATGGGGACGGAGACCCATCGGACCATTTAGGGATGTTCAACACCCTAATGATGGCCCATAACATTGGCCCCGAGCTGAGATGCTTGATCTTCCCTTCCACACTGACTGGACCTGCCAGACAGTGGTTCAAGCAAAGTAAAAGACAGTCAATCAGTTCCTGGAAGACCTTCTCAGCTGACTTCAAAAGGCCATTCCGAGCCTCCCAGGCCGCCCGTGTTCAGGCCGACTCCCTGGCTAACGTGAGACAGCAGCTTGGTGAGACTTTGAAGGCCTATCTGAGCAGATTCGCGAACGTCGCTGCTCGGGCTAGAGACGCGGATGATAGCTCCAAGCTCATGGCCATGAGAACCGGAATCCTTGTCGGAGGAGACCTCTGGAAGGATATACAAAGGAAGGGAGTCAGCTCGGTCAACGAATTCCTTAACAGGGCCCAAGAATGGATAAACTTGGAAGAAGCCGAAGCCTCAGCTGCGGGAATCAGCCAGGTTCCCGATCAGCCCGCTGGAGTAGGGACGGAGATCGTGGAAGCGACCCCAAACGTCACACAAAACAACCAGCCCGGTGGAGGCAAAAGAAAGGGAAATGGCGA
Source organism: Humulus lupulus (assembly GCF_963169125.1). NCBI lineage: Eukaryota > Viridiplantae > Streptophyta > Magnoliopsida > Rosales > Cannabaceae > Humulus > Humulus lupulus. The sequence continues at coordinate 205,433,398 of NC_084798.1, forward strand.
AAACAGTCAGCACGGCCAAAAGAAGAATAAGTCCGTGGACAAGTTTAAACCTGTTTTCACGACGTATGCTGAGCTCACCCAGTCCAGGGAGAGTATCTTCCTGGCCAACTCTACTCGAGTCCCCTAAAAGAGGCCGGAGCCATTGAAGCACCACAAGGGAAAGAGAGACACTTCCAAATTTTGCCGTTTTCATAACGATGTGGGCCACAATACCGACGATTGTAGGCATTTAAAAGACGAGATCGAGACTCTCATCCGAGCCAGCCCCTTGGCTCAATACTCACGGAACAGGGTTCCAGCGAGTCGACCTGCTCCAGAATCCCTAGACAGTCAGCCCGGGTCTCGGGTAGATCAGGATGTCCCTCCTCCCGTGGTCGGAGGAGAGATATCCACCATCTCTGGAGGTCCGCACATGGCTGGCACAAGCAGAGGTGCCCAGAAGAGATACGTGAATGAACTAAAGGCTCATAACGGAGTGGAGTTCGTCCCGGAGCAGCGTCAGTCAAAGCAGCAGCGATTGGAGAGGCAACCAATCAGTTTTACGGAGGAAGATGCAGGCCATGTCCAGTTCCCTCACAATGACCCCTTGGTTGTAGCAGTCCAGCTCGCCAACCGGAGAGTGAGGAGGGTACTAATAGACAACGGGAGTTCGGTGAGCCTCCTATTCCGATCCACCTTAGAGAAGATGGGTTTGACTGTCGTCGAGCTAAAGGCAACCTCCATGATGCTGTATGGTTTTTCGGGAGAAGGATCAGCAGCGATAGGGACAATCGAGCTGGTGATCACCCTAGGGGAAGGATCTCGGACAGTCTCCAAACTACTCAAGTTCGTGGTCATAGACTGTTCCACTGCCTACAACGCCATTTTGGGCCGACCTACGCTCATAGCTTTCGAGGCTATCACTTCCATTCGACACCTCACCATGAAGTTCCCTACTTCAACAGGAATCTGCACTATCCAGGGCGATCAGCTCGCTGCCAGGGAATGCTACAGCATTTCCATGAAGGGAAAATCTAAACCCGGGCAGCTGGCAATGGCCATTCAGAGTGAAGAGGAATCTCAGGAACCCTTAGCGGATCCTGAGATTGAAAAACCTCAAAGCGCCGAGGGGGGAAATGTCGTCTTAAGTGAGGATATTGACCCCCGAATAGGCGAAGACAGATCCGAGCTCCAAGCTATTGAGGAGCTCGAGGAGGTGAACCTTGATCCACAGAGTCCATCACGGGTGGTCAAGCTCGGGAAAAACCTCTGCGGCAAGAGGAAGGCGGAGCTGACTACGCTTCTGCGAGATAACTTAGACGTATTTGCCTGGTCCCACGAGGACATGGTGGGGATTAGCCCGAGTGTCATCATGCACACACTTCATCTGGATAAAAGCATCCCTGCCAAGTCTCAGAAGCAAAGACGTTTAGGAACCACCCGGGCTGAAGCTCTAGAAGAAGAAGTAGCCCGGCTCAAAAGATGTGGCTTTATCCGTGAAGCCAAGTTCCCAATCTGGGTCGCCAACCCCGTGCTAGTTCCGAAGCCCAACGGGAAATGGCGGACCTGCATCGATTTCTCCGACCTGAACAAAGCCTGCCCCAAAGATTGTTTTCCATTGCCAAGGATTGACCAGTTGGTGGATGCCACGGCGGGGCACGAGCTCATGTCCTTTATGGACGCGTACTCAGGCTACAATCAGATCGCGATGAATCCGGCGGGCCATGAACACACCAGCTTCATGACCCCGACTAACGTCTACTGTTACAAGGTCATGCCGTTCGGTCTGAAGAATGCCGGAGCTACCTACCAAAGGCTAGTAAATAGAATGTTTGCGAACCAGATCGGAAAAAACATGGAAGTGTACGTAGACGACATGCTAGTCAAGTCAAAGACTGCCGATAACCATGTTTCCGACCTGGGAGAATGTTTTAAGATACTACGGGAATATGGCATGAGGCTCAATCCACATAAATGCACTTTTGGAGTCGCGTCAGGGAAATTCCTGGGGTTCATAGTCAATACACGAGGAATCGAGGTAAACCCCGACAAGATCAGATCACTGCTCGAGCTTCCTTCGCCCAGGTCGCGGAAGGATGTCCAAGGCCTGACTGGAAGAGTGGCAGCCCTCAATCGGTTCATTTCCAAGTCAACCGATAAGTGCTTGCCCTTCTACAACCTGCTCCGAGGAAACAAGAAATTCGAATGGACAGTAGAATGCGAAAGCGCATTCCTCGACCTGAAGGCACATCTGGCTGAGCTGCCCGTGCTATCCAAACCCAAGGCAGGAGAGCCTCTTTTTCTCTATCTGGCTGTCACTGAGGATGTAGCTAGTGCCGTACTGGTACGAGAAGAGGACCAGGCTCAGAAGCCAGTCTACTACATCAGCAAGAGACTTCTCAGGGCGGAATCACGATACCCACTGATGGAAAAATTGGCGTTCTGCCTAATCACGGCCTCGCGAAAGCTCATGTCGTACTTCCAGTCCCACTCAATACACGTCATGACCGATCAGCCTCTAAGGCAGGTTTTGCAAAAACCTGAAGCATCGGGACGTTTGTTAAAATGGGCGATCGAACTCAGTCAGTTCGAGATCTTCTACACTCCATGAACTGCTATAAAAAGTCAGGCCCTGGCCGATTTTGTGGCAGAGTGCACAGGATTCCAGAAGGATCCAGCTGAGGGATCACCTCGGGTCACCTCGCCCCAATCGTTGTGGATGGTTCATCCAACGAGAGCGGCTCCGGGGCTGGAATCATTCTGATATTCCCCGAGGGACATAGATTCCACTCGGCGCTGAGGTTCGGGTTCAAGGCCTCCAACAACAAGGCGAAATACGAAGCTTTGTTAGCTGGCCTGAGGATAGCCCAGGAGTTGAAGGCGATCTTCGTCCAGTGCTTCAGTGACTCCCAGCTCGTGGTAAACCAGGTTCTGGGCGAATATCAGGCACGGGGACCCAAGATGGCCGCCTATCTGGCAAAGGTAAAAGCTGAGCTATCCGCATTTGAGCAAGGATCGATCGAACAGATACCTCGGGAACAGAATGCTAATGCAGATGCTCTTGCCAAGCTCGCCACCTCCGGAGAGACGGAGACCTTGGGGTTGGTACCAATAGAATTCTTGAAAAAACCAAGTATAAAAGGAGACAGGACAGAGGTCGAGATGATTGACACCAGGCTGACCTGGATAACCCCCATCCTTGAATATCTCGTCGAGGGCAAGCTTCCTGAAGGACGTAATGATGCACGGCGAGTCCTATATCAAGCTCCGAGATATACGATAGTCGATGGTGTGTTGTACCGGCGCGGGCACTCCCTACCTCTCCTCCGGTGTGTTCTTCCAAGTGAAGCAAAGGCCATCCTGTAGGAGGTGCACGAAGGATTTTGCAGAGACCACACTGGGGGGCAGAGCTTGGCCTTAAAGGTTCTCAGGCAAGGGTATTACTGACCAACTCTGTTCAAAGACTCGATCTCATACGTGAAGAAGTGTGACAAGTGCCAGCGATTCGCTGCAGTTGCCTGAGCTCCTCCAGTCGAGCTGAAGATGATCTCGTCCCCATGGCCATTTTCCGTTTGGGGGATAGACTTGGTTGGCGCCCTCCCCACTGGAAAAGGCGGGGTCCGTTACGCCGTGGTAGCCGTCGACTACTTTACTAAGTGGGCTGAGGCAGAGCCGTTGGCAACGATAACATCCAAAAAGGTGCTTGACTTCGTGGTTAAAAGCATCATCTGTCAATTCGCCCTGCCCAAGAAGATCGTCTCCGATAACAGCACTCAGTTCGACAGCGACCTGTTCACCGAGTTCTGTGAAAGGAATGGAATCGTGAAAAGTTTTTCTTCCGTGGCCTATCCTCAGGCTAATGGCCAGGTTGAGGCTGTCAACAAGACCCTAAAGGCGAGCCTCAAGAAGAGATTAGATGAAGCAAAGGGGATCTGGCTAGAACAGCTCCCCCAGGTCCTATGGGCATACCGGACCTCGCATCGGACTCCTATGGGTCATACTCCCTTTTCCCTAACCTTTGGGAGTGAGGCAGTCCTCCCCGTGGAAATAAAGGTTCTATCGCATAGAGTCCAGTCTTACAACCAAGATCGAAACCACGAGCTCCTACGCCATTCCCTCGATCTAGTTGATGAAAGGCGAGAGGATTCGCAACTCCAGCTCGTCCATTATCAGCAGAAAATCACTCGCTACTTCAACGCCAAAGTAAAAAAATGCGCCTTTAGCGTGGGCGACTTGGTCCTAAGGAGAGTTTTCCTCGCCGGAAAAGATCCTAAAGACGGAGTTTTGGGACCAAACTGGGAAGGACCATACTAGGTCATCGAAGTCATCAAGGAGGGAACCTATAAGCTAGCTCAACTTGATGGAGGGGCGGTCCCGCGGACTTGGAATGCCATCCACTTAAAGAAATATTATCAATGATTCACTTGTAAGGCTTGGAAGGCCACTTTTTGAGTATTAATGAAAATCAACTTTTTATGCATACTTGCAAGTGTAATATAAAGTAACCACGAAAGACCATTTCCCAGTTACTTGGGGGGCATATGGTACATGGATATAACCAGGTCTCCTTAACGACTTAGAAGTTGAGTCATATCGATTGACCGTTGTTTTCTTAAAAACGCGAGATATTGATAAGGGTTAACGATAACTAAGTCCTATCCTGGTTTTAACTGGGTCATAAAACTTAGAAGTTGATTTAAATCTATTGATCGTTGTTCTTCTTACAGAGCTCGAGATATGGATAAAAGTTAACGCAAACTAAGTTCCTGGTTTTAACCGGGTCATAAAACTTAGAAGTTGATTTAAATCTATTGATCGTTGTTCTTCTTACAGAGCTCGAGATATGGATAAAAGTTAACGCGAACTAAGTTTTCAAATTAAGTTCCTGGTTTTAACCGGGTCATAAAACTTAGAAGTTGATTTAAATCTATTGATTGTTGTTCTTCTTACAGAGCTCGAGATATGGATAAAAGTTAACGTAAACTAAGTTTTCAAATTAAGTTCCTGGTTTTAACCGGGTCATAAAACTTAGAAGTTGATTAAAATCTATTGATCGTTGTTCTTCTTACAGAGCTCGAGATATGGATAAAAGTTAACACGAACTAAGTTTTCAAATTAAGTTCCTGGTTTTAACCAGGTCATAAAACTTAGAAGTTGATTTAAATCTATTGATCGTTGTTCTTCTTACAGAGCTCGAGATATGGATAAAAGTTAACGCAAACTAAGTTTTCAAATTAAGTTCCTGGTTTTAACCGGGTCGTAAAACTTAGAAGTTGATTTAAATCTATTGATCATTCTTCTTCTTAAATAGGTCGAGATATGGATAAAGATCATCATAAACTAAGTTTTTGAAAAGATTGTAACTGAAATACGTAAAGGCAAAAAAGAAGAGATCGATTAAAAGCGTTAAATCAAATTGTCTCGAGGTGAAAGCACCTCATGCAAAGGTTACATAAAAAATACTTAAAAATATAGAAGGGCACAAGAAAAAAGACGCCCTAAGCTCCATCAGATGGCCCCTGGGAGGTCGCCGTCTCGCCTTGCTCAGCCGCACCAGAGCCTTCCCCAGTCTTCGAAGGTGCCTCTTTATCAAGGCGAGCTTGGAACTTCACCAGCAAGCGCGCCCAGAGACTCGCTGACATAAAGGAAAAGTCAGCGTCCGGATTATAGACCCAGCAGTGATAGAACAGGTCTTCCATGGACTGTTCCGAAGTGGTCCGCTCGACCTTCAGGGCATCCTGGGCGGCCTGGATCTCAGCCTTCGCAGCATCAAGGTCTGTCCGCGAGGTGGCAAGGGAGGTCTCGAGCTCTTGGACCTTCAGGCGGGATTTTTCCAGCTCGGCCTGCGAAGCCGCCAGGGCATCCTTGGCCGCTTTCAGGGTAGTCTGGTGCTTGTCCCTCATGTCCCCGAGCTGAGTTTTGGTCCTGACGATGCTCCGGTGAAGGGCGACAACGCTCTGCAAAGACGGAAAGACAATTGCCTTAGGAAAGTGCAGGGCAAAGAATAACAAAGTAAAAAACCACAAAAGTTAAGGTTGGCTTACCGTCATGGCCATGCCTAGTGAAGACTCCAGCACGCCCACCGGGCTCATTGTCTTGATGGCTCGGAGCTCCTTCTCGGTGAACTTGTATATATGGCTGACGGCGTAGTTCGCCGACTCATACACCGTTCCCCGAAAAGCCTCAGGGATCTTCTCCAGGTCCTGGGGATTGACTGGTATGCGCACGTCGGAGGGTACGATGGCCGAAGTCCTGACCTCCGTTACTGCGTCCCGGACGGCGAGTGGAGCTCGCGGGGTCGGTGGAGGCATGTTGCTTCCCCCTGCAGCAGGAAGGACCGCTCCTGCGACCTATGCAGCTGGGGCATGGTCCTTCTCCTTTGCAGGAGACTTGGTGGGGGTCCCGACGGCGTTCCTGGACGTCCAGAGCCTCTTCATTCTTGGCCCAGGTGAGGGGTTCCCCCTGAAGAATGCACCTCGCAGGCTCTCCTCGGGCTGAGACATCTCGTCTGTCAAAACAAAAGCATGGTTAGCAAGAGTTAGCAACCATGCAGAAACAAAAAACAAAGGGGTAAAGATAAAAAGTATATGAATACTAAGGGAATCCTACCCCCCGAGCTCGAAGAAGAATCTAAGTTGATTACTTCTCGAGCTAGCGCAAGTTTTGGGTCCGAGGCTGACTCAGGGCTAGATTCCTCTACATATTGCCTAAGCCCCGGAGCTAAGGCACCCCTCCGGAGTGATGGCCATGTGCGAAGGTTGGTCCCATACTCCTCGAATAGGATCGACCTAAAAGCTAGGGTGTTATCTACTACTACGGTACCCCTAGGTCGGCTATCTTAGTGGTCCAGCACAAGCCGGTCGACACAATGGAGCAGGGTTGTGTTCAGGTCCGGATCGCTTCGGTGACGATGGACGAGCCGCCTAGGATTGAACCTAGCCAGCCGGGGGTCTGCAGTGGCCCTATCTAGACTCCTAAACATGTAAGGGTTACCTTGGCCAGAAGGACCCGCGGCTGCTCCGGATTGGGTCCTCTCCTCGCCCGACGTCGGGGCGATCTCCAAGGTCCGCTTCTTGTTCCTCACGAGCGGAACCTCGTCGCCCTCGTCCTCCTCATCTTCGTCTTCCGCGACCTCCTCCACGACGATGGTTCTGGTGTCACGAGCTGGGGGAAGCCCCCGGGGCCTCCTAAGGTTTAACGTCTGATTCGGGAAAATCAGCTTGCAGGCTATCATTGTCTCGTCTGTTACGAGCACGCGATAATCCTTCTCACTGGGAGGCAAGCCCGCCAGCGTCTCGTATTGGGCCCTGAGGGTCATGGATTTCTCTGTCCTCGCAAAGATGGCTGCAGGAATAGCCTAAATCAGAAAGGGGTGCGAAATGAGCTAAAACGACACTTAACTGCCGAGCTAAGGAGAAAAGATACTTACGAGGACGATTGAAGTAGTGGAGCTCGCAGTTCCTGAACCCCGTCGACATAAAGAATTGATCCTTGAAGTCGTTGGGGTGGCTGGGCAGCTTAATGACCGCAGCCGTATTGGGGAATCGGGTTAAGTAGTAAAACCCGTCGCCTCGCCCCCGCTGGTCCGGGCTGGCTTTGAGGCAGAAAAAATATAAAATATCCGCAGGAGTGGGGACCTCCCACTCGTGCTTCTGAAACAAATACTTCAACCCTGCCAGCAAGCGGTAGGAGTTGGGTGGGAGCTGAAACGGTGCCAACCTCACATAATTGAGGAAATCAGCAAAACACTGATCCAGTGGGAGGAAGGCCCCCGCCTTAAAGTGTTCGCCGCTCCAGGCCGCGAACGATTCGTCGAGCGGCGCGCACCTCCGCTCACCGTCTGCAGCAGGTCGGGCCACCACAGACGCCTTCCCCAGCGCGATGTTGTGGGAAAGGAAGATCTTGTTGATCTTCACCTGGTCGGTCATTTTTGAGACGATCTTCTCCGCCTCAAAAAATGCATCAGGAGCCACCTCGAGCTCCTTCTCCACTGCCGGCCCAAAGTGGGGGATCGGAGAGTCCGGCATCACCGCTTTGCCTTTGTCCTGCTGGGAGGCTGAGCTTCCAACGGTCTTCTGTGGGACATTCCTTTTTGGTGCCATCTGGTCGCCTAACAAACAAAAGAAAAACATTTCAGAAAAGGCGACCCAAGCGTGAGGGAAAAATCAAATGTTATTTGCACGAGCTAAGGTAAGCCCAGCCCGTGGAGAGTGAGACCACGCGGTTCTATGAACACGCGCCTGTGCTCCCAACAGATCCCCGATTACTCGGAATTCGTGTGTCAGGAGGGTCAGGATAGAATTTTCCTTGGGGGGAAAGTTTCAGTAGGCAAAAATTGCAAAACCGCCTCTGAGGCGTGTTCCCTAAGCTACCCGGTTTTGCACCCCAAAGTTCCAAGACTCCTACCCAGAAATTTCCCCAGAAAGAGCATCCTAAAAACCATACTCGTGAGTGATTTCCTACAGCAAAGATACCCTAACCTAAAAAGGGCTTTCACCCTCCGTGTCCAAAAAACCCAGTAAACCCTTGCATGCGGCTACAGTAAATTTTTTACCTAAGCTACAGTGACATATATTTTCAAAACGCACAGGGTCAGGAAGCTTACAGTGTTTGGCTGGGAGGTGGATGAAGGTGTCGCCTTGATGAAAACTGCGTCGGTGCGTTGGCTTCCAAAGCTTTGAAGAAATCCGTGCGTCTGAGCTTCTTGAACGCTGAAAGAAGCAGCCACAAAGAAGACGGGACAATCTTAGAAATTGACGAAGAGATTGATCCAAGGATTGAGGAGAAAGTTGACCTCGAACCCTTAGAGGAGCTCGAAGAAATTCAGCTCGAGGAAGTCGATTCCTCGAAAAAGGTGAAGGTTGGAAAACACCTCCAAGATGAGACAAAATAATAATTAATTTGCTTTTTGAAGAAAAACCAGGATGTCTTCGCATGGTCGCACTCAGAAATGGTGGGAATAAGTCCAAATATAGCAAACCACGCACTGAATATAGACAAAAACTTCCCTCCGAAGCAACAAAACCGAAGGCAGCTGGATGATGACAGAAAAAAGGCACTGAAAGAGGAGGTCGATAGGTTAAAGGCAATCCGATTTATTAGGGACGCTTTTCACCCTGACTGGGTAGCCAATCCGGTGTTGGTCCCAAAGCCTAATGGGACGTGGCGAACCTGCATTGACTACTCGGACCTCAAAAAAGCTTGCCCAAAGGATTGTTTTCCATTGCCAAGGATCGATCAGCTCGTGGATGCCATGGCGGGGCATGGACTAATGTCGTTCATGGATGCCTATTCTGGATATAACCAGATTCCCATGCATGCCCCCGACCAAGAACATACGAGCTTCATAACGGATAAGGGGCTATACTGCTACAATGTCATGCCATTCGGGCTCAAAAATGCTGGGGCCACATAACAGCGGCTCGTGAACATGATGTTTTCAGAACAGATAGGGAACAACATGGAAGTTTATGTTGACGACATGCTTGTCAAGTCTCAACTTAACAATAACCATGTTGATGACCTCGAAGAGTGCTTTGGCGCGCTCCGAAAGTATAACATGAAACTGAATCCTCAGAAGTGCACTTTCGGGGTATCATCAGGAAAATCCTTGGGCTTTATCGTGAACGCTCGTGGAATAGAAGCCAACCCCGACAAGATCAAGGCCCTGATTGACATGCCCTCACCTCGAAGGCACAAAGATGTCCAAAGTTTGACTGGTAGGATGGCAGCCCTAAGTAGATTCATCTCGAAATCTACGGACCGTGGTCTTCCATTTTTCAACCTATTGAGAGGAGGTAAGAAATTTGAATGGACGGAGGAGTGCGATCTGGCCTTTCAGGAGCTCAAAAAGCACCTTGCGGAACCACCCATCCTGTCAAAACCTGAAATGGGAGAAATACTGTACCTATACCTTTCAACCACCGAACACGCAATAAGCGCAGTACTCGTTCAAGAAGAAGAGAAGGTGCAAAGACCCATTTACTACATCAGTAAAAGATTACTGGGGGCAGAGTCAAGATACCCCTTGATGGAGAAGCTGGCGCTTAGTCTAATTCACTCGTCCCGTAAGTTCCGCCCCTACTTTCAGGCGCATCCCATCCATGTGCTGACTGATCAACCACTTAGGCAAATCTTGTCTATACCAGAAGCTTCAGGTCGACTTCTTAAATAGGCAGTTGAGCTCGGACAGTTCGAGATCTCCTACCACCCGAGGACGACAATTAGGGCTCAGGCTTTGGCTGACTTTATAGTGGAATGTACTGGCATAGCCGACGACGAGGTGATAACCCCGGCCCACGAGCTGTGGAAACTTTACGTCGACGGCTCATCAAATGAAAATAGAGCGGGGGCAGGCGTCATTTTGGTTACCCCCGCAGGGAGCAGATTTCATTCTGCCTTAAGATTTGGCTTCAAAGCGTCAAATAATGAGGCCGAATACGAGGCTTTAATCGCGGGACTTCATATAGCAAAAGAGCTCAAAGCTAGAGCTATACATTGCTATAGTGACTCCCAGCTCGTGGTTAATCAAATCTTGGGAGAATACCAGGCTCGCAGCACGAGAATGGCAGCTTATTTGGAGAAGGCAAAATCTGCATTGGAGTGTTTCGAATTTTATACAATCGAACAGGTTCCCCGGGAGCGGAACTCAAATGCAGATGCCTTAGCTCGGCTCGCCACATCCGCTGAAAATGAAGAACTGAACGTTGTGCCCATAGAACACCTATCGGCATCTAGCATTAATGAGCCAGAGGAGGAAGATGTGAGTATGATCGAAACAGAGCCTACCTGGATGACCCCAATAGTTGAATATCTCGAGAACGGAGTCCTTCCAAGAGATCGGAACCGGGCTCGACAGTTAATGTATCAACTTCCCCGTTACACCATTTTGGACGGAAAGCTATACAGAAGGGGATATTCCATGCCGTTACTTCGGTGCGTAACCCCACCCGAAGCTAAGAAGATCATTGAAGAAATTCATGAAGGGTTTTGCGGAGATCATACCGGGGGGCATAGCCTATCCAAGAAGACCATACGCCAAGGATATTTCTGGCCAACTATTAAAACAGATTCTTTCGAGTACGTGAAGAAATGCGACAAATGCCAGAGATTCACCACGATTCCCCGAGCTCCACCATCCGAGCTAACCATGTTGACTTCCCCATGGCCTTTCGCGGTATGGGGCATCGACCTCATAGGCTCTCTCCCGACTGGCGAAGGCGGAGTAAAATATGCTGTAGTCGTCGTGGATTACTTCACAAAGTGGACGGAGGTTGAGCCATTGGCAACAATAACTTCAAAAAAGATCCTTGATTTCATGGTAAAAAAACATCGTGTACCGATATGGGGTGCCGAGGAAGATTGTATCCGACAACAGAACCCAGTTCGATTGCGACTTGTTCACCAACTTTTGTGAAAATAACGGCATAATAAAGAGTTTTTCATCAGTAGCTCATCCTTAAGCGAATGGCCAGGTCGAGGCTGTGAAAAAAACTCTCAAGAGTTCTCTGAAGAAAAAGTTGGAGGAGGCGAAGGGACGATGGCCCGAAGAATTGCCCCAAGTCCTATGAGGATATAGGACCACAACTCGAACATCAACAGGGCATACCCCGTTCTCTCTAGCATACGGCTGCGACGCAATGTTGCCCATCGAGGTTGAAATCCCAACGATCCGAACTCAGATTTACGACCAAAATTCAAACCAAACTCAGCTCGAGGAAACCTTAGACTTGATTGAAGAGAAGAGGCTCAGCTGAGAAACGCTGCCTACCAGCAACGAGCTACCAGGTATTTCAACAAGAGGGTTCGAGATCGAAAGTTCGAAATGGGAGATCTGGTGTTGAGACGCGTATTTTTGGCAACACGAGATCCGGCAGCTGGAGTGCTCGGGCCGAATTGGGAAGGACCGTACCAGATAGAGTCAGTCATCCGGCCCGGTGTGTACAAACTTGCGAGATTGGACGGGAGCCTGGTACCGCGAGCATGGAATGGCGAACACCTTAGACCTTACTATCAGTAGTGTAGGAAGTGTGTTGCTTGTAACCATGATTGATTATCTGTAGTAGTTTGTCTGCTTTTGAATTCCATCAAATAAAGATCTATTTCGTTCAATATGTTATCTCTTTTTATTTTTGCAATCTCTCTTAATTTAATAACCTATGGTCACACTCATAGGATATTAAGGGGGCATCATTGGTATATATACGATTGATTTAAAAAAAAAAAAATTATTTGGATATAACCAGATACGCGAGCTTAGATAGTTTGGACATAACCGAATTATCAAAAACATAAAAGTATTTGGATATAACCAGATCGAGAGCTTAGATAGTTTGGATAACCGAATTATCAAAAACATAAAAGTATTTGGATATAACTAGATACGCGAGCTTAGATAGTTTGGATAACCGAATTATCAAAAACATAAAAGTATTTGGATATAACCAGATACGTGAGCTTAGATAGTTTGGACAACCGAATTATCAAAAACATAAAAGTATTTTGATGTAACCAGATACGCGAGCTTAGATAGTTTGGACAACCAAATTATCAAAAGATAATAACGTTTGGATTTAACCAGATGTGCAAACTTAATAGGTTTGGAACAAACCAGCTAAAACTAATCGACGAGTTGGAATTTAAACCTACTTCGAAATAAGTCGAGATCGAGGCTGGAATCTCTTAAAGAAAAATAGTTTCGAACTCATAACCTCGGGGAGATAACCGAGGATGAGGAAAAGTAACTAAGCAATAAGATATAACTAAACCATTCACATTACATACCATACAAGTACTTTTGAGTTCATGGTTAAAGTAATATCCGACCTTGATGAATAACGAGATCGGAAGCAGATAATTCGAACAAACAATGCGTGGATGCATCGAGTTTCGAGCCTAAATCCCAATTATGTTTGTATGAAGAAATAAACATAAAAAACTCATTCATATCAAATATGCAAAATATTTCGAGCCAAGAAATGTAAAAGCATATGTAAGTTTATAAAAAAAAAAAAAAAATTGTATCAGCCCTACGGGCATAAATAAAAATAGTTACAAACAATAGAGGGATGTAGCCCCGAGGTAAGAATCAAGAAGGAGCAGTTCCTTTGGCTTTTCTGGCGTCAACGACACTAGACCCCCCAGGACGAATAGCATGACTATCCTTCTGAGCAGACTCTCGAGCGGCTTCACTCGCCTCAAGACGGGCACTCCACCACTCTACATACTTGGCCTCGAGAGGACCCAGGAAGCTGGTATCGAGGTCGGCATTGTCAACCCAAATTTTGTACATGGCCTGGTCAACCGCCTTCTCCTTCTGCTCTTTGAACTCGTTCAGGAGGTGGGCCTTCTCGCCTTCCATGATGTCGAAAGTAGCAGCTTTCTCCTCTTCGAGCTTAGCGTTAGCCTTCTCCAGTTCGGCAAGACGAGTCTTCGCCTGTTCAAGCTCGGCTTTCGTCTTCTCCAGCTCCACGAGACGGGTCTTCACTTTCTCAAGTTCGGTCTTCGAGTCCTTGAGTTCATCAGCCATCTTAAGCTGGAGATCCCTCGACTCTTGGGCCAGAGACATACTTGTGTGCACCTCGTTGGTCAGCTTATAATTAAGCTGTGCTGAAACGACAAGGGCCTGAAATACAAAGAACGAATTAGATCGCGAGCTGAGACACAAACAGTTAAAGGAGAGTTGCGAAGGTTACCGCGGCAGTGAGTTCAATACTCTTATCATAAAGAGTATTACAGTCCGAGGACTTGTGCACAAGGTCCCAATGGTCGGCGCCGAAGCCTGAAAAACTCTGACCCACTCGAGAGAGGACGTCCGAGCTAAGCACAGCCCCTTGGGTCCCAGCGGCGCCGTCAAGCACGAACTCCTCAATATGAGGTCGGGCCATCGGCAATTGAACCTTGGAGACGGAAGGTTTCTTCGGGGGCCGGCCGACTGTTATTTGAGTGTCAGTCGGAGGAAGCGAGACGGGCGCGGTTGAACCAGACGCATCAACCTGGACAATCGGCTCCTCGGTTGTGCTCGCAGTAGCCTGAGCCATTGGGGTCTTCTTGAAGCGTCTGGGGACCTTGGATGGTCGGTCGGACCTCCGCGAGGCTCTCGGGCGTTTACTCTTCTGAGCTCCAGCTCCCTCATCACTAAAAAGCACAGCGTCGAGATCGGGATCCATGGCACCTGCACAGTTCCAATCGAAGTTAGACATAATGATAATAAGCTTGGAAAATAAAAAAGAAAAAACCAAGTAAAGAAAGACCTAATTGGAACTCTCCCCCGAACTAGAGCTCGGGGACCATGAAATTCCCCCTTCTTCAGAAGAGGCGGGGGGAGTACCTTCCCTATAGGTGGACGTCAACCTCGAAAGGTCCTTATAGTCGTTTTTCCCATATTGGACGGCTATCTCGTCCCACACTTCATTCAGACTATACATGGAGTCATACTTCTCGAGCCAACTATCAAACCTATGAACTCGGTCATCTACCCAAGTCCAAATATAGAAGTGGTCCCTATCGTTTGGGCACAAGACTAGCCTATCGGGTTTGTATTTTAATAAGGTGGAGGACCACATTCTCGAGCTAAGGATGACTTTACCTTCTTCATCTGAGTCTGAGCTCGAGGCTTCATCATTAGCCTCATTCCCCGATGGCGGGCTCTTTCTGCGAACTGGAGGTGGGGGCCTCACCTCTCTCCTCGGAGGGAGGATGCTTGTGGGCAAGGGCACCTGCTCCCAATGTTCATACTTTTTATTGGACCAGTCAAAGGTGAACTGGCCCTCTCCCAAAAGCCCGCAATCTCGGAGCTTATCCTCATGAAAAAGGTACAAGAGAGACCTCCTGCCATGAGGGAGTTGGAGCAGGGTCTCTCTATGCCCCTTCATTGCCTCGTCGGGAGTAGGACACTGAAAATTGGCTGGAAAGCAAGACACATTTCAACTAAGTACGGATCTTACAGTTAAAATCCCGAGCACAGAGATAAAGAAGGTTGGAATACTTACGAATTCGCTTGAATGAGTAGCATCAAGACGGAGACAAGCCATCTGTCCAGAAGAAGGCTTTCTTAAAATCAGGTGGATGATTAGGGAGATCCTCAAACACCTTTTTTTCCTTGGGATATCTCGAAAGGTAGTAAAATCCATCTCCTCCCCGAGCTCGGGAGGGATTGCTTTTCAGACAAAAGAGATATAAAATCTCCTGCGGCGAAGGCCCCTTCCACTTCAGCTCGTGGTACAGCGACCTCAGGGCAGACAGAACCCTGTAAGAATTGGTGTTGAGTTGGAACGGAGCCAACCCAACAAAATCCATGAAGTCCTTGAAAAAAGACTTCAAAGGCAATAGCGCCCCTACCTTCATGTGTTCCTGACTCCATGCCGCGTACCTCAACCTGCTGTCAAAGTTCCCAGGGGCGTAGCAGCTTCGTTCGTGAGCGGCTGGAGCTCGACACCTCAAGGAACTTGACAACCTGAGGCCATGGAGGGCCAGAATATCAGTTATCTGACTTGTCGAGGTAACCGAGCTCCAATAGTGCTCGGCCTCGAAGATTTCTCTCCTCGGTTGCGAGGTAGAAGGCTCCCCCATAAGTGAAAATTGGAGCTCTCCTGGGCTGTATGCAACAGTCACTGTCAGTTTAGGGTCGAGTGGGATCGGTTTGGGCCTTGAATTGGATTCTGGGTAAATAGCCTCTCGAAGGGTCCTCCTTTTCTTCTCTATGACCTCATCAATTTGGCGGTGGTAATGAGCTCGAATATCCTCCTGTTCGCGTGCGAGATCGTACTCGCGAATTCGACGTTGATTCCGAGCAAACAGCGATTCCGGGCTCAGGGTTTTGGGCGAATAAGGGATTGCCAGCAACGACCCCCACCATCTTTCCAGATTCTGTGACATCTAGCAAGAAAGAAAAAATGGTGAGGGCCATGCATGCAAGAA
Organism: Humulus lupulus; assembly: GCF_963169125.1. Classification (NCBI taxonomy): domain Eukaryota; kingdom Viridiplantae; phylum Streptophyta; class Magnoliopsida; order Rosales; family Cannabaceae; genus Humulus; species Humulus lupulus. The sequence continues at coordinate 205,449,295 of NC_084798.1, forward strand.
TTACGAGCTTGACAGGACAAGCTCGGAGTTTAGGAACAAAACGAGCTCGATACTAAGACCCTTATTAAAGAGTCAGAACGTGTATTCCACGAGAAAAAGGAGGAGAGTGGACATTTTTTTTTTTTGAAAATCCCGAAAATCAGGGGAAAAAGAGTGGCGGATAACCAGAAAAGGTAATCTTGGGTATCGTGCATTCTTCAAGGCCAAGGTTTTATACCCGATATCTTGGTGTACAAGAAATGTGTAATGCCCCGGATTCCCTATTATGGTTAATGGCTGGATTAGTAGGCCGGGAGGGCCATAACTGTTTAATTATGCCATTAAATGTGTTTATACATGTTTATGAGAATTATATTATAATATGATGTTAAAAGCATGCATGTGAGTCCACATTTGCTTACAGAGGTATTATGGTAATTTGGCCCGTTAAGGGTATAATTGAATACTTGTTTGTATGATAATGATATATTGTGAGACCACATTATAATATGGATTGGTTCGAGTATTCCGACATGAGACGATCTTTAAACATGATTCATCGGTTTGGTCATAACAGGTTTGAGCTCGGGGCTCGGGGTGAGTCTCGGGGTGATATTAAAGGTTATAGCGTTACCGGGGATTTTAGGGTAACGGGTTATGAAATATTGGAGTTTGAGGATATTGAGATTAGCGGGAAATGGGAAGCGTTAACTATAATTAACGGGTTTAGCGGAATGTACCAATTTTGCCCTTGGGGTGGCTTTGGAGGCTTAAGATGACATAAGGGGTATTTTGGTCTTTTTGGAAGGATATATGTGACTAAGTGACTTAGAAGGCTGTAGAATAAAACAGAGTAGAACAGGGGTTCTATCTTCTCTTCCCGTACCTTCCCATAGCTTCATCTTCTTCATTGCTTTCTTTGAGAGTTTTGTGTTCTTGGTGGTAATTCAAGCTAGAGGAACTTAAGGCTGGGTTGGAGCACTTGTGTTAGCCTGTGAGGGAGGTTTAAAGCTAGTCTCAAGGTGAGTTTTGGCCATTAATTTCAGCTAGTACTCTGTTTTCGTTTTAGATTTTAGTTCATGGATTTTGATGTGGGGAGTGAGGATTAAAGGGAGTTTTTGGTGTTAGTTGATTGGGGTTTAATGTGAGTGAGCTAAGGTAGTTATTTGGGGGTTCAATTACATGTTTGGAGGAGGTTTTATGATGGTTTGAGAGGCTGGTTTGAGAGAAAAACGCACAGGGGGAAATTTTGGTTTGTGCGTGGGATAGTTGCTGAATTGGGCTGGGTGCCGCGGCACAGCTTTTGTGTGCCGCGGCCCATGCGCGTCTGGCAGATGGGGCTTGAGGGTGTGCCGCGGCACGGCTTTTTGGGGCCGCGGCCCATAAGGCCAAATTTTGCTAAAAGTGGTTTTTAGCTTAGGGATTCAAACCATAGGCCTCGGGGTTGGACCTAGTACCCGGGGTAGTATTTGAGGTCTCGGGGGCTGGGATTTGGTTTGGGAACCCTCGGTTATCATTTTTATTGATGAATCCTATATTTTGGTTATGACCAGGTGACCGTCGAGGAATTTAAAGGTTGATCGTTCTCAGGGGTCGTTCATATAATTACTCTCACTCGAACCAGAGGTAAGAAAACGGTGTTTGAGTACAGTTGCACCCTGTATAGGTATATGGCATGTATGGTTTGATATTTGAGGCATGCTGGTTGATATATGTGGACATGGAATGCATATTAAATGCTATTGAACGCTGATTACCTATTTGAGACACTGACTAGTCAGGGACCGACTCTAAAGTCGAGAATTATGCATTGAATGGCTCTATAGCATTAATGCCAGACCGACCCTAGGGTCGAGGAACTTATAAGCGCTTGCCTGGTCTACGACCAGATGTTTATGGCCAAGGTGTATGACCCCGATGACTGTTTGTCACACGGCCAAGGGACGTTGTCCATGGCACGACTCTAGGGTCGGGAGGAAGGTTATGTTGGTGACCATTCACCATACACCTGTCCTAAACAACTTATGAATGATTCACTTCTCAGTTAAGCCCTGGTGACCCTATCGTCACATGGCTAGAGGGAGCGATGCTCATTATTGTGACTTTTGGCTATTGTCACCTATTTGTTGGACTAATAGTCCTGAATGGTTATTATGATCGTTGTTGATATTATATCATGCTTTGTTATGTTTTCTTGCTGGGCCTCGGCTCAAGGGTGCTATGTGGTGCAGGTAAAGGGAAGGAAAAGCTTGGCCAGCCTTGAGTGGAGAGCTTGGGTGATGTGGTGTACATACAGGGCCGCTTGACCGCCACGGTCAAGGAGTTCTCAGAGGGACTAGGGGTTTACCCTATTTTTGCCGCTTAGGCCGGCGGGGATTGTATATCTGGAACTGTAGCGACTCTTTTGTAATGCGAACTACTTGTAACATTTTAAAAAGACTCATGAGCAGTTTATTTACTTAATGAAAAGTGCCCTTTCCATTTTACTGGTTTTACACCTTAACCTGTTAATGACACCTAGATCACGTTTTTAACCAAAGGACTCGGGTAGCGGGTCAAATTTTCGGTTCACCGATCACCGTAACTGTTCTGGGGTAGCCAGGGCGTTACAAAATGTCTTTTAAAATTTTAAAACCCAAAAAAAAGAGATCTTGCTCAAACACCAAAACTGGGTATGGAACCAGTGATGTAAACCCAGTATGGAGACGTAAACGTGAAAGCCTATCGATCAAAAATTCCCTAATGTATCGTACTAAGAAAATAAACTAGTACATTCACAGAAATAACAAGAACAATATGAACAGAAACTGGCATAAGGGAAAGTAAAGATTGGACACTTACACAATAATGGTAATTACAGAGAAATCGTTGACTGAAGGAGAGGCTGCAGATATGAGCTCACGGTCTCGAACAAACTGGAGGTCCTTTGTTTTTTTGGCTGAGAGAACATGCACAAGCAAGAAGTTCTCTGGGATGGCCTCTGGTTTCGTCCATTCTCTTTTGTTTCTGATGCGTGTAAAATAAGAGGAAGAAGAAGACCTTGTATATATAGAGGGAGAAAAGTAATAAAAAGGATTAGTCTGAGCCATTGGCCAGAATCCTCATAAAATCCAACGGTCAGGGATCGATGACATGATGGTACCGAAAAGGTGGCAGACGAATGATCGTGGGCAGATTTCCAAGGTACTCGAGTACCATGAATGAGCAATACCCAACTGACGCGTGTCCACTCTTAAGTATGTGACGGTACGGTTCCCAAAGAAAGTAGTTCAAAAGTTTCCTTCTCTTAGGATTCGAACAAATACTTTTGAGGGGGAAAGATGTTATACCCAGATTTCGAGCCATGAGAAGTGTGATCTCGAAAGATGGATGCATAGTGAATGAACTTGTAAAGTCTGGAATATGTTCGAAGTCTAAACATCGGGCCTGCAAAGCTGAGACGACTTCGAAGATGGTGGCCTCGAAATCCCCACGAGCTCGAAAGGTAGGCCTCGAGGTGCATCCGTTCTCAAGGGTGACCTCGGATCATGGGCTCTGAGCCTGACGCGCCTACGATCTCGAAGTCATGTGGCCTCGGGAGATGTTATTAGCTCGAAAGTTGATAAGAGACCTGGGAGAATAAGGCCTTGGTGATATAGGATAATAACCTTGAATATCCTAATGAGTCATCTATAAGAGACGCGGTCTACATTTATTACTATAAATCCCCTAAAATCATGGGATATTATTTGATCAGTTATACGCCCCCTGGTCTTCAGGGGACGTTTCCTTTTATATCGGATTACAGGCATTTAAGGCCATTTAATTTATTTGCACAAAAAGAGTAACTACCCAAAATATGTGGGATAGTATTCTGAAATCTTCTCTATAAATAGAGAGGTCATGCACCATTGTAAATGACCGAATTTTTGTGATCTTGAGAGAAAACTCTGAAGAATTCATCCTTGAAGAATTTTCAGAGATCATCTTGAGTTCAATAACAAAGACTCGTGGACTAGGCAGATTTAACTGCTGAACCACGTAAAAAATCGTGTTTTGTATTATCGTACTTTTATTGGCCATTACTGTTTATTGTTTACGTGCTCTTCTTTCACTGTTGACGAAAAATGGCGTCAACAATTTCGAAAAAGACTTATTTGTCATTGGGCAATGTTCCCTTGTATACACTGTCACACACTTATGCTTGAAACTATGCAAGAAAATTTTTACACAGTTTATATAAAAAAATGTGTGTAAGACTCATACATGTTGATTGATTCTCTTAAGAATATGTGCTTATGACTGAATTGTGGTTTATTTCTCTCGAATATTCTTTCTAATTTTTTATTTTCACAAGTGTTCTTATCCATGATATACACTAACACTTATTTTCAGTTGCTTGATTTTATTCTTATCAAGATGACTCACATTGATCAAAGCAGAAATTTTTAGTTGAGTTTTATTTTTGTGCATTTTTATATATATAAAATAAAATAAAATTTTGTTTGACAAGGAAATTCATGGTGGACCGAACTTTGAAGTAATTGTGTGAAATTATGCATTTATTTTGTGTGATTTAATATATTCTTTATTTCCAAGGATTCTATTTTGTCTTCTTTCTCAATTCGGAATACCATGATTTTTATCTTTATTGTCTTGTACCTTGTTTAGAATGTTTAAAAAAAAAAGGAAAAGGTCAATAAGAAGATCGTGTGGGGTTATTTTTCTGGTTACCTTTTTTGTATTAGCATTCTATATCTATTCTATTTCCTTTTATAAAATAAAAAAAATGGGTAAATTTTTTTATGTAGGTCATGTATCTTAGAGGTTTGTTTCCTTTTATTTTTAATTAAAACAATTTTTTTTTTTAAAAAAGGAAACCTCTTCTTGCCGTGGGTATCCAAATTAGGTAAGTTTTGTTCTTAAAAAGCTTGACACTACCCTTTTTCTTCTCACCCACGATCCCTCTAAGCCACTCCTTCTTCTTCTATTTTTTCTCTCATTTTTTTTGTAAGTGTTTGCTGTTTTTCAGAGAAGGAAAATGGTGAAAACTCGTGGAGCTTCCTCTACGAAGATCCCTGCTTCTCAATCCTGAAAGGTGCCATCTCCATCGCCTCCTCCATCTATGTCAACGGCGCCTCCATCTGTTCCAGCACCTGCCACATCTGTTGGGAAAACTTGCAAATCCAAGGCGTGCAAGAAAGTGTTCTCCCTCTCTAATGAACACCCCATGGTGTTTCCAGATATCACAGCTGAAATTGTTGATGTTGCACCACCATCTGAAGTGGTGGTGCCCTCTCGAGCCAAGAACCTATCTTCTCTTCCGATTGAATCGTCTTTGGCGGCTAGGGCAAAATCAAAATCTGTTTCATCTTCTTCCAAAGTTGTTGCTGCTGGGTTACTCAAACTGCCATTGAAGCCGAGCTAGTCCAAGAAAAATTTTGTGGCTCCAAAAAGAAAATTGGGGTTGGACTCGTCTTCTTCCCCCTTGACTGCTGCCAAGAAAAGATTGAAGGCTCATCCCCCTTCTCCGACTTCCTCCGACTCTGACCCTGAGGAAGGAAAATCTGAATCTGAAGCAACCCATGATACCACCTTATCTGATGAAACTGTTCCTGAAAATGTAGAATCAGAGGCTGATTCTGATGAACCAGAACAAGAAGACATTGTCCCCTGTGAACAAGAAGCCGAATCTGACACAGAGCCAGTTGTAACTCCTTTGTCATCCAAGGCTAAAGGAAAAAGACCTATTTCTGATTCTACACCATCTCCAATACGTTTAGGTGTAAATTTCAAACCCTATTCTTCAACTTTTTGTTATAATGATAATGCTCGTGATATGGTTCTCTATGCTCAAAGGTAATTTATCATTGGGAGAAATTATGTCTTGAGTGATCATCGGCCTTATGGTGTGCTAACAATGCTTCAAGATCGAAAATGGACAGGTTCTATGGTTAAATTTATTGGTTTTGTGGATAGAATAGTCAAGGAATTCTATGCCAATCTTACTAATGAAATTATTGAACCTAAATCTCCTCTGTATTTTAAAGTGTTTGTTAGAGGCCATTGGTTCTCTTTTTCTCCTCACGACATTGCCCATGCTTTGCATCTTCCTCTTGACGTCGAGGATGATGATGATCTTGCCACTCTTGACAAGGATACGGTTATCACTGAATTAGTAGGGAAAAAAAATGGTATGGCCATCTAATACAGTTATCTCGGTCTCTAATCTCACCTACACTTATGCTATCCTCCATAAGTTTGCCACAACGAATTGGAAACAAACTTCTCACACCGCAACTATCTCATTTGACATGGTCTCGTTTTTGTACAAGGTGGGGACCGGTATTGGTATAAACTTGGTTATGGTCATCCATGATTAAATCATTGGATTTCGAAAAGGTAATAGGAAAAACTTGAATCTTCCTTTTCCTCAAGTTATTTATAAGGTGTTGAGTATGCAGAAAAAAGATCTCCAACATGATCAAGAAGACTTGGTGGCTCCCACTACTGCTGCTTCCTACAAGGCCTCTACTCCTCTTACTGAATCCACTGATGCTCCATCAACCAAGAAAGTCAAGCCCCAATCTCTGAAGTTTGCCTCGGATGACATTCCTCATGCATCCTCCTCTGTTGCCACAGATTCAGGACTTGTTGCTACAGAAATAGCTGCTGTTCGAGCCTCTGTTGATTCTTTGGCTGCTCGAGTGATGTCGATTGAAGGACTGCAACGTTCTGTGTTGGATGCTGTTCAAACTCTATCCAAGGATCCAGTCGTCTAGTTTTTCGTATTTTTATGTCTAGTGTCCTAAGAACATTGATACTCTCTTTTGTTTTTGTTTTATGGTTCTTTGGCTTCTTTGAAAAACACAAAGGGGGAGAGTAGATACTTTTCAAAACCTGCTTTGTTTGTTGTTTTTGTTTAACTCTGGACTTTCTTATTTTGAGGGGGTGTTAAGTCTAGTTTCTTTAAATGTCTGTCATAAGTTAATGCATATTTGCAGGGGGAGTTTTTTTCTCTTTACTTGTCACTAACATTTGTGTTGTAGGTTTTTTGAATTAATTTTGTCTATCAAATTGCCAAAGGGGGAGATTGTAAAATCCTTTATTGGCATATTTGATAATATTGACAAAATTAATTAAAGACGATTTTTCGAAATGGGTAGTTTCTTGTTTTTTAGTTTGTGATATGATTTCTATAATCAGATTATTATATATATGTTAATAGAATAAATATATATAATTTCCTATAAAAGAATATCTTTTCTTGAAATGGAAATTATTGGTATTTATTTTTATTTTTTGATCTGATTTGTTTGTACAGAAATCGTGTACAGCTTGCAGAGATAATGTATATATTGTTTTCTTATTTATTTAAGGAAACTGGGTTTAAAAAATTGTCCAGGTTCAATGAATCTGTTTGAACGGATTGACAGTCTGTTTAAACAGATTCTGACTTTCCTGTTTGGGAAGATTTTCCATTTATTGGCTGATTGGTTTCTGATTTGTTTTCCACGACCTAAAGGGATTCTAAAGGGTATATAATCATCCTTAGGTCGTTGGTTTTTTATCATCTCTCTTGGTGTATTATTTTCCAATATTTTTAAGTTTTAGAGAGACATTTTATTATGTGAAGAACTTGAGTCCAGCAAGTTCTTAGTGGTTTATTACAGTGTACTTCTGTATTGTTTTCTTTGTGTTAATATTGCAGGTTGAACACACTTAAACATTGTTCATCAAGCTTCGCGAGAAGTCTTGTTCGTGAGTCACTTTTCGAGAGGAAAAGTGCAAGTGTTATGATTTGAAAGGAGTTCAAGATCTTAACACTTCATAAATTTGATTAGGAGTTTAGATTACAACAATTGCGAAAAATTCAAAAAGGAGTCTTTATATGTATAAGTCAATTTGTTTTTGTAATCATTTAAATATTCTTCTAATAAATTTCATTCTCTAGGCGTAGCTCCGTGGACTAGTAGCAATTTGCAAAGATTGCTGATACCACGTATAATTTCGTGTATTCTTTACCTTATGTTCATTTTTATCTTCTGGTGATAAACTGTTTAAACATATCTGATTTCTGTTCAAACAGTCTCTGTGTCTGTTTAAACATTTTTGTTACAGTTCAGCAATTAATTATTTAAATTGAATAATTAAGTTGGTAATTATAAAAATCAGAATTTCACATATACATGCAAATATATATCTAATAATTTCTCAACATAAACTTGAAATATTTTCAAACAATTGTTGTTTAAAAGCATACTTGATTGTTGCTACAAGAAATGCATACTCGAATGTTATTTCTGCTATAAAAAAATATATAATATAACTACCAAATTCTAAAATAAAAGATAAATATTAAAAATAATAATATGTAATATATGATTAATAATAAAAGGTTGAAATAACTACCAAGTAAAATATCTTAAAATAAACCTTTGCTAGAAAAACATTAAGACTAAAAGAAATATAAAGAAAGACTAAATATACCAAAAATAGATGTGATTTTTTTTTAATTAATATTATTTTTACAATTTAGTTTCGAGTGTTGCTATTTGACAGAGTCTAACACTACATTATGTGACACTTTATAGTTAGTTAATAATACTTCATAATACTTGTTAAATTCAAATATATAGGACTTAATATTAAATTATACTGTTGGCACCGTATCACTTAGCATTTCTCTTTAATTTTTTTTATATAAATTTTGATAATTATATTTTTGAAACTTTAGAATTTAATTATTTTGATGTAAATTTTGACTTCTAAATTTTATAATTATTACTTTTTTGATGTATCTTTTAATATTTATAAAAATAAATAAAATAATAAAACGAGGAGTTGCACGTGGCACCGCCCACGGTGAACACGAAATGGAGTGTGGTATAGTACAATGCAACGGCTAAATTTAGGTGAAAAAGGAGTCGTGTTAATGTTTATTGGGAATAGTAGTAAAGTCATATTATTATTAACCCCAATATTGACCGTTTCAAATTTGAGGTTTGACTTTCTGACAATAAAAAAAATATGTTGTGTCATAGCGTGTTTGTTTGGATATGCATATTTGATTGAGAGAGAGAGGGGCGTTTGTTTGGGGGATAAACGTGGGACAGTTTTCTGGGAATTCATTTGTTCCAATCAAGTACGTGTCTGTCAGCCCATCAAAGACATTTTCTATATAAATTACAAATCAATATCGTGTGTTGATTTTTATCCCAAAAACAATATCGTCTGGTCATTAATTTGTACTCCTTTCAACTAGGGTTGAGCATAAAATTCGAAAAATCGAAAAAAATCGTGTACACTGAAAAAACTAAAACGGTTTAAACTGAAAATTGAAAAAGCCGCCGACGGTGCAAACCGCCACTGTTCGGTCGGTTTGTAAATTTTGAGTGAACCGACCAATAAAACCGAAACCGACCGAACACAATAAAATAATAATATAATATTATATAATTATTAATTATTAAATTTTTTAATAATAATACAAAAATCTTAGGGCACTTGTAAATGTAATTATGTTCTATATATTTATGTTTTAAAAACACACAAAAATGGATTCTAACAATCCAAAATTTTTAATTTTTTGACTAAAACTTTCAAAAAAAAATAATAATAAAAAAAAAATAATTAATTCGGTTTGGTCGGTTTAACCGACCAAATCGCGGTCCAAAACGGTCGGTTTTTTTTTTTAAACTGGTTTGGTTCGGTCAGTTTTTGGATTGCACCAATCCAAACCGAAAACCGAATTCTGAATTTTTTTTTGTGAAAAAACAGCCCCAAACCGACCGATGCTCACCCCTACTTTCAACAAAAAGTTAAATAATTCTATTCAAACTGAAAAAGAAATATGAAGCAAATAATTCAAACGAGTTGAAACCTTATGAAAATTAATTCACTATTATTTGCCACAATATTGGTCACTATCTCTAAATTATATGTCAAGCTAATTTAGTACCCAAAAAAAAAAACAAAAAAATAGATACTATGTTGTATGAGTGAGTTTTATTACATGTTGTCATGTAAAATATTATTTAAGATGAAAAAAATTATATATATATATATTTAATTTTAAATAAATAAATTTATTAAAAAAAGTATAATCAATAATAAAAGGGTTTATATTATTTTTTATCTTTGTGTTCTGTCTCATTATTTATTTAGATTATATATTTTGACAAATTAATTTTTAGACCCTGTATTTTGTAAAATAATTCAAATACACCACAAAATCTAATTTTGTTAATAAAAAAATTAAATATAAGAACACATTTATTAGACAAAATAATAGTAATTTCGAGATTTATTTGAACAATTTTTTAAAATATAAGATCCAATCATGTAATTACTCATGATAAAATATAGTAATTAAAAATGTTAATTATTATTTTATCAAATTTGACTTTTAGTAATTACCAAAGGTGATATAATTTTTAGATTTATATTATAGAATGATTTTATATGGTTTTCATTGCATTAGAGATGTGACAATATATTTAATAAAGTATGAAGTTTATAATAAAACAAATGTATACTTAGGATTGTTATGATTAATATCACCATATCTCTATATTTTAGTTGAAATAATGTCAATTTAAAATTTTTTAATTGGGTTGGATTTTTAGCATTAGTAAAATTTCCCCATGGTACATGCTTCTTTCTTATTTTTCTAGTATATTCTTAAAATAGAGTTAGAAATTAAGACACCCTAATCCTTTATTAAAAAAAAGTAATTTTGGTGAGAATAATAATCAAGATTATAGTATTCAATATGTACTTAACTTAATGAATAACATAACTTAAAGAATTTTTTTATGTGAAAAATTATTTGTAATTCAATTTGAGTATATTTCAGAATAATTACTAAATATATAGCCAAGTTAGAAATATGTATTTTTTATTAATGAAAAGAAAACACACTCACAGAATTCATGTTTTAAATAATAATACTTTTGGTACTATTATGGGAAGAGTGTCCATAGTATACATTAGGAATGGTCCACATCTAAATATATATATTTTTTTTGTGGGAATTAATAATTATCCTATTGAATATTTAAGCATTTATAAAAGTAAGGATTAGACACCATATCATGTGGCACAAAAAAATGCAACAATTAATATATCTATATATATATATATATAACACTTTTAGTAAACTTGAAAATGAGAAGTATTCTTTTCTTTATATTTACAATAAGGTAAGTAGAATAAAATTAAATAGGTCACCAAGATTGGAAGTGTAAATAGTTTCCTTGTTTCCTCAATTTCCTTTTTGTCTATACATACCCTTTGATTACAAGGTAAACAAAACATTGGAATTTTAAAAAGTTTCACATATTCATATATTATAAATTAAATTGTTTCTCACGTTATTCAACCCCCAAAAGTAAAAATAAAAAATAGAATTTTTTTATAGCTTATTATTTTCATTCTAACTATTTTTGTTTACCTTAATTTCATCCAATATAATATAATGCTACCAAAAATATTGCTACTTTTTTTTTTGATGGGTTTATGTTTTTTTAGACATTGTGTTTTAGCTCATTATTTGTTTGGATCTCGTATTTTGATAAATTATTTTTTGAATCTTGTAATTTCTAAAATAGTTCAAATAGACTTATAAACTCGATTTTGATAAAAGTATTTTGAACTAAAATCACAAATAATTCATCAAACTAATAATTTAAAACAAAAATATTGTTATTTTGCTTAAAAATTGTGTTATTATATTTAATTTTTTATTTATCAAAATCAAATTCATCAACCTATTTGAATCATTTAAAAAAAAAAAATTATGTAAAAATAAGTATAAGCCCTTTTTTTATTTTGTTGTTAAGATTGCAAAGCTTATATTATCAAGAAAGAAGTAAATAACGTGTGAGATTTAGTCACTTATGACGTGCCATTTTTAATAAATATCAAATAAAAACATTAAAAAAATGAGCTAAATTGATTTATTAATGGCAGTATTTGACCTGCCCATTTCTTATTAAGTAAACTTTGACCAGTTAATTATGTTTTTTTTCTGGAATATTAATTTTTTATTTAGTAACTAAAAGGTCATTTCTCCTGTTTTCTACTTTTATTTTTGGTTTGGCTTTGTTGTCATTAATTCAAAATTAAATAAAAAAAATCTCAGCCCAAGCTGTAATATACATTATTTTTGGTAATTAAGTATTTTTGGCTCCTTTAATATTTGGTCCCAATTTTTTTAATATGTGTACTTAAATGTCCATTCTTTCAATTTTAGACAAAACCTATCTTTTAATTCTCAATATATTTGTTAAAAAAAATCTCAATATTTTTCAATAAATACTTAATTATTAAAAAAAGTTAAAGATTTAAAATAGAAACATTTCAAATTTAAGCAAGTATCGTGTAAATAAATACCATCATTGTCATATATAAGAAGTAGGGAAGAAAAAACTAGAGAGAGACAAACCAAAAGGACCTTCGTCATCATCTTCAATGGTGGTTGCCTTAAAATATCGAATAATAGTCAAAACTTCATCTAATGCTATCCGCGTAAAATCGACCTCTTAATCTTCTATTCCAGGAACTTTCATTCATTCATATTCGAACTTTTTTCCTCTTATAAAACCCACGATCGAACCCTCTACTTTTCATTTCATATTTTCAAGAACTGAACTTGAAACCGTCTCCATAACCAACCACCACATAGACCTTTTGGGTACTCATTTTCTTCTCCGTCTATATCTCTAACCTCTTCTCTCAACTGGGTCTCTCTCAGAACCATGGTTCGGTGTAGCAACAACTTGATCGGTATCCTCAATGTCGTCACATTCGTACTCTCCATCCCGATCATAATCGGTGGAGTATGGCTGAGAAACCAAGGCGATAGCGATTGCGAGAAGTTTCTGGACACCCCTGTAATCGTTCTTGGGGTTTTTCTCATGCTTGTATCCCTTGCTGGAATCATTGGGGCTTTCTGCAGAGTTTCATGGCTTCTCTGGGTTTACCTACTCGTCATGTTTCTACTCATTGTTGCCCTCTTCTGCCTCACCATTTTTGCCTTCGTTGTCACCAACAAAGGCGCCGGAAGAGTCGTCTCCGAGCGGGGTTATAAGGAGTATAGGCTTGGTGATTACTCCAACTGGTTGCAGAAAAGGGTCAACAGTGCTAAGAACTGGAACAAAATCAAGAGCTGTCTTATGGATGGCAAAGTCTGCTCTTCCTTCTCTCAGAAGCATCTCAACGAAACTGTCGCAGAGTTTTATAAAGAGAATTTGAATGCTCTTCAGGTATATATATTTGAACTTTTCTGGGTTTTTAAGATCTGGGTGCTTTTCATCTTTTGATGTTTAAACTTTAGAATACATGTTTTTTGTTGCTTAATCTTGATTTTTGGTATTGGGTTGTGGTAAAGTTTTGTTAATTTAGATCTCCATCTCTGTGTGCGTTATTTTCATCTGTGTTTTTTTTTTCAGTGGTGTTTAAATTCTTTGGGTGTTTACCTTCATTTTTTTTCATGTTGCATGATTGAATTGGTATACTTTTTATCTGAATTTTGATTAAAAGATTCTCTCTTTTCTTGAAGTTTTCTTTTTCATTCATAAAGTGAAGTTAGTTGAGACACCTTTTTTGGGTTGAAGTTAAATTAAAGGGTTCTTAATCATGGCATCTATAGATGTAAATAGACGGAGACCCACTTTATATAATCTTTTGTAGATTTGAGCTCAATCGCACCTTTTCTCTATGGAAAACGTTTGACATGTCATCGATCAACTTTAACATTGCATTGTTTTTTCTGTATTCGTTCTGTGATTTAGAACATGGTTTTTGACTTTCGGATTAAAAAGGCTTCTCTCTTTTTCTTTTTTTAATCCAACCCCTTTGTAGTCATTGTTTGGGTATATCATTTGACAAAGCTTTGCCTTTGGACATCCAATAGACTTGGTTTTCCCTTTTATTACTTTTGAGTACTAATGCAGTTCATCAAATTTGCGGATCAAATCATTAATTATTTATTGAATAAAATAGGATGTGTTATCAAATTTGTGCTCATTGTCTCTTCTTATGTAATAAATTCTATCCTTGAGTGCTTTGATGGGCTGGATGCAAAATGTGAGGTGCTGGTTAGTTCTTATGTTACAGTAGTGGTAGAATTTACAAATTCAATTTTTGTGATCTCTAACCAAATTTTATAGACTCTAACAGTGGACTTAAGCTGTTTGTCAATTTGGCTAATTTCTTCCTCTAGTTTGTGGAGTTTAAGTTTATCTTTCTTGTTCATTTCCCACGGTGTATGCAAGTACATAATTCTCTATATTTGTTTGTGCCATTTTGACTAGTTTTCCAATTGTCTAACTCTAAACACTTGAACCATATGCAAAGATGATAACATGGTTCCTAATCTAATGATTTTGTTGATCTGCAGTCTGGTTGCTGTAAGCCAGCTGATGAATGTGGCTTTACCTATGTGAGCCCTACGGAATGGACAGGGTCTGTAACTACCCAGACCAACCCTGACTGCAGTGCGTGGAAAAACGACCCGACTGTTCTGTGCTTTAATTGCCAGTCATGCAAGGCTGGACTGCTGGACAACCTTAAGGGTAACTGGAAGAAGGTGGCCGTGGTTAACATTGTGTTCCTCATATTCCTCATTATTGTTTACTCTGTTGGCTGCTGCGCGTTCAGGAACAACAGGAACGACAACTCTTACTGGAAGCGATAAGAGGCTTGGCTGGTTTAGTTATTAGGATGTAGATTGCTTAGGCAAAAACTTCACTGGTTGGGTGAATTCTATGCTTAAGTAACCATTTTGTTTGTTCTTGTCTTGTAAAGCTTTGTACTTACTATGCTTTCTCTATTACTTCAGACCATATTTCTTGTATTAAAGTTTGTTATGTGAGTGGAGTTTATTCTATGTTGATATTTTAAATTTTGGCTCATTTTTCATTGATGGCTTAATATTTTAGTTACTGAATTCTTTGTTTGAGTATGACCTATGTTGATAACTACTGTCTTGAATTAGCTTTTACTATGTAGGTCCTTTGTTATGTCTTATGTGGTTGGAATTAATTGCTATGAAGATATTTTCCATTTTGACTTTTTTTGGCTCTAATTCTTAGCAGCATGGGGTCCAGCAATCGTTTTCATATTTTTTTTCTTGAGCTGTTTTACGACCTGAGGTAAATGAAAGTTTCAAGAGATGAAGTTTCTTATGATCATTAATGTTCTTGATTTAATTTTTCTAGTAATTCATATTTAAAAGATTGAAATATTTTTGTTATCTCCCAACTAAACTAGGCGAGGAAGAGAAAACCTTATTATTACACTTGCTAATTCGTTAATTGAGAGATTTTCTTGAAAGCTAATAATCTTTTTAGGAATTAAATGGTCATCAATTGAATTAATCACCATCTGTTTTTTCCTTCTAAATCTGAATTGTTTTTTCCTTTTAACTGATCTTAGGGGTTGGAATTAAATGATCGGTTTAAGGCTTTTAAATGATTATTGATCACATTAATTCTACCATTATTCCAAGTTAGGGAAAAATGGATGTTGAGCTGTGACGAAAAAATAATCAATATAAATTCTAACTTGATATTAATGTCGATTGAATTTTCTACCATGGTTTTAAATAGCTGATATTTTTTTAGCTCTGTAAGGCTTGAAAATTGAGTAATATTTGGTAAATTTAGTTGGTGGTGGTCCTAGAGTGTTATTATTCTTCTTTCAAATAAAATCAAAGAGTTTTGTGCCAAGGCACTTCAAAAATAGGTGTTTTGGTGGTAAAGGTGAAGACAAAAGCCAATTCCTTGGGTCCCCACAGACATAACTTCATTCCAATCCCACTAAGACATGTCTGTTGTGTTACACGCATATATTAAAAATATCTCACCCATATTTTGTCACATTTCTTCCGAGCTTTCAATTTTCATATCCATTTCTTAGTTTCTCAAATGCTCTAGAACTCTCTATTGCTTATTTTGACGTTTCCAAATTTTGAAATAATCATTTCATAATGTTGATATTATTTTCAAATCTATTCTTGATTCTTGATTTTAAAGAGTTCACAAAAGACAACAAATGCTCATTTTTTATTTATTTTATATTTGGCCTTGTACAATTCTTGTTGATATTGCTCTAAGTATAGCTGACCTAACTCGACACGGTACATATTTTTTTAGCTTCGGAAAATTTGTGTCGTGTTGTGCCAGTCTATTTAACTTATTCAGGCCCAAATTCGAACCCATATTTGAACCTATTTTATTATTGCTAAAAAAAATAAGGGTGAAGATTTGAACTTGCTAATCACTACGCTAAGTACATTTTTTTTGTTTAAATTATAGTTTTAATTATTTTTATATATTTTTTAACAATACTTTACACACAATTATATTTAAGATTATTCATTAGTTATTAGAATTTGAATACACAGTAACAAATACTCATTTTTTACTCACAAATCTTAAACATAGTAATGTAGTTTTAATTTTATATTTTATAATTATAGAATTATACATCTTGGGAGTTAGATAAGAATTTTATCATAATTTTATTTTATATATAATTGAAAAATAAAAATTTATTATTATTATTATTATTATTAATGTCAAAAAAGACTCTTTACCATGTCGTGCTTTCAGATTTGTCTGTTCGTACTTTCGTATCATGCCTTTGGACTTGTTGTGTTGTACTAATTTTTCGCAGTGTGGCATGTCGTGCCAATATGCAACATCATGTCATTCCTGGCCCAAGCTTGTAATTTTTCATGTCGTGCATTGCTCGTGCCTTCTGAGCTCGTGCCGGTTTTGTACCATGTCAAAAAGCCCGGCCCATATTTACGCTCTAGCTCCAAGTATTGATGTTCTAATTAATTTTGATAGAGCACCTATATATAATGTGAATTGGGTCATTTTATTTGTATTTTGATTGATGTTGATATTTTTTTTTGGAATACTTGTAATTCGTATGTGAACGTTATTGACTCATCCCTCTTCAAATATGAATATTGCCAAGAGGTATCGACAGTATTTGTCACCGTAATTTAATATTTTGGTGTACATTTGTATTAGTATATGGTGTAAACATTATTAATGCACCATAATACTGCTATTTAAATAAAGAGTTGCAATCAATGTCCTTCTCTTAGATAAAGTGTGATTTGATGACTATTGTTATTATTTAATTGAATTTTTGTGAAGGAGTGGCAAATATTACTAAATTTCTTTCTAATAATGAAATAAATCTCTTAATAAGAAAGTTGTTGGTGATATGATTTAAGAAAAGAAATTAGTAAAATAGTAGCTAATCGCTTGTCCTATATTGATGCTCTTGTTGAGGTTTCTTTCGGTAAATGGGTAATGACTCATTACATGTGTCTTCTTCATTGAGTCAAAGAGAGGTTCTTAATCGATCAGATCCTCGAAAAGAAGTCGTGAATAATGATATTAATTTTACAGAGATGAATATTGGAAGTTTGTTTATGAAGTAAGTAAACAATCAATTTTTCCAAGAAGTTTAGGTTGAAGAAAAAAAATTATAGAAATGGTTTCGTAATAACAACATAGTAATTTCATGGATTCTTAATTCTGTCTCCAAAGAAATTTCTGCCAGCATCCTCTATGATGAGTCGGCTGCCGAAATTTGGCGTGATCTCCGGGTTCGTTTTCAACGCAGTAATGGGCCTCATATTTTCAATCTTCGCAAAGAATTGATGAACCTCAAGCAAGATGTTCAATCGGTCAGTATTTATTATACTAGACTGAAAACCATTTGGGAAGAATTAACAACCTACAGACCTTCATGCACATGCAACAATTGTTCTTGCGGAGGTGTCAAGAAACTCCAAGAACATCATCATATGGAATACATTATGTCATTCCTCATGGGCCTTACAGATTCCTATTCACAGGTCCGAAGTAACATACTCCTTATGGACCCTCTCCCAGATTTGAGTCGTGTTTTTCACTTGGTGTCCCAGGAAGAAAATCAACGTGGTACTGCTCCACCAAATGCTTCAGTCCAGTCCCCTTCCATGGCTTTTTCTTTCACTGGTGACAAATCTTCTAACCAGAGATTTGATTCTCATGCTTCAAGATCATTTCCCCCACGCAAAAATCGTCCCTTTTGCACCCACTGTAATGTTCTTGGTCACACCTTTGAGAAGTGCTACAAACTTCATGGTTATCCTCCTGGATATAACAAGCCCAAACAGCAAAAAGAAGCTTCAGCAAATCAATTTCAGACCTCTAAGGACACTCCTTCTGTCCAAGAACACAACACATTTCTCCCTCAACTCAATCCAACTCAATATCAGCAATTACTTAATCTCCTTGCTGCTAATTCTCCTGGTATGACATCTTTGGACCCTTCTTCTTCTACCAACAATTCAGGTATTATTTTCTCTACACATACTTCTTCCCCTTTATTAGATTCATGGGTATTAGACTCCGGTGCTACAAGACATATATGCTCTAACATTTCTTTGTTTCAAACTCTGAGTCCTACTGTTCCTACCACACTCATTTTGCCTAATCTCACCAAAATAATAGTTTATCAATGTGGCACTATTCCTATCAATACCAATCTTACTCTTACAGAAGTTTTATATGTTCCCTCTTTCAAATACAACATAATTTCCGTAAGTTTTTTACTTAGCAATAGCTCATTTTCCCTGTATTTTAATTCAGATTCATTTCACTTGCAGGACCCAATCACCAAGAGGATGATTGGAATCGGCAAGCATAGCAATGGATTGTACATTCTTGACAACACTATCACTACAGTCCCTATTTTCTCTGTTTCTGCTGAGACTTGGCATTCTAGGCTAGGACATCTCTCTAATAAATGTCTAGATCTATTAAGTAAAGACATACATTGTGATGTTTCTCAATTACATAAACATTCTCCTTGTTTTGTTTGTCCATTAGCTAAACAAAAGAAATTACCATTTCCTAATAAAAATCATTTTGCTACTCATAACTTTGATCTTATTCACTGTGATATTTGGGGTCCTCATCATACCCCTTCCCATTCTAATCATCGATATTTTTTAACTCTTGTTGATGATCATTCTCGGTTTACATGGATTTATTTGTTAAAACAAAAATCAGATGTTTCCTTTATAGTTCCTGAATTTGTTAACATGATTTCCACTCAATTCAATATCACCATTAAATGCTTTCGTTCTGATAATGCTCCAGAACTGGTTTTCAAAGAATTTTTCTCTCAAAGAGGTATCCTACACCAATTTACTTGCGTTGAAACTCCTCAGCAAAATGCTATTGCTGAGAGGAAACATCAACATCTTTTGAATGTTGCTAGAGCTCTTTATTTTCAAGCTAATGCTCCTATATTATTTTGGACTGATTGTATTCTTACTGCCGTTTACATTATTAACAGAACTCCTACCCCCAATTTAAAGAATAAATCTCCTTTTATTATTTTGTATGATACTTCTCCTGATTATACACATTTTCGAACATTTGGGTGTTTGGCATTTGCTTCTACTTTGACATCACACAGGACCAAATTTGAACCTAGAGCTCGACCATGTGTTTTTCTAGGATATCAAAATGGGATTAAAGGATATAGATTGTATGATGTTACCACCAAACAATTCTTTATTTCTAGAAATGTTGTTTTTCATGAACATATTTTTCCATTTCAAAAGTTAAATTCTGCCAACAACAAATTTGATCCTTTTGCTAGCTTTGTTTTACCCTCTTCTGCAGTTACTAACACTCATGTTGAAGATTATATAGCTGATTTTACAGATGGGTCTGATAATTCTCCTTCCCCTGATTCCGATGACAAGCATTTTGCTTCTGAAATCAGTTCTCCTTTTGCTCTCTCTATGGTTAATCCAACCAACCGTACACAACCTCAACTACGACGATCCACCCGTCCTTCCAAACAGCCTGCATACTTGAGAGACTTTGAGTGTCACTCTTTAACTCGGGATCTTTCTTCCACCCCTTATCCTATTAATAATTACATCTCATATTCCAACTTATCTATTTCTCACAAGGCTTTTCTTTGTGCAGTTTCTCAACATGTTGAGCCTACTACATACAAACAAGCTGCTCAAGTTCCATCTTGGATAGCAGCTATGAACTCCGAACTCACTGCCCTTCAAGAAAACCATACCTGGTCTATTGTCCCATTACCCCCACATAAGAAGCCTATTGGTTGTCGTTGGGTATATAAAATTAAGTACAATAGTGATGGTTCTATTGAACAGTACAAAGCCCGTTTAGTAGCTCAAGGTTATGCTCAACAGGAGGGATTAGATTTTTTTGATACTTTCTCTCCTGTTGCCAAAATGGTTACTCTTAAATTACTTCTTGCTATT
The DNA here is from genome assembly GCF_963169125.1 of Humulus lupulus. Taxonomy (NCBI): domain Eukaryota; kingdom Viridiplantae; phylum Streptophyta; class Magnoliopsida; order Rosales; family Cannabaceae; genus Humulus; species Humulus lupulus. Next base: position 205,469,582 of record NC_084798.1, read on the forward strand.
TCAGCAATAAAAAATTGGCATACTTTGCAAATATATATTAATAATGCATTTCTAAACGGTGATCTTACTGAAGAAGTTTATATGTCTTTACCTAAGGGTCTAACTGATTCTAAACTTACTTCTACAGGTTCTACTATGGTGTGCAAGTTACACAAATCTATTTATGGTCTTCGTCAGTCTTCTCGACAATGGTATAAGAAGCTATCAGAAGCTCTTCTACAGGATGGATTCACGCAATCTCAAGCAGATTATACACTATTCACACGTGGATCCACTGATTCTTTCATAGCCCTTTTGGTCTATGTTGATGACATAGTCATTACTGGCCCTACACTCAGCCACCTACACCAGCTCCAACATACTTTACATTGTCAATTCAAGCTCAAGGCTCTCGGTCAGCTCAAGTATTTCTTAGGATTTGAAATAGCTCGTTCCAAAGAAGGCCTTTTTCTCTCACAAAGGCAATACACTCTTCAAATCCTTCAAGATTCGGGTTACCTTGGCTCCAAACCTTCTGCCACACCTATGGACCCCCGTTTAAAGCTAACTTTAACAGAAGGAGCACCTCTATCAGATCCCTCTCAATATAGAAGACTGGTGGGCAGACTACTTTACTTAACTCTTTCTAGACCAGATATTACATTTGTCGTGCATTGTCTAAGTCAATTCATGGCTTCTCCTCGCACCCCTCACCTTCAAGCTGTTCATCATTTATTGAGATACTTGAAAGGTAAACCAGGTCAAGGCATTTTGTATCCTTCTCGTTCCTCTCTTCACTTGAGAGCCTTCTCAGATTCTGATTGGGCTTCATGTCCTACCACTAGACGTTCCACAACTGGTTTTTGCATCTTCCTTGGAGATTGTTTAGTTTCTTGGCGTACCAAGAAACAACCTACCATTTCTCGCAGCTCCGCTGAAGCAGAATACAGGGCTCTTGCCGCAACAGCCAGCGAGATCACATGGCTTCAATATCTTCTCAAAGACTTGCATCTTCACTCCACTATTCCTGCTTTCATTTACTGTGATAACAAATCAGCTATACATATAGCTAACAATCCCACATTTCATGAAAGAACGAAGCACATCGAATTGGATTGTCATTTCCTCAGAGATAAAATCAAAGATGCCACGATCAGACTTATTCCAGTTAGTAGCAGCCTACAATTAGCTGATGCTTTCACAAAGCCTCTCCCTTCAACTTCTTTACAATCTCACATCTCCAAGATGACTGTGCATGATATACACAGTACATCTTGAGGGGGGAGTATTAGATTTATTTCTAGTCTCTTAGGCCTTTTTATTTACTTCTTTACTGTTATAATTATTTTCTATCTTGTTGACTTAGTCAACCTCTTGTTATCAGTTAGACTATTTTCTTGTTTTACTTCTTTGGCTGTCTTTCGGGTATATATACCCATTTCTCTATCACTTTGTAACAATAATACTTTCTAATATCAACATATATTTTTGTTCATTTCTCTCTCCGTGTTAGGTTGGCCTCCGAATCGGTCTATACTAGTAGGTCGAAAACTAACAAACTTGAGGTTGAGATGACCAACTCAAGGTAGGGGAATTTTGTGAACTTCTTGGGTTACACAAGACGAACCTTGAAATTGCTAATCTAACATATAAAGTAGGGGTACAAATGGGTTTGATTTGACGGGTTTCAGATTTTTGGGTTTGTATTTTTCACATGTATTTAGATCTAAAAAAATGACTACCGAACCCGATTGGAATATATACGGTTTTGTCATCAGTTTAGGTTTTGGGTATTGGACGGATTTTAACTAGATTAAGATTTCGTCCGAATTGGCCTCAAGCCCAGTTTAAATTGAAATTTATCATTTTAAAGATTAAAAATATCATTTTTTAAAGTTAAATTATGAGATGAAGTGTTGGACCTCTTATCATTTCTATCATATTTGTAAAATAAAAGGTTTTGGACCTCATTAATTTGGTTTCAATTTTAAATTGAATTTAGGCTTTAATATCTAATTGAATTCTATTATTTTATATACAGTTTAAAATCTTAATTAAATTTAAAAATACAAACTTATAATAAAAGCTTAATAAACTAAATACAAATTTATAAATCTTAATAATATCATATAATAACAAAATAAAAAAACAGATCAACCACACTTTTTATTTCATCTCCTGCAAAAAAAAAACAACACACAAATAATCATACTTAATCAACCATTTTATATATAAAAAAACAGAGAAACAACCATTTCATCAAAACTTTTATGCATGATTTTTAAACAATATATTAAACTAGATAAAAAGAATATATACAACAATAAAACTCAAAACTCAAAAGCCAATATAGAAGCCAAACAACTATATAGCGAAGGCAGTTGACCACAAAAAAAAAAAAACACGAAACAAGAAAAGAAATTTCAAAACAACCATGACCAACACATAACGAAACTGAGTTGAACATACTCAATAAAATCATCTTCAACAGAGACAATCAGAAACTAATTTCATATGCTAACAAAATAGAATCATCTTCAAGTTCAACCTATACATTAGTATTTTTGTTAAAAACAAACCGATGCAAACATAATACACACAAGCAAATAAAACCCAAACTAATTCTGGAACCATTAATTTTGGAACTCAAAGAAACAATAATGATATTGAAATAGGAAAAAAATAACAAAAATGAAGAAAAATCTCACCTGTTCGAGGAGACCTCTATGATCGAGACAGAGACCTCCATCGATTGTACACGGTCGAAAGCGACATCAAGTTAGGGAGCTATGTGTGACAGAGAGACCGGAGATGATGAGGAGACCTCCATGGCCGAGACATAGAGGAACGAAAAGATGAAGTCATTTGACTAGTAAATTTTCTTGTTGTTTCTTCGCCTTTTGAGATAGATGGCGTGGATTTACTATTTTGGCTTATCCTAGAGTTATTGTACTTGATCTTTGATATTATTTCTTGAATGAAAAAAGAAAAAAAAAAAAAAACTTAGGGGCTGATTGGTAGTTAATTCAAAAATATAATTTTAGAAAATTATTTTCAAATCAAATGATTTGAAAATATTGAATTTAAAAATAAACTATAAATTTTTGAGATCTTGAATGGTTGAGTGTTTTTTAAAATTTAAAATTCATGAAATAGAAAGAAAACAACAAATTATTGTTTTTTCTTTTGCTGAAGGATTTTAACTCAGTTTTCAAAAATGATTTTTTTTATTTTCTAAAATAAGTGTGCCAATCAAGTTTTCATTTGAGAGTTTCCATTTTTTAAGTTCTAAAAATGATAAAACTATATTTGAATCCACTACCAATCAACTCCTTAATTTCTACTAAATTTTCAAAAAATAAGTGTTCAAATAAAGGAAAGAAAGATTTAAGACTATCCACTAATTTCGTGAGTGGTCAAATATGCTTGGTATTTGTTGATCAACAAATATTTTAAGATAGACTAATTAATATTTATATTTTGCAAAGTAATATTCTAAAAGTTTATTTTTGCTAAAAAAAATATTACCAAATATTGTAAAAAACTCAAAATAAGGTTTAATGTTATATGCGATAGACTAGATAATGATTAAAATTGTGGATAACTAAGTGGTACCATATATTTTCTCTTATAAAAAAAATTAGGGTTTTTTTTATAAACACCTACTTTTTATGATTTTTTTTACCGTCCTTCATTTTTTTTTATATTTTTATTAACTCAAGTTTTCAAAAATATAATTTTAATGTTTCAAAATTACAAAAATACAATTTACACTAAATATGTACTCACAAAACATAACATTAAAAAAACAACACGATAACGACTACAACAAAATAGATGTTTTATGACTTTAATTGGGAGACATTGGAAGTCTACAATGTCTCCCACTAAGTGAGACGTTGTTGCTAGGGTCATTGTAGGTATATATCCCACGTCTCCCATTGGAAGACGTGCCTCACTTCCCACGTCTCCCACTGGGAGAGGTGGAAAGTCAAACGTTGACTTTCCACCTCTCCCATTGGGAGACGTGGGAAGTGCCTCACCTCTCCCAATGGGAGACGTGGGAAGTCCCTAGGAGACATCCCACGTCTCCCATTGGGAGAGGTGGGAGACTTCCCACGTCTCCCAATGGGAGACATTGAAAGTCTCCCACCTCTCCCAATGGAAGACATTGAAAGTCTCCCAATGGAAGACATTGAAAGTCTCCCACATTTAAAAAAAATAAATTAAATAAATTTATAATTAATATTATTTTAATTTGATTTAATAATTAATTAAATTGAAATAATATTAATTTAAATTGAAATTATTTTAATCTAAATTTAAATTAATTTAATAATCAATTAAATTGAAAGAAAAAAATATATTTGTTAGATATATACAAGAAATACAATATTTGTTAGAAATATTCAAAATGAACAAATATTGCATTGTGTATGAAGAAAGAGTTAAAAAATTAAAAAAAACCTATCAACGAGGTCGGTAACTTTGGATTATCGGCAACATATATGTCGCCCATTCTTGTCGCAACTCATCAATTTGTGCCTCTGTATATGATGTGCTTGTTAGCTGCAAGAAATATAAAGTAAAATATATTAATTAATTATTTGATTACATTTATAGTTTCAAAAATAATTTGTAAATTTTAATTAATAATACCGTTCTCAAGTAATGCCCAAGACTCGCATGTTCAATCAAATCCTTCAACATCCTCATTAAGTAGTATCCACATGCCACATTGTCCGGTTGGTGTGGACACTAATTATTTAAAAATATGAGTAATTTATTATTAAATTGAAACTTTTTAAAAAATGCATACATATTATTCTACTTAATTATTATAAATGTTCAAAAATTTATGCTAAAGTTACTTACCTGAGGTTGCTTAATGCGTAGAGTATCAGGGATCTCGACATCAGGAAGATTCATAGAGAAAAAAAGATTGAAAGCGCTGACGATCACTGATACAATCTCCTCACGGTTATTTAGCTCTGAATTCACCGGATCACAACAATAAACATGATATGCATATGGTGCCAAAATAAGCAACATCCAATGTTCACTATATAAGAAAAACAAAAAAATTATAGCTCAAATGTTAAACAAAGAAATTATTGATATGGGTCGGAAAAATGACAAGTTTTTAAACTTACCCATGGTTCCAAGGGACAAGCATAACTTGTTCTTTTGATTTTACGTCATTGCAACGTCTGAACAGATTCTGAACACGATCGTCGAATGAACTCCCTTGAGTGGCGACGATATTAGGATTGACAAATAAAAACTTATTTTGGCGACCTTGTTGTACCACATATCTGTAAATGAACCTAATACAAAAATATGAAAAAATGTTATATGAATGAATAAATCAAATTAGAAAATTAAATGAACAAACTTATTTGTGAGATATATACCTCATGTAGCTGACGAGTACTGCTTGTCCAATCTTCTCCTTTCGAGCAAACTGAAGTATGTCATCCTTAAATATATAACAGTGAGACATATCCTGATCAAAAACTTCAGACTCTATGCCTAGATTGACACACTCGCCATCATCCCAATGAGATACGATATTCTGTAATCGTTCCAATGGAGTGTGGGCCAATTGTGTTGGAGGAGTTTGTTGTCGTCTTCTTTCTCGAGGTTGTTGTGTTGATGGAGCTCTTGGTCGTTGTGATTTGGTCCTACTTGTAGAGGGAGTCTGTATACAATTATATCAACAATTAAAAAAATTGCAAACAAATATAGAATTGTAAAGATAATTATGTAAAAACATGGCATCACCTCATGAGTTACATCTTCAGATATAATGACAAAATCCTTAGGCCACGCTATTGGCGTCCCAATGGCCTGAGCAACTATGTACATGTCCAGATCAGGATATGCAAAAGGGAGAGGACAGGTTGGCTTAAGAACACTCGTAATCATAACTTGGAAGTTGTTGCCTGCCTCTCTTTCAATGAGTGTACCTGATGCAACAATGTTTGAAACCGAACCAATTGCTAATTGGCATGCTCGACCCTGCATAAGAAACATATTATATACAAATAATCATGTTGAAGCAGTAAAGAAATTTATTTGGTTTCAGAATATTCAAGAAAGTTTAATTACCTCTTGCAAAAGCGGTTGTAGTGCAACAATGTGGTGTCCTGCTTGAGGCACTACTGGGTCTGGAGTATAGTAGGACGCCTGCGCTGGTGGCACTGGTGGGTCAAGCACATAGTATGATGATGGCGCTGGTGGGACTCCAACGTTAGATCCTGACCCGCTCTGTTGGGCCAATAATTTTCTCAAGAGCTCATCTTGTTGCTGAAGGCGCTCTTCTAGGCATTGTGCTTGTTGACGATGCTCTTCTTCTTGTTTTCGAAATCTTTCTTCAAATTCCTTTCTAATGTCGTCATTCGAAGAAGAGGCTTTTGATTTATTTTTCGTTGAGGTAGGTGTTGGAGTATTCCAGTATACTGAGCGGGACACACCGTGTCCTCCAGCCCTAACACATCCTCGAGGCTCAGGAGTGCCCAATGCCCTCGTCAGCACATCATCAGGGCCATCAGGTGCCCATTTACCCTCAGCTTGGAGTTGTCGGTAATGATCCTGTGAAACAATATTCACAAAAAGTTATATATATATAAGCTAATAATTTGACATATCAACATTATTAAATATGAGCACTTAAAATATTTTTTTGAATCTCAAAGGCCTCTCCAATTAGCTCTCCTTTTGCATTCTGACGACCCATGCTCCATAAGTCTGCCCTATCAAGTTCAATCAGATTTTTCCCACTTTGTTCCATTAACATCTCTTCAATACGCACATAGCCTCCTCTAGAGAGGTTGTGATTGTATTTATTCAGTGCTCGATAATTTTGTATCTCCTCTCTCTTTCTTTGCCACTCGGGAGTTAATCTTGAGTTCACAAACGTTAACCATTCATCCGGAGTTATGACATTCACACTAAACCCAGATAAATTTCCATAAGCAGGAAAGTCATTAATTGTCCACAATAAGACCGCTCTAAGATTAAATTCTTCCTGCCTATACGCATCATAAACCTTAACCCTTTCATCCCACAAAGTTTTCAAGTCATCTATAAGAGGAGCTAGATAGACGTCAATATCATTACCAGGTTGTTTAGGTCCTGATATCAACAAGGTCAAAATCGTAAACTTTCTCTTCATACACAACCATGGGGGTAGATTGTAAATAACAAGCATAACAGGCCAACAACTATACTTACTGCTAAGGGATGCGTGTGGATTAAACCCGTCAGTCGAAAGACCTAGACGAATATTACGAGATTCATTTCCAAAAGAAGGCCACTTCAAATCAACTCTCTTCCAAGCAAGGGTGTCAGCTGGATGTCTTAATTTACCATCCTTTATTCTTTCATTAGCATGCCACGACAAACTTTTAGCATGTTCGGCATTTCTAAACAATCGGATGAAACGAGGAATTGGCGGAAGGTACCACAAAACTTTGGCAGGTACTCCTTCCTTGACATCGTCACCATTTCTTTTCTTTTGCCATCGTGACTCACTACAAGTAGGACACGATTTTGCGTCTGCAAAACTATTTCGATACAATATGCAATCATTAGGATATGCATGAATTTTTTCGTACTGCATGCCTAATGAGCATAACGTCTTCTTTGCCTCGTAAAATGAAATTGGAATTTCATTAACTTCAGGCAATAACTCCTTCAAGAAACCAAATAACTCAGTAATGCTTTTATCACTCCAGCCATGTTTAGCTTTTAGATTGTACAACCTAAGAAGCGCAGATAATTTTGTAAATCTTGTACAACCAGGGTAAATTGGTTTCTCGGCATCATTAAGGAGTGTCTCAAACTTATTTGGGTCTACTCCTGATCCATAATGTGCGTCGTCAATCATTTCATCTAATGGATCCCAGTTCTCCTCCACTATATTCCTCCTCACTCCTTTTGGTCTACTTGGCAGAGTTGGAGCAATCGGAGCTATCTCCCCATGGTAATACCAAATTGTGTAACTCTTGTCAATCCCATTGAAATATAAGTGTTCTTTAATCTTTTTAAGATCCATCTTTTTAACATTTCCACACTTAAGACATGGACAATAAGTAAAATTTGGGTCTTTCACATTTTCCGAACAAAACCTTAAGAACAAATCGACCCCGTTCCTATATTCCGCAGATAACCTATTCGCTGACATCCACTGTTTATCCATATATTCTTCTATGTCTATGGAAAAGAAAAGAAACAACACTAAATAAGCACGTGATAAAGTTGTATGTCTATATAAAACTAATTTTTTATTATCCTAGATAAAATCGGGCAGCATTTCCTCTATAATAGTGACCTAACCATCTGCATGTGAATATCAAAACAAACAATTCAAACAACATACAATAAGTTTCTTCCTTATAGAATGTCTATATAAAACTAATTTTTTATTATCCTAGATAAAATCGGGCAGCATTTCCCCTATAATAGTGACCTAACCATCTGCATGTGAATAGCAAAATAAACAATTCAAACAACATATAATAAGTTTCTTCCTTATAGCTCCGCAGCACACAGTCAAATTTATCAGAACCTACTTCACTAATACACACAAGTTCTCAACCTTCCGTTATCACCGCAGCACACAATTTTAATCTCAGAACCTACTTCACTATGGATGAATATTTAAGATATTCAAACTCCTCTAACATTTGTTTAATAATATTAAAAGTAGAAGTAAGAGAATATATATGTACCTCTTGCAATCTTTAATCCAAAAGCTAGCAAAGTTACTTCACTTAGTAATCAAATTCGCTATTAAATCCACAAACCAATAAAATTAAATTAATAAATAATAAATAAAACATCACTAAATATCTAGCAATATATAACGTATTATTGTAATTTTAGAAACTTAATTACCTCAAATGTGTGATTGATATTGGAATTTTGATGCAAAATACTCTCTAAAATCTCACCACAAAAATCACAACCTATGAAATTAAATTAATTAATATGTTAAACATTACTAAACAAATATCTCTAAATATCTAATAATAGTAAATGATATTGGTAAACAAATAAAAAAAATCCGAATGTGCCGCTAATTATAACCTCAACAAAAAATTAATATAAAATTTCATAACCTAAAAACTTAATAATAAACAAAAACATAAAAATTATCATATATTTCTATTTTATAAATTATTTAATAAATTTATTTTAACATAACTATATATATAACAAAATAGTTACAATTTAAAAAAAAAATTCAAATATACAAAAATATATCTAAATTTCGAAATAAAAAATGATAAAAATTTTCAAAAATCATGAACATATATACTCTAATGAAATATATACAATGTGATAGGTTAAATTAAAAAAAAACTAAAAAATCATAAATCCCTAAAAACTTCCATGGAAAAACCACAAAAACATACAATGTATATAAAAAAATGCAATGTAAAACTAACACAAAATCATGTATATTACTCATCCTAATGCAAAACCTATGATTTATTTGCAAAATAATTAACTAAAAAAACCATACCTTAGAACCCTAAAAAAACGCAGCCCCAATTCTCCTCTGGTTTGCATTATGCTCTCAGGTTGGTGATATGTGAGGAAGACAACATATTTGGTCATATATGAAGGGAGCACATCCAACGTCTCCCACTGGGAGACGTGCCACGTGTCCCACGTCTCCCAGTGGGAGACGTTGGATGTACCCATAAACACTACCCAGCCTATTTCCAACGTCTTCCACCATTTTCAATGTCTTCCAATTGTAGCCATTAATATAAACTTTCAATGTCTTACACCATTAGACATTTAAAACCCCTGATAAGTTTTAATGTCTTACACCAATGGTGTAAGACATTGTAGGGAGTCATTGTATATCAAATTTGTTGTAGTGAACAACCTCACAACAACACAGTGCAACCCATTACAGCTAAAAAAAAAACCAAAAAAACGACATCAAAATATTCATTCTTACATTTTAAAAAGACAACACACTGCAATACAATATCAAAAAAGCAACTTAAATGCAACACGACAACAACCTCACAACAATACAGTGTTGAAAAAGTAATTAGACATTAATTCATTGCATTAACTCAAAATAAACTAAAAAACAAAAAAAAAAAACAACCTCAATACAATTTTTCCTACATTTTTAATTGTGTAAAAAATAAACTCAAAATATTTCTCAGAACAACTAAACATATATCCAAAATAAACTAAAAAACAATAATTAGAAAACAACTAAACATTAGCCCACTACATACTAACACATTAAAAAACAACAATTGGACAACAACTAGAAATCAACTCATTGCATACTAACATGTTTTATTTTAAAAAAAATCAAAATATATCTGAAAATAGCTAAACAATAATTAGACATTAACACAACAACAGAACAACTATATATAAACTTAAACAACTAAACAACATGAAAACAACTATACATAAATCTACTACTTAGAACTAACAATTGTTTAGATTATAAATTTTCATAATTGTGCTCTTTAACATGCAACAATATACTATTCCATTTTGAGTTTACTTTGTGTGCTTTCTTGTGTTGTGTGGACCAGTGTCTACTAATATTACATAAATAACAAAAATAAACTAAAAATATATATAAGAACATATGAACATAAACTTAAAATAATCTAAAAAAAATAAATTTAAACAACTAAAAAATAACACAACAACAACTATACATAAATCTAAACAACTAAAAAACAACGTGAAAACAACTATACATAAATCTAAACAACTAAAAAAAACAACATAAAAACAACTAAAAAATAACCCAATATATATTAAATATAAACTAAAATTATATGTATACTTAAAAAACTTAAATTAAATTAATATAAAATATACTAAAAACTAAAACAAAAAAAAGTTGATAATATGTATATATAAGCTGAAAAAATCACATAGCTTACTAATCAACGTGACCTATATAAATATAAATAAATAAGCATACCCATTATATAAGTAAATATATATATATATATGTCAGTACCTTTTTTTTTTAATGGTATCAGTACCTATTTGAGTTTTGATATGAATTATGGATAAGCACTAGAGAACACCGTTGTCACCATTGGAGAAGATGAACCCATAGATATCAATTGCTTCTCACTATGAAGATTTCGATGAAGCTTGAAGGTGCCGCAACAACATAGCTGGTCGGAAGTTGCAGAAAACTCCGTATAAATGTAAAGGAAATATCTAGATCGTAAAAGTGAAAAAATCTCCGTGTAATCGTATTATTGTAATTTTTTATTTACAATTAGTGAGACATGTAAATTTCTCAAAAAAGTTTTGGGGTTCAATCCTTCATCACACATATATATATATTGTACCCTAAATTTAGCACGAGTTCGTTTACTCAGTTCAGGTATAGTTGACGGATAAATACGTGGAAAAATAACCAAGTAGAATATTTGGTTATTAACCATGTGAGCATCACAAGGCTCATAGTGGTCAGACCAACTTTATCCGTTCAGGACTTACTACGAGCTCAGAGTCAGCTAGCTGTCAAGCACAAGCTCGGTGAGATATTCAGCTCGTGAGGACCTAGATATAACGCATATTGAAGGATCCTAGGAGACTCGGGAATTCTTTATATGCTCATTAATGACCAGACTGTATCATATATCAATCATTTATTATCCGAGATAGTAGGAGCGTATTTATTATGTTATCAAATCATATCTCCCTGTGTAAATGAGAATAATTTGTATTAATTATATGTCATATATAATTACGCGGTTTATTTACACAGTTACCCAATCTGTCCAAGGAATTCCCCTAGAAATACTAGGAATGTTGGATAGAGAAAGGGGACCATTTTTTGTATTACCGAAACTCTGCCATAATAGAGAGAGAAATAGTGATAATATTGACTCGTGGACTAGGTGGATTTTGACTACTAATCCACGTAAAAGTTCTGTGCTTTTGAGTGAATGCTTGTTATTTCATTGCGGTTTATTATCTAGCACTAATCTACCATTTTATTTCTTAATATATTGTTGGCGAAAAACCGCGTCAACAATATCTTACTAATATATAGAGGCTATGGATTCTAACATGCATTTTAGGGAGGGGAGTGTTGGGGTTTTATGCCCTAATTAAAACTCAATTTCTTTGTAATCTTATTTATTATCAATAAAATAATAGAAATCATTTTTTGACTTGGTCAATCAATTTGCTCACATGTTTTATTTTCATAATTATTTGTTTAATATAAAATTTTATTATATCCTGAACATATAGCTAATCATATTTATAGTGACGTAATCACAGTGGAATATAAATATGATTATATGTTCAAAATAAGTTAGTCCTAAGATTAGTCAGTGCACAGGATTTACACTGACTTGCCAACCTACAATATGATCTACTTACACATTACAGTGTTATGTTCTTTCCAGAACATTAGCAAAGTAGATAAGATTTAATGTATTTGTTACATCGGACTGGACCGAAATGGACAGTAGATATGATAATTAAACACATCGTTATTATCTATTATAGTCATATCATATAGTTGACTATAGGTCAATTCAATCTCAATTCTGAGTGGTTAGTATTCTAACTGATTGTATTATTTAGTTCTTTGACTTGTTCGTTACCAGTTTACCCTACGGACTAGCCCATACTTACATCTTGGGAACTCGGTAGTATAATTGAGTGGGAGTGTTAATCATAGATATGAACATCTATAGCTCTTGATGAAGAAGTGAAATGATAGTTTCCTTTTAGTTTGGTTTAAGGTGCTAAATGATAGAGATCTCATTTCAGTAATTAATATTAGTTTACTGAAATATCATTTAGAAGGAACTAAGTATTTTAAAGATAAAGTACTATGATGGGTAAAACGGTATTGTTATCCCAAAAATCAGAAGTGAATGACATGGCAGGAATTAATTGCACGCGGCTGACACCTGGCAAAACCTGTGTTCGACTATCGACCAGGAAGATGTTCGGCATTATGCGATCGGTCTCTTCCTACGACCAGTCTGGTCGTAGGCACGTAACACGCGGAGGAAATCTTAGGCAGTTATGATGGAATCCGAAATTCTCTCCCATGATTTCCTGAGTGTCTGATTATTTAGGAAATAATATATGTAACAAATCAATGTAAATCTTCCATGAGCTTATAAATAGAAGAAGAGGGCTCAGGGAAGGGGATCAGATCTTTTTCTCTTTTTCTGACTTCTAAATCGCTGGAGTTTAGAGTTATCATATCAATCATATTGTATTGTTCTTGAGAGGTTGGTGAAACTCATTGAACCCTAGTTCTTTGATCACTCATTTGGATCTCACATCAATAACAATCTAAGTGGACGTAGGTTATTACCAGATCATGGGGCCGAACCACTATAAAATATCGTGTTATTATTATTTTCGCTATTACGTTCTTTTCAACGCATTCATACACGTCAAGCGTATTTTGACTCCGTGTCAGTTGCCCAAAATCAGGGTCAACAGGTATTTTAGTCCCATCTCATTTCAGACCGTCTATAGAGGATTGAGTGACAATTATGGTTGTAACAATGGATAATTAATAACGTATCTATATTTGTTATAAAGCGTTCTATGAATTCAAGAGTGTAATTCTGAGTCTTTAGTGGAGTCACGAGGAATTAATAAGTTAGTAATTTGTTAGATTTATGATAACTTATTGGTGCTTGATTTCATAGGCCCATGATCCCCACTGTACCTTGGATAAAATCATCTAGATAATCTCAATTAATTGATTTAATTATCAAAGTCGATCAAGTCAATTTTTGATAGTTTCACAGAGTTATATAATTTAGAGAAGAAAAGAGGAATTAGGTAGATTTATTAATTAAAATAAATTATTATCTAAATTAATAAATAAGTTTAAATCAAGGTTCAAATTATAAATAATTAATTTGATAAATGAGTTAAATAATTATTTAACTAATTAATCAATAGAAAATAATACATGCTTTGATTTTAAGTCCAACAAGCTTATAATTAAATGATAATTTCGACGTAGGGCTGTTAATTAACTATTATTTTATTGATTTTTAAATAAATAAATAACCTAATTGAGCCTATTAAAGGAATGCTAAGTGAGAGTTGAAATCGGATTTTTGAAACACAAGTTTCTAAGAATATCAGAAGATCTAGTAGGTTTTAGATTCTCTCGACAAACATAAGTCATTTTCTAAGCCTCATTATTTGTTTCTCTTCTTCTCTCTGTATCTACCTCATGCGTTGAGAATTTCCTACCCTAGTCTAAGTGATTCTAAGGATACTTTGGAAGCCTGTGCAGAAAATTGAAGAACGGTTCAGTTTCTTCGTAATACTCTGCAACATAAATGATACAATAGTTAGAGAAACTGAAGGAATGACGCATTCATTCCGTTGCGTATAATGTAAGCGTTATTATCATTATTTCTATTTGAATTCAATTTTAGAAATATGTTATAGGTTATCTTATATTAATTTGTTTAATATAAGATCTACATCTAAATAAACAAGATCATGTATAAGTTTTCCCAACAGGGAAACGAATGAGGAATCATAGTAAATGACCCAAAACAATGACATCAAGAAGCTAATGTCCTCATTTTTAAAATTGTAGAGAAATGACCATTTGCATTGTTGATTACCTAAATTTTCTTTTTCTACAATTTTATTTATTTATTTAGAAGCGTATGACTTTAATATAGTAGTATATGTATATAAGTTTAATTTAATTAGATTTTATTTTAAAGTTATATTGATTTTTTAAAGTTTTTTATGGGTTGTTGGTATATTATTTTCCAACTGGTGTATATGTTTTATATGGTATGATATATAATTTTTTTTATGATATTTAGTTTCTATATTATTATACATAATGTTATTACATAATTTGTATCATGATATATACATTTTAATGGCAGTATATAATTTTATTAGCATAGTATATATATTTTTGAGTAATAATTTTGTAAGTTTTATTGGTATATTATTTTTCTAACTCAGTATATGTATTTTGTAATATGATATATCATTCAACAACCTATAAAAAATGAAAAAAAAATCATAATAGCTTTTAAATAAAAACTAATAAAACAAAATTAATATACATATACCATAATATTAAATATTTAGAATAAAATAGTAATTTGCTAAATGTCATATTTGATAATTTGTAATATTAAAAATGTGGTTAGATTATTTTACTATTTAATTAAAAATATAAATATGTACTTACTTTCACACACCATTAAAAGCTATTTTGCAGCGAGACCTGAAGTGAAGATGAATCCCACTCTAGCCATTAAACAAAGTAATGAAATATAATTTTTTTAATTTAAACACACATTTTGTTTTAATTTTTTTAATATTATTTGTATATTGTCAAATCAATACGCCACATTACATGGTTTAAATCTTTAGACAATCTTATCATAACAATAAAAAAATGAATGGTCAAGATTATGGGAGGGTATGACTAACCTTCAAGAACAAAACGGGACTACGTATCCTTGCCTATATATTTTTAGGACAATTTTTATATTGGGGCTTCACTTTAAGTTTTATCCGTGAGACTTTTAGTGTTTTTCGATTTGTAAACATTTTTCAGCGTGATTTTTTTATAACCGTGTATATTGTAGCTATTTAGAGCATCCTACAAATTTTCAGAAAATTCTGAATAATTTACAGTAGCGAAAACTAGGTTCAAACATGTTGTTTTCCACGCGCATAAAAAAAATTAGTCATGCGTGCAACATGTTTGAATTTAGTTTTCGGTACTGTAAACTATTCAAAATTTTTTGAAAATTTGCAGGATGCTCTAAATAGCTATAATATACACGGTCATAAAAAATAAATCACGTCCAAAACTGTTCACGGGTCGAGAGCACTAAGAGTCCTACCGGTAAGGCTTAAAAGTGAAGCCGTATAGAATAATTATCCCATATTTATATATAGCCTTTGGAAATTGACATCTTTTTGTAGAAGACAGAATGCATTATGTTATGCAATACATGCTTTGTTTTATAATAATATTCTAATCAATCATACAATTTATCCGACAACCAATGGGATGAACATAAGCAAAATCTTATCTCATAAGTATATATAATATAACAGTCATGGATTCCATCCCACAGATTTTGCAATACAATTTTTACATGAAAATCATATTTTTATTTGTTTATTTTGTTAATGTTATTTATGTATCATCGTCATTTTATTTAGATAATTTTATAATCATTAGATAAAAATCAATAATAAAAAATTATAGGAGGAGTTAATGGGTGAGAGGACATCATCCTTGTCTTAATATATTACAATGCCTATAGCTCGCGATTTATTTGCTTAAAGATATTTTACTCTTCACAAGCTTCCAATCATTAATAGTGAAAGAAACTATGAAAGACGTGGAAGTATGAAATTTGTTTCCAACTCTATCTTTTGTCACATTTCATTTTCAAATGTCTATTCTTAATACACCTACTATTATTTTTTATTTTTTATAATGAGCAACATCTTGACCATAATATTTGCCTTGTTCATGTACTTAAGTCGTGAGGCATTTTCGAGAGTTCTTTCTTTTAAAGTATCTATAATGGAATATTAAATTAGTGATGTATTGCTAAAATATATCTTACTTTACAAAAAAGTTACTCTAATAGTGTGTCAAAAGTTGTACCAAATTTGACATATACTAAAAATTTAGCTAAATTTATCACACAATATAGTATGCTGTATATTTTACATCACCATAAATGTTATACTTTTTTATTTATTTATTTTTATTTTATTATTATTTTTATCTATCAACATTAAATGTTAGACTTTTAACTTTATTATTTTATTATTATTTTTAACTATTAATAATAAAATATAAAGTAAAATTATTAATTTTTGTATATTTTTAATAAATATTAAATGAACATTAATGAAATATTAATTTTTGCATTAACTTCTATAATTCTATAATTGTGCATTAGAACACAATGCTAAAAATTGTGCAAAATATATCAAATATTAATTTTTTGTGCCAAATAATATAACATAATATTTATATCTCTCAATTGGAGATGTTCTTAGGTTCCAAGGCCAAACTAGATATATTTTCAATTTTTTACAATAATTGAGATGGATGAAAGCTTTTAGTTTGCGTTTCATTCTTCACTTCGCTTGTATTATTTTGTTTTAATTTGTTTTACGCTAGTCATTATCTTTATGAGTCAAAAATAGGACAGACACGTTTGTTTAACTTATTCAAAGAAAAAGAAAAAAAATCTTAGTCGACATTCATAACTGTTAAACTTTAGTTTTTAATTATTTGTTTTCTTGCTTGTCAGAAAGATATTATTATTTTAAATTTAACGCAATATGATTTAAGCTTAAAAAAAATCTTAACAAATTAAATACAGTGAACACAAAAATCTTAGAATACATAAAATAAAATAAGAAAAATTCAGCTACTATTTTTTTTTTTTTATAAAAATACTGATATACCATAAAAAATAAGCAGCAAGATGAAATAATAAGTCATAATTCGAAATTTTTATACTGTTGGAAGTTATAAATATTATGTTATATTTGGCAACAAAAAAATATATCAATATGTAGTATATTTGACACAATTTATATCATTATATTCTAATGCACAATTGTAAAAGTTGACGTAAAAATCAATATTTCACTAATGATCATTTGATATTTATTAAAAATATATAAAAATTAATAATTTTCCTCTATATTTTATTGTTATAATAGTTATATATAATAATAAAATAATAAGATAAAAGTCTACTATTTAATGATGATTATTAAAAATAATACTAAAATAATAAAAATGACATAAAAGTAAATAAAAAAGTGTAGCATTTATGATGATACAAAAAATTGATCATGCTATATTGTGTGCCAAATTTGGCACAACTTATAGCATGTGCCAAATCTTTTGGCACATTATTGGAACAATTTTTTTGTAAAGTGAGTTATATTTTAGCAATGCATCATCGATTTGGCACTCTATTAGAGATGCTCCAAGTCGGTGCACATCAAATATTTTAGTAAATATAATTTCTTTTCATATATCTTTATTTGCATTCCAACTAATTATCTACATTATCAACAAAATCGAGGCAACTTCTGTAGTAGAACCCCCAAAAATGGGCACAATTCCCCACTAATCATTAGTTTTATATCACCTCCTTGTGGATGGTACTTTTTCGTCACTTTAGATATGGCCTGGGTCCTAAATAGTGCAAATGTAGTTCTCATACCGAAAAAGGAGAATGCAGTCCGAGTCAACGACTATAGATCAATTGCTATGTGCAACGTGGCCTATAAGATCATCTCCAAAATCCTCGCCAATCGCTTAAGGCCGACCCTTCCCGAGATTATTTCCCCTATGCAATCGATGTTTGTGAAAGGGAGAGTCATACAAGATAATACTATGTTGGTTAGAGAGATCATCCACACCATGAACTCAAGAAAGGCCAAGGATGGTTTCATACTATTGAAACTATACATAGAAAAGACATATGGTAGAATTGATTGGAACTTCATTATTACTATCATGTGAAGTTTGGGGTTGCGAAAATATTCATAGAGTGGGTGAAACAATGTATTACGACATCTACTCTTACCATTCTACTTAATGGCAGTCCATGTGGCACCATAATCCCATCTAGGGGCCTTTGCCAAGGTAACCCTTTATCCCTGGCTTTCTTCATTTTCGTTGCTAAAGTTCTTTCCAGGCTTCTCATGAAATAGGAAGTCAACAAGAACTTTAAGGGAATCAAAATTGCTAGAGGGGCAACTCCTATCACTCATCTGATGTTCGCAGATGATGTGATCTTGTTTGGAAGGGCAACAAAGAAAGAAGCCAAAGGTTTCATGAAGTGTCTCAATACCCACTGTGAGTGGTAAGGGGAGAAGGTCAACAAGGAAAAATCTGCAGTCATGTTCTCTAAGATAGTGAATCCAGGACAGACAATTGAAGTAGTTGACTTCTTAAGGGTCACTCGATTGAAAGGGGATGCTACCCACCTGGGCCTACCGATTGTTATTGTCTACTCCAAAAAGAAAAGAGACAGTTTTTCCTACTTAGTAGATAGAGTGAAGGCCATGGTGCAGGGGTGGAAGACTAAATTATTGTCCAAGGCTGGAAGGGTAACACTAGTGCAAACAGTTGGATCATCCTTAGTAACGTACGTGGCTGCAGTTGGCCCAATGTTGCAGACTATGATGGAAACAATAGATACGTTCTTACACTCCTTTTGGTGGGGAGAGTCAGAAGGGAAGAGATCAATGCATAATGTAGCTTGGCCGAAACTATGCAGACCAAAAAATTATGGAGGATTGGGATTCCACTCTGCTTCCTCCATTGATGAGGCATTCATGACGAAACGAGGGTGGGAGCTCGTGACTGGTGCAAATGGTCTATGGCATAAACAAATGAATGCTAAATACATAAAGGGAAGAGAGTTTCTTGATCGTTCTGCCAAAAGATCAGATTCTCAATTATGGAAAGCGATTCTGAAGGGGAAAGAAATTCTTCTCAAGGGCTTCTATAAGAGTATAAGGAATGGCCATTTTGGTTTGACAACTGGGTCTTAGGAAACGACCGTAACCCAACGCCACTTAGAGATGCCATTGAGGGGGTAGACTGGGTGAGCGAGTTCATTTCTAATGGAGCTTGGAATGTACCGAAGTTGAGGGATTGGTTCCACGAGGACACAATTAAGAGAATCATCAATATTAATCTTCTTAAAAGGGATATGGATGATTCCCGGATGTGGAACTTGGAATCCTCGAGAAATTTAACATTAAATCGACAATCTCAATTAATTACAGCCACATTCCTTAGAAGTCAGTGTGGTCTTGGATATGGAAAGGAAAATTTCATTCGAGACACAGGATGCTATGGTGGCAACTAGTGAATGAAGTGTTGCCTACTATAGAAAGACTCTCCTCATTCATGGATCTTAGTGACACTGAGTGCTTGATGTGCACGGGTCCATTGGAAACCTCTACTCATTTGTTATGGACTTGTCCTACGGTCTCTAGGTTGTGGTTCATTAATGTGTGGGGATTGAAAACAAAAAATGTAAGGGTAAATAACTGGGAAGATTGGTTTAAGTACTTTAAGGACGACAGCCAAAGACCCCAAGGCCTAGAATTCAATGATTTTTTACTTAATGCTTCAATCTTGATTGATGTTATATGAAAGGAGAGGAATAAAGTGATGCATGGAGAAATTCCCCAAAACTTTCAGGTGCTTTGCATCTGGTTTCGAAAGAACCTGTGTGAGTAGGAATTTGTTGGTAAAAAAGAAGTTGCAATCCATAGGCAATGGAAGCCTTCGCCTCTGGGGTGGACATGTTATACAACGGACACTGCAACTGGGTCCAAAAGCTCTACCATTGCAGTGGTGGGTAGAGATCACGTGGGAAGAGCTATAAAGGTGGTTGCTGCCGGAATTCCTAAAACAAACTCGAATCTAGCGGAAGAGAAGGCATTGGTTTTAGCTGCTCAAACAACTGCAGAATCAATGACTGATTACAATATATTCCAAAGCAATAGTTGTTGGGTAGTCAACACAATTAGATCTCAGTTGGCAGGGGAGCTAGATTGGATCTCCTGGAATGCATAAATTTTCAATGACTACAAGGCTTGCCACCCATCTTGAGTCTTCATAATTGTATGGAATTTTTGCTGTTGACAGCAGTTAGTTTGTTGTGTTGTTGACTTAATTCGATCCAATTTGTTTAATTAGTGGGCTGCATGCATTTTCTAGTTCTGTCTTAGTAGCTTGTTGTTCTGCATGTTTGGTAGTTGCCTGGATTGTGTTAGTTGTTTATCAGTTATTTAGAGTATGTATTTCATGTTAGTAGTTGTTCGTTGGTTTGTGTTGTTCTAGTTCAACAAGTTATCTCTTGAGGTTGGGCTCCAATATTACTCAAGAATACCTACTTTTGTATTTTTTTTTCCTCTGTTTAATGAATTTGGCCCCTCCTTTAAAGGGGCTAATTCCAGCAAAAAAAATCATTAGTTTTATATGATTGGTACACATGGGATAGGACTTACCAATCAAAATCATTAGTTTTGTCTATTTTTTTAGTTAATCGAATGAGAAGATAAGTATAGTAAATCTTGTTGTAATCGCTAATACATAATTTGCAAATGGCGTGCGTGTTAGGAAAATATTGTTTTGCCTCAATGGAAATGATTATAATATTACAACTCTATGCAATAATATTACAAGTAAATATAGATTGATTAAATAAGGTTACAACTCTATAACTGAAAATACAAATAAACTAAAGAAAGGGAGAAGATGATGATGAAGAAGAGAATAGTAAGAATACAACTCTAAGTAAAAGATTACAAGTAAAATAAAGTGTTTAGATCAAATGAAAATATTACAACTCTTTAAACAAAATATACAAGTAAATAGAACAAGAAAATAAGAAGAAAAACAATAGAATGAAAGGAAGAACAGGAACACAAACAAACTCTCACTTACACAACCTAAGTGAAGATGATTGGGGATCACCAACTTGAACAAGGTTTAAAACCTTTGTCCAAAAGCTTATTTCCCCCTAACTCAAGCACTAAGGGATCTCTCTCAAATATTGGAAAAGCTTTCTGGAATTATCAAGCCTCAAGGTGTTTCTAGCCAAGTGCTCTAGTGGATAGAAACTGTTGTGCCTTACAAGTGAGCTATAGGCTCCTATTTATAGAGTTTAGAGACACCCCTTGAATTTCAAATTCCACCAACCCCCATGGCTGTTACCAATCTTTAATTGGATTAATATGGAATTAAAAAAGAGATTTGGGAGTTATTTGAGTTTTTTGAGCCGTTCAACAAATATTGAAAAAACTGAAAAATTGGTCAGTTTTTTGGCCTGTGGCCGTGGCCAGAGACAATGGTGGCCGCGGCCACTGGTCTTTGTCCCACAGGACACGGCCACTGAATGTTGGTGGCCGCAGCCACTGACCAATTTCAGCACAAAAAATTGTGTTGTTTTTCCAAACGGTTCCAAACCCTCTTAAATGATTTTGTAACTCCCAAAACACATTATTGGGGTTAAAATCATATCTCTAACAGCCATATCACATATGGCTTTATGAAATTCATCTCAATATTGTGTAACAACAATTTTACACAATAAAGGGTAATATTTGGAAGTTACAAATTTGTAACACCAAATATGTTACATTATTTGGATATATCTCATATATCTAAATATTGTAACTCTCTATTATATGTTACAATATGTGACACACTTTGTCACATTTATTTAATCTAAAATATTATAATATAATATAATATAATTTTACATTATATTATAATTGTTGATGCCGTTTTTCGTCAAACAGTGAAAGAAGAGCACATAAACAATAGTTGATAATGGCCAATTGAAATAAAACAATGTAAACACACGATTTTTACGTGGTTCAACAGTTAAATCTGCCTAGTCCACGAATCTTTGTTATTAAACTCAAGATTATCTCTAGGAATTCTTCAAGAATGAATTCTCCAGAGTTTTCTCTCAAGGATCAGAATTTCGGTCATTTACAATGGTGCATGGCCTCTCTATTTATAGAGAAGGCTGCAGAATACTATCCCACATATTTTGGGTAGTTACTCTTTTTGTATAAATAAAATAAATGGCTTTAAATGCCTATAATAAGATATAAAAGGAAACGTCCCCTGAAGACCAGGAGACGTATAACTGACCAAATAATATCCCACGATTCTAGGGGATTTACAATAATAAATGAGGATTACATCTCATATTTATAACACTTGTAGATATTCAAGGTGGTTATCGCGTATCTCTAAGGCTTTAGCTTCCCAGGTTTCCCGTCATCTATCGAGCTAGAAACATCTCCCGAGGCCACATGGCTTTCGAGATCGTACGTGCGTCGAGCTCGGGACCCCTGATCTGAAGCCGTCCCTGAAGATGAGTGTGTTCCCGGAGCTATCTTTCGAGATCGTGAATACTTCGAGGTCACCATACTCGAGGTCGTCTATATCCTGCAAGCTCGACATACAATCCTGGAGCATATTTCCAACCTTATGAGTCCACTTATTTGCGAATCCAACTTTCGAGGTCATAATTAACATAGCTCGAAATCTGGGTGTAACATCTTGCCCCCTCAAAAGTATTTGTTCGAATCCTAAGAGAAGGAAACTTTTGAACTACTTTCTTTGAGAACTGTTCTGTCATACACTCTTGAAAATGGACACGCGTCAATTAGGTATTGCTCATTTTTGGTACTTGAGTACCTTGGAAACACGCCCACGGTCGTCCGTCTGACACCTTTTCGGCGCCATCTTGTCATTGATCCCTGACCGTTGGATTTTGCAAGAATTTTGTTCAATGTTCCAGATTAATTCCTTTTTCCCACCTATATATACAAGACCCCACTCTTCATCTTCTTTTTCACTTTTGTTCACCATAAGCAAGAAAAGAAGAAAAAAGAAAACCAGAGACCTTCCTAAAAAGCTTCTGTCCCGCGCATGTTTTCTCGGCCAAAGAAATAAAGAAATCCTGGTCTGTTTGAGTCAGTGAGTTCTTATTTGCTACCTCTTCTTCAATCGACAATCTCTCTGTCGTCGCCATTATTGTGTAAGTAAGCAATCTTTGTTTCCCATTTTGTCAGTTTTTATTCAAACTGTTCTTGCTGTGTATGTGTATATACTAGTTTACGTCCTTAGCATAATACGATAGGAGGTTTTGATCCGATAGACTCTTATGCTTTTTAGACTTCCGTACTGGATTTACATCACAGGCTTATACCCAATTTTCATATTTGAGTGAGGTTCCAATTTTCTGGGTTTTGAAATTTTTTTAGGCGACGTTTCTTGTACACTAAGTTTTCGGGTAAAAAACATGGGCCTTGATAAATGCACGAAACCCAAGGTTTCCTTTCCTGGTTAACCGCCACTTTCTTTTCCCTTGACTTTCGGGATTTTCAAAAAATTATCCACGCTCCTTTCTTTTTTCGTGGAACGCACGCCCTGACTCTTCAATAAGGGTCTTGATATTTAGCTTGTTTCGCTCCTAAACCCCGAGCTCGTAAGTTCGAGCTAGGAACTCTTGCATGCCTGGCCCTCACCATTTTTTATTTCTCGCTAGATGTCACAGAATCTGGAAAGACGGTGGGGGTCGTTGCTGGCACTCCCTTACGAGCCAAAATCTCCGAGCCCAGAATCGCTATTCGCCCGTAATCAACGTCGGATAAGAGACTACGAGCTTGCGCGCGAGCAAGAGGACATTCGAGCTCACTACCGCCGCCAGATTGACGAGGTCATAGAGGGGAAGAGGAGAGTTCTTCGAGAGGCCCTCTATCCGGAATCCAATTCAGGACCTAGGCCGATTCCTCTCGATCCTTCGTTAAAGGTTACTGTCGCGTACCATCCGGGAGAGCTCAAATTCTCACTAATGGGGGAACCTTCCTCCTCGCAGCCGGGGAGAGAAATGTTTGAGGCCGAGCACTACTGGAGCTCGGTTACCATAACTAGCCAGATAAATGACATCCTGGCTTTCCACGGCCTTAGCCTGTCAGGCTCCTTGAAGTGTCGACCTCCGGCCAACCATGAACGAAGCTGCTTCGCCCCTGGGGGCCGCGACGCCAATGTGAAATACGCGGCCTGGAGCCAGGAACATATGAGGGCAGGAGCTATGTTGCCCTTGAAGTCTTTTTTCAAGGACTTCACGGATTTCGTTGGGTTGGCTCCGTTCCAACTCAACACCAACTCTTACAGGGTACTGTCTGCCCTGAGGTCCTTATACTACGAGATGGGGTGGAAAGGACCTTCGCCTCAAGAGATCTTGTATCTCTTTTGTCTAAAAAGTAACCCCTCCCGAGCTCGGGGAGGGGATGGCTTTTATTACCTTTCGAGCTATCCCAAGGAGAAGAAGGTCTTTGAAGATCTTCCCAATCATCAGCCCGATTTCAAAAGGGCCTTCTTCTGGACAGATGGTCTGTCCCCGTCTCGACACTATTCGTTCAGGCGGATTCGTAAGTATTCTTGTTATCTTTATTTCCGTGCTCGTGACTTTAGCTCTTAGACCCGTACTTAGTAGAAATATGTTGTCTTTCAGCCAATTTTCAGCGTCCCACTCCCGACGATACAATGAAGGAGCATAGAGAGACCCTGCTCCAACTCCCACATGGCAGGAGGTCCCTCTTATACCTTCTACACGAGGATAAGCTCCGAAAGTGCGGACTTTTGGGGGAGGGCCAGTCCACCTTTGACTGGTCCAATATAAAATATGAAAACTGGGATCAGGTGCCCAAGGAGCCCGCTGTCTGGGAATTAGGCTAATGATGAAGCCTCGAGCTCGGATTCGGATGAAGGTAAAGTCCTTCCTACCTCAAGAATGTGGTCCCCGACCTTACTAAAACACAGGCCCAATAAGTTAGTCTCGTGCCCACAGGATAGATACCACTTCTACATATGGATTTGGGTAGATGACTGTGTCCATAGGTTTGATAGTGGGCTCGGGAAATACGACACCATGTATACCACGGACGAGATGTGGAACGGGATAGCCGTTCAGTATGGGACCAACGATTATAGGGACCTCTCGAGGTTATCACCCACATATAGGGAAGGCACTCCCCCCGCCTCCTCTGAAGACGGGGGAATTTCATGGTCCCCAAGTTCGAGCTCGGGGGAGAGTTCCAGGTAGGTTTTTTCCTTACCTGGTTTCCCTCTTTTTCCAAACTTATTATCATTGTCTAACTTATTGGAACTGCGCAGGTGCCATGAATCCCAACCTCGATGCTGTGCTCTTTAGCGATGGGGGAGCTGGCGCCCAGAAGAGCAAACGTTCGAGAATACCACGGAGGTCTGACCGACCATCCAAGGTACCCAGATGCCACGAGACGACCCCCACGGCCCAGACTACTGCGAGCACAGCCACGAAACCGACTGCCCAGGTTGATGCGTCTGGCTCGATCGCGCCCATCTCGCTTCCTCCGACCGAAACTCAAATAACAGTTGTTCGGCCCCCGAAGAAACCTTCTATCTCCAAGGTTCAGCTACCGACGGCCCGAACTCATATTGAGGAGTTCGTGCTCGATGGTGCCGCTGGGACAGAAGGGGCTGTGCTCAGCTCGGATGTCCTGTCTCGAGTGGGTCAGAGCTTTTCTGGCTTCGGCGCCGACCACTGGGACCTCGTGCGCAAGGCCTCGGACTGCAATACTCTTTATGATAAGAGTATCGAACTCACCGCCGCGGTAGCCTTCGTAACTCTATTTTAAATATTTGTGTCTCAGTTCGCAATTTTGATTTGTTCTTTGTGTTTGAGGCCCTTGTCGTTTCAGCACAGCTCAACTATAAGCTGACCAACGAGGTGCAAACGAGCATGTCTCTGGCCCAGAAGTTGAAGGATCTCGAGCTTAAGATGGCTTACGAGCTCAAAGACTCGAAGTCTAAACTTGAAAAAATGAAGACCTGTCTCGAGGAGCTGGAGAAGTCGAATGCCGAGCTTGAGCAGGCGAAGACTTGTCTCGAGAAGGCCAATGCCAAGCTCGAAGAGGAGAAATCTGCCACCTTCGACTTCATGGAGAGCGAGAAGGCCCGCCTCCTGGACGAGTATAAGGAGCAGAAGGATAAAGCGGTGGACCAAGCCATGTACAAAATTTGGGCCGATAATGCCGACCTTGATACCAGCTTCCTGGGCCCTCTCGAGGCCACATATGTTGAGTGGTGGAATTCCCGTCTTGAGGCAAGTGAAGCTGCTCGAGAGGCGGCTTAGAAGGATGGTCATGCTATTCGTCCTGGGGGGTCCGGTGCTACTGATGTTGAGAAGGATAAGGAGACTCCTCTTCCTTAAATCTGATCTCGGGGAAATCATTTATTGGGGCTGCGTCCCCCTATTTTTGTAACTATCTTAATTTATGCCCACGGGGCTGATACAATTTCTTTAAATATTACTTACATGTGCTTTACATTTCTTGGCTCGAAATATTTTGCACATTTTTTATGGATGAATCATTTATGTTTATTTATTCATACAAACATATCGTGGATTTAGGTTCGAAGCTCAATGCATTCATGCATAGTTTGTTCAAATTATCCGCTTCCGACCTCGTTATTTTTCAAAGTCGGGTATTACTTTAACCATGAACCCAAAAGTACTTATATGGTATGTAATGTGAATGATTTGGTTATATCTTTTTTTGTTTAGTCACTTTTACTCATCCTTAGTTTTTGTTCCGAGGTTAAGAGTTCGAAACTATTTTTCTTTAAGATATTCCAGCCTCGATCTCGACTTGTTTCGCAATAGGTTTAGGTTCCTCCTTATCATCGATTAATTTTTTGGCTAGTTTGTTCCAAACCTGTTAAGTTTGCACATCTAGTTAACTCCAAACGTTTTAGGTTTTTGGTAGTTCGGTTATGTCCGAACTATCTAAGCTCGCATACTTGGTTATCTCCAAATACTTTATGTTTTTGATAATTAGGTTATGTCCGAACTATCTCAGCTCGTGTATTTGGTTATATCCAAATACTTTATATATATTTTTTTTGCATATGTTATTTTATTTTTTAAGCTGATGGTATATGTACCAATGATGCCCCTTAATATCCTATGAGTGTGACCATAGGTTATTAAATTAAGAGAGATTGCAAAAATGAAAAGAAATAACATATTTGAACGAAATGGAACTTTTATTTGATGACATTCAAAAACAAATAGGCTAATACAAATAGAAACTCGTGGTTATAGGCAACACTTTTCCTACACTACTGATAGTAAGGTCTAAGGTGTTCGCCATTCCATGCTCGCGGTACTAGGCTCCCGTCCATTCTCGCAAGTTTGTACACACCAGGTCGGATGACTGACTCTATCTGGTATGGTCCTTCCCAGTTCGGCCCGAGCACTCCAGCTGCCGAATCTCGCGTAGCCAAGAATACGCGTCTTAACACCAGATCTCCCATTCCGAATTTTCGATCTTGAACCCTCTTGTTGAAATATCTGGTAGTTCGTTGCTGGTAGGCAGCATTTCTCAGTTGGGCCTCTTCTCTTTTTTCTTCGATCAAGTCTAAGGTAATCTCGAGCTAAGTATGGTTTGAACTTTGGTCGTAGGTCTGAGTTCGGATCGTTGGGATTTCGACTTCTATGGGCAACATTGCCTCGCAACCGTATGCTAGAAAGAACGGGGTATGTCCTGTCGAGGTTCGAGCCGTTGTCCTGTATCCCCAAAGGACTTGGGGCAATTCTTCGGGCCACCGTCCCTTCGCTTCCTCCAACTTTTTCTTTAGTGAACTCTTGAGAGTTTTGTTCACAGCTTCGACCTGGCCATTCGCTTGAGGGTGGGCCACTGATGAAAAACTCTTTATTATACCGTTCTTCTCACAAAAATTGGTGAATAGGTTGCAATCGAACTGACTTCCGTTGTCGGATACGATCTTCCTCGGTACTCCATATCGGCACACAATGCTCTTTACAATGAAATCAAGGATTTTCTTTGAAGTTATAGTTGCCAATGGTTCAGCCTCCGTCCATTTTGTGAAGTAATCCACGACGACTACAGCATATTTTACTCCGCCTTTGCCAGTTG
This sequence comes from Humulus lupulus, assembly GCF_963169125.1. Lineage (NCBI taxonomy): Eukaryota > Viridiplantae > Streptophyta > Magnoliopsida > Rosales > Cannabaceae > Humulus > Humulus lupulus. The sequence continues at coordinate 205,498,142 of NC_084798.1, forward strand.
GGAGAGAGCCTATGAGGTCGATGCCCCATACTGCAAAAGGCCATGGGGATGTCAACATGGTCAGCTCGGGGTATCGTGGCGAATCTCTGGCATTTGTCGCATTTCTTCACATACTCGAAAGAATCCGCTTTAATGGTTGGCCAGAAATATCCCTGGCGTATGATCTTCTTGGACAAGCTGTGCCCCCCAGTGTGATCTCCGCAGAAACCTTCATGAATTTCTTCGATGATTTTCTTAGCCTCAGGAGGGGTTACACACCTGAGTAACGACATGGAATATCCCCTTCGGTACAGCCTTCCATCCAAAATTGTGTAACGGGGAAGTTGGTACATCAACTTTCGAGCTTGGTTCCGATCTTTTGGAAGAACTCCGTTTTCGAGATAATCAACTATCGGGGTCATCCAAGTCGGCTCTATTTCGATCATACACACATCATCCTCTTCTGGCTCGTTTATGCTAGGTGCTGATAGGTGTTCTATGGCTACAACATTCAGCTCTTCATTTTCGGTGGATGTGGCGAGTCGAGCTAAGGCATCTGCATTTGAGTTCCATTCTCGGGGGACTTTTTCGATTGCATAAAACTCAAAATTCTCTAATGTAGACTTTGCCTTCTCCAGGTAAGCTGCCATTCTTGTGCCTCGAGCCTGGTATTCTCCCAAGATTTGATTAACCACGAGTTGGGAGTCACTGTAGCAATGTATAGCTTTAGCCTTGAGCTCCTTTGCTATTCGTAGTCTCGCGAGTAAAGCCTCGTACTCGGCCTCATTATTCGATGCTTTAAAGCCAAATATTAAAGCGGAGTGAAATTTACTCCGTGCGAGGGTGATCAGAATAACCCCTGCCCCTGCTCCATTTTCATTTGACGAGCCGTCGACGTAAAGTTTCCATAGCTCGTGGGCCGTGGTTATTACCTCATCGTCGGCTATTCCAGTACATTCCACTATAAAGTCCGCCAGTGCCTGTGCCTTAATGGTCGTCCTCGGGTGGTAGGTGATCTCGAATTGTCCGAGCTCAACAGCCCATTTAAGAAGTCGACCTGAAGCCTCTGGTTTGGATAGGACTTGCCTAAGTGGCTGATCAGTCAGTACATGAATGGGATGTGCCTGAAAGTAAGGGCGGAGTTTACGGGATGAATGAACTAAACTTAGCGCGAGTTTCTCCATCAGTGGATACCTTGACTCTGCCCCCAGTAATCTTTTACTGATGTAGTAAACGGGTCTCTGCACCCTCTCTTCTTCTCGAATGAGCACTACGCTTATCGCGTGTTCGGTGGTTGAGAGGTATAGGTACAATACTTCTCCCGTTTCAGGTTTTGATAGGATGGGCGGTTCCGCTAGGTGCTTTTTGAGCTCCTGAAAGGCCAGCTCGCATTCCTCTGTCCATTCAAATTTCTTACCTCCTCTCAGTAAGTTGAAAAATGGAAGACCACGATCCGTAGATTTCGAGATGAATCTGCTTAGGGCCGCCATCCTGCCAGTCAGACTTTGGACATCCTTGTACCTTCGAGGCGAGGGCATGTCAATCAGGGCCTTGATCTTGTCGGGATTAGCCTCGATTCCACGGGAGTTCACAATAAAGCCCAGAAATTTTCCTGAAGATACCCCGAAAGTGCACTTCTGAGGATTTAGCTTCATGTTATACTTTCTGAGCACGCCGAAGCACTCTTCGAGGTCATCAACATGGTTCTTGTTGAGTTGAGACTTTACAAGCATGTCATCAACATAAACCTCCATGTTGTTCCCAATTTGTTCCAAAAACATCATGTTTACGAGCCGCTGGTATGTGGCTCCAGCATTCTTGAGCCCAAATGGCATGACATTATAACAATATAGCCCTTTATCCATGATGAAGCTCGTATGTTCTTGGTCTGGGGCGTGCATGGGAATCTGGTTATATCCAGAATAGGCATCCATGAACGACATCAGGCCATGCCCCGCTGTGGCATCCACGAGCTGGTCAATCCTTGGTAACGGAAAACAGTCTTTTGGGCAAGCTTTGTTGAGATCTGAGCAGTTAATGGTTTGCCTTTAACCTGTCAACCTCCTCCTTCAGTGCTTTCTTTCTGTTTTCGTCCAGCTGCCTTTGCTTTTGTTGCTTTGGGGGAAAGCTTTTGTATATGTTTAGAGCATGGCTTGCTACATTCGGGCTTATACCCACCATGTCGGAATGCGACCATGCGAAGACATCCTGGTTTTTCTTCAGAAAGCAAATTAATTGCTATTTTGTCTCATCTGGGAGGTGTTTCTCGACCTTCACCTTTCTCAAGGGTTCAGCTTCCTCGAGCTGAATTTCTTCGAGCTCCTCTAGAGGTTCGAGGTCAACCTTCTCCTCAATCCTCAGATCAATCTCCTCGTCGATTTCTAAGACTGTTCCATCTTTATTTTGTATGATAACGAGTGCCTGAGCGCTCGTTTGCTTCTTTCCCCTCAAAGAGATGATATAGTACTCCCTCCCCGCCAGTTGGTCCCCTTTTAATGTCCCGACTCCACTAGGGGTCGGGAACTTAAGGGCCAGATGCCTTACTGATGAAACTGCCCCCAGCCCGACCAGGGCGGGTCTCCCGAGCAGCACATTGTAGGCAGATGGCAAGTCTACCACCACGAACTCCATTATCTTGGTCACCGAGACTGGATAGTCTCCCAAGGTCACGGGGAGCTCAATGGATCCCATGCCGGCAGTTCCTTCTCCTGAAAAGCCGTACAAAGTAGTTGCACATGCCTTCAGGTCGCGAAGGGAGAGTCCCATTTTCTCGAGGGTTGCTTTGTAAAGAATGTTGACTGAGCTCCCATTATCTATGAGAACTCGGTGGACTCTTTTATTGGCAAGCTGAAGAGTAATAACCAGCGGATCATGATGTGGGAACTGAACATGGGAGGCGTCCTCCTCAGTGAAGGTTATGGGTTGTGATTCAATCCTCTGGCTTTTAGGTGCCCTAGGTTCGGGTTCATAAGGAGACCCGTCCCCTGTCTTAAGCTCGTTAACATATCTCTTTTGGGCATTCCTGCCCCCTCCTGCGAGATGAGGCCCTCCCGAGATGGTTATTACGTCCTCTCCATCAATCGAGGGGGGGGGGGGGGGGGCTGTCCTCTTCCCGAGATCGGGAGTTATTATTTTGTGTTGTCGGAGGCGCGGCTACTCTCTGGCTTGCGGCCGTCTGACCAGTATTCTGGTTTTTGACATACTGCCGGAAGTAACCACTCGAGATCAACCCTTCGATCTCGTCCTTCAGTTGTCGACATTCATCAGTTGTGTGCCCGGTGTCTCTGTGGAACCGACAATACTTACTGGAATCCCTCTTGGATTTTTGATTTCTCATTGGGTCCGGACGCCTGAAGGGGACCTGGTTTTCATTAGCCAGGTATATGTTTTCCCGAGACTCGTTGAGCTCGGTGTGCACTTTATACACGGAGAAATACATCTCTTCTTTCTTTTTCTTTCCTCCCTCAGCTTCGGGATTACTTCCTTCGTTCTTTTTCCTCTTGGATGGGTTCTCCGAGGCAGGCTTTGGTGCCGCTGGGTCCGCCGAGGTTGAGGCAGAGTTGATGTTTATCGTTGTAGTTTCAGACTGGGAGGTCGCTTTGAGCGTCGACCTTGCTTCCTCTACATTAACAAACCTCTGCGCTCGTTTGTTAAACTCGGTTATTGACCTTACCGGTTTCCCTTGCATGTCGTCCCAAAGGGCACTTCCCGGTAATACGCCAGCTCGGATTGCCATTAGGTGTCCACTGTCATCCATATCCCGAGCTCGGGCTACTTCCAGATTGAATCTTGTTAAGTAACTCTTCAATGTTTCACCCGGTTGCTGCCGGACGTTAGTTAAGGTGGATGCTTCTGGTCTGACCCCTACCATTTCTCTGAACTGCTTCTTAAAGTCTTTAGACAATTGCTCCCATGAAGTTATTGCGTGTCTCTTGTACTTTTCAAACCAACTTTTGGCTGGTCCTGCCAATGATGTTGGAAACAACATGCACCTGAGCTCATAACCCACGTTACTGGCTCTCATGATAGTGTTGAGCGTGCTCAGGTGACTACATGGATCGGTCTTTCCTTCAAATGTTGGGACGTGAGTAATCCGAAACCCTTGAGGAAATTGAGTGTCAGAAATATGGGGAGCAAACGGTTCGAGCTCCTCATCAGAGTCCTCATATCGACTCAATCCTCGTTCATTCTTCAAAAGCTTAAAGGCTCTTTCGAGCTGATCGATTCTTTCTTGGACTGGGTCAGTAGGAGGTGCTGTCTGGAATTGACTGTCATTGATCGTGATTCCAGGCTTGCGTCTCTGCGAGGGATCTCTACGCCTATTCAAGCGATCCCTCAGGTCCGGATTTGTTTGATCTCCATTCCCCCGACTCTGATTCAGATGATTGCGCAGGTCGGGACAATTCTTGCGACTTCCAGTATTCTTACGACCTCGGTCGTGTTTGCTGACGGACCTGGTCTCTCCGGATTCGTTACTGGTGAGACTCATTGCTCGGTTGTTTCGCGATGGATTCTTTCCACGTCGCCTCGTCTCCGCGGTGCGAGACCGAGACGTCTGACTTCTCTCAGATGGAGCGCCTCTTCGCTCCTGGAAAGTCTCCCTGTTTCCTTGTCCATCCCCTGCATGCCCTTGATCCTGATCTCGAACATGTTGAGCGTTTCTGCAGGGTGGCGAAGGATATCTTATGGGTGACGGAGGGAACCGTATAGGCGACGGTGGCTGCCACCCTTGTCGCAGCCTAGAGGGTCCATAATTTGCCCGAGATGGGTCAGTCACGTTCGGTGCGCTCCCAGGTACCTGAGTCCGAGCCTCTGCAGGGGTTCAGTTATTCTCAGTTCCTGCAGGCACTTCCACAGGCGGGTTAGGCGGGACCTGAGCTCGGGTACTCCTCTGGGGCCTAGGAGGAGCAGATGGCTCTGCTGGCACTGAAGGTTGAGTCGGCCTCCTTGTGGCAGCATCCTTTCGTGGACGCCCACGGGGCCTCCGGGGAGGAACATGCACGTCCCTTGGAGGAGGGACTTGGTTTTCGCGCGGAGGCGGGGGCTGAGCCACCTGCGCCTCTGCGGCTATCCTAGTCAACTCCTCATTCCGTTTGTTGGCCTCTGTCAACAGCTGTTTCAACTGCCGGTTTTCCAGTTCTACAATAGGAACATAACGCTCAGGATTGTAGTACATATCCTCATCCCTTGGTTGAGGCGGTGGTTCCCGGGAATCAGAAGACCCACTCCTCTCCTCAACATCCGGGTTCTCCATTGGTTGTTTTCTAGGACGTCTTGGGTAATTTTCTTCAGGGGTGTTCTGATTATTTGTGGCCATGATTTTCTCAAGGATGAATGCTTAAGGCTCTCAATGAAAGCACCAAATTGTTGACGCCGTTTTTCGTCAAACAATGAAAGAAGAGCACATAAACAATAGTTGATAATGGCCAATTGAAATAAAACAATGTAAACACACGATTTTTACGTGGTTCAGCAGTTAAATCTGCCTAGTCCACGAGTCTTTGTTATTAAACTCAAGATTATCTCTAGGAATTCTTCAAGAATGAATTCTCCAGAGTTTTCTCTCAAGGATCAGAATTTCGGTCCTTTACAATGGTGCATGGCCTCTCTATTTATAGAGAAGGCTGCAGAATACTATCCCACATATTTTGGGTAGTTACTCTTTTTGTATAAATAAAATAAATGGCTTTAAATGCCTATAATCAGATATAAAAGGAAACGTCCCCTGAAGACTAGGAGACATATAACTGACCAAATAATATCCCACGATTCTAGGGGATTTACAATAATAAATGAGGATTACATCTCATATTTATAACACTTGTAGATATTCAAGGTAGTTATCGCGTATCTCTAAGGCTTTAGCTTCCCAGGTTTCCCGTCATCTATCGAGCTAGAAACATCTCCCGAGGCCACATGGCTTTCGAGATCGTACGTGCGTCGAGCTCGGGACCCCTGATCCGAAGTCGTCCCTGAAGATGAGTGTGTTCCCGGAGCTATCTTTCGAGATCGTGAATACTTCGAGGTCACCATACTCGAGGTCGTCTATATCCTGCAAGCTCGACATACAATCCTGGAGCATATTTCCAACCTTATGAGTCCACTTATTTGCGAATCCAAATTTCGAGGTCATAATTAACATAGCTCGAAATCTGGGTATAACAATAATATAATATAACATTCCCCCACAAGATTAAATAGTTATCTATTGTAACACTTATTTAATCAATCATTATATTTTGAAATATAACATATCCCCCACTTGATTAAATAAGAACTCTCTCTTATAGGAGTCATTGCATTAGTGCATAAAGTAAAGTGTTTTTCAACTTGAACTTTACTATAGTGTAATTATCACAAAATTTGTCGAAAATTAGGTTGCACTAGGCATTGAACCATCTTTTCATGATGACAAATCGGTGATAACACAAACACCTTTGCGATGTTCACTTGAGACCTCTATGTCTCGCTTTGCACCGTTAATGGCCATGTGCACTTTCCATTCATGGACGTTCTTGAGAATACTCCCAATTCTCATGAGAGGCGGCATCACCCCTAGGTCCATATAGGTAGAATTCTTACAGTATTTTGTTACCAAAAATACTTGTCTTTACAAGATTGAACTCTATTAAAAAACCTTTCGGTTTTAACCCTCCACTTGGTAACACACAAGTACTCAATATCTCATATGGGACTTGTTTTGAGTACAACTAATATTCACTTGATTGACTTGTTATTACCTATTGAACCTAACACTAGTTGAATAACTAGTGTTAAGATAGGTTACCATCAATCGTGAATCTCTTTAGGGAGTTTAAGTCCCATCCCTTGAGATGATGCAGCCACTAAATCCCTCGTTAGTGGCTTAGTGAAAGGATCCGCCAGATTTTCACTTGTTCTCTCATAGGATATTAAGATGACTCCTCTTTGAATCAATTCTCTTACATATCCATGTCTTAGACTAATGTGTCTAGACTTCCCATTATACACTTCGCTGTATGCTCTAGCCAATGTCGCTTGGCTATCACAATGTATCGATATAGTAGATACATTATCTTTGATTAGGGGAATCTCTATCAACAGATCCCTTAACCATTCAGCCTCTTTGCCGGTAGCAGCTAGAGCTATGAACTCTGCTTCCATAGTGGAATGAGATATACAGGTTTGTTTCTTGGAACCCCAAGAAATTGCACCTCCACCAAGTGTAAATACCCAACCAGTTGTGGACAAGTTGTCCCCAAGATTGGATATCAAACTTGCATCTGTATATCCTTCTAAAATCGAAGGAAATTTGGAGTAGTGAAGGCTTAGTCCTTTGGTTTTCTTAAGATAACCTAGGACTCTTCCAATTGCCTTCCAGTGATCCACATTTGGATTACTTGTAAACCTACTAAGTTTACTTACCGCAAATGCTATATCAGGTCTAGTACACTGGGCAGCGTACATTAGACTCCCTATAGCACTAGCGTACTCCAATTGAGCCACCGCTCTTCCTTCATTCTTCTCTAGTTTTAAACTATGATCGAATGGAGTATTGGCATCTTTAACCTTGAGATGGTTAAATTTGTTCAATACTTTCTCAACGTAGTGAGCTTGCCCTAACACAAAACCCCCCACTATGTTTCTTTACTTTGATACCGAGTATGGTATCAACTTCTCCAAGATCTTTCATCTTGAAGGTTGATGATAGAAACCTCTTCGTTTCATCTATCCCTTTCATGCTATTACTTAGAATAAGCATGTCATCCACATATAAGCAAACAATGATCACATATCCCTTACAAGTTTTGGAATACAAACATTTGTCTCCATTGTTATGTCTAAACCCATTAGACATGATGGCTTGATCAAATTTCTCATGCCATTGCTTAGGAGCTTGTTTCAATCCATATAAGGATTTTACAAGTCTACACACTTTATGTTCATATTTTGGTAGGACAAACCCTTCGGGTTGTTCCATATAGACCTCCTCATTGAGGTCACCATTAAGGAATGCCGTTTTGACATCCATTTGATGAACATACAAGTTGTGTATAGAAGCTAGAGCGAACAAAATTCTTATAGAAGTTGTTCTTGCGACAGGTGCATAGGTATCGAAATAATCGATACCCTCTTTTTGCCTAAACCCTTTAGCTACTAATCTAGCTTTAAAGGTTTGGATAGTGCCGTCAGTGTGGTATTTTCTCCTAAATACCCACTTACACCCAATTGGCTTAGACCCCGGTGGGAGGTTTACCAATTCCCAAGTGTTATTGGAAAGAATGGAATTCATCTCATCATTGATGGCTTCTTTCCAAAATGCACTATCTCTCGATTGCATAGCTTCTCTATAAGTCTTAGGATCATCCTCAACGAGAAGTACAATAGGAATTTTCCTAATGACTTCCTCTCTATTTCCTTCTACCATGTAGAATGAAATTCGTTGAGAATCTATCTCATCCACTACTAGGCTTTTATGATTTTTAAGCCTTTGACTTCTTCTAGGTTCAAAGGGTTGCTTTACATCCTTTTGAGAATTCTCCTCTTGAGAATCAACTTTGGATGTAGAAGCTTGAGAATTGTTCTCATATAACAAATTCTCCTTTAGAGATGTTGAAGCTTGAGAATTGTTGTCACATAACATATTCTCAAAGAATTCAACTTCTCTAGATTCAATCACAATATTAGACTCTAAGTCTAATAGCCTATAAGCTTTACTATTGTTGGCATAACCAACAAAAGCACACTTTATGGCTCTTGAACCTAACTTTGTTCTATTAGGTTCGGTTTTCTTGCAATATGCAAGACATCCCCACACTTTGAAGTACCCTATGTTGGGTTTTCTTCCTTTCCATAACTCATATGGAGATATCTCATTTTTCTTCATCGGTATTCGATTAAGAATGTGACAAGCGGTTAAAAGCGCTTCATCCCATAAGTTGAAGTTCAACTTAGAAAACACCAACATAGAATTTATCATCTCTAGATAAGTCTTATTTTTCCTTTCGGCAACACCATTGTGTTGTGGTGTATAAGGTGCAGTGCACTCATGAATTATACCATTTTCTTCACAAAATGTATTGAATTCATTAGAGAAGTACTCTCCTCCTCTATCACTTCTTTGCACCTTAATCTTTTTATTTAGTTGATTTTCAACTTCTAATTTATACAATTTAAAAGCATCAAAAGTCTCATCTTTATGTTTTAAAAGAAACACATAGGTATATCTACTAAAATCATCTATAAAAGTAAGAAAATAAATTTTATCACCTCTAGTTAAAACACCATTTAATTCACAAAGATCACTATGGATTAAATCTAGTAAATTAGATGATCTTTCTACACTAGGAAATGGTTTCTTAATCATTTTCGCCTTAACACATGTTTCACATTTACCATAGTTTTTAATATTGCATGCAATCATACCACATTTTACTACTCTTTTCATGGTTGAAAAACCTATATGCGATAGTCTAAGATGCCACAAAAATAAAGAATCATACTCAACAATATAGGCGGAATTAGCATTTTTATTGATAACATTGAAAGTTAGATCATTGGTGTACAATTTAACCATACCCTCACAAGAGTACCTCTTTCCCAAAAATACATTTGATTTGGAAAGTATAAGTTTACCGGACTCAAAAACGGCTTTAATGCCAGGCTTGCCAAGCAAATCACCACTTACCAAGTTTCTACTCATTTCGGGAACATAAAGTACATTCACTAATGTAACTTTCTTGCCAGAGGTGAAGTAGACATCAATAGTACCTTTGCCAAGTACCTTGGATTTTCCATCATTGCCCATTTGTATCTCATGGTTGCCCTTTGACTCTTCAAAGGTCTTGAACAATGATTTGTCATAGGTGACATGGACGGTGGCACATGTATCATACCACCACCCTTTCACCTTGGCTTGGACCGCATTCACCTCACTAAGGGTAGCAACTATGTTTTCCTCTTGAGTTGCATTCACCTTAGGTCCTTGTTGGTCTTTTCTATGTCTACACTCTCTAACATAGTGACCCTTTTTCCCACGCACGAAGCAAGGACCTTTCTCGCCCTTAAACTTGTTTGAGTTGGTTTTTGGACCCAAAGGTTTCTCATTACCCTTTTTCCCTTTGTTTTTGGGATGTTTTGGTTGTGACACCGCATTTTCTTTGGAAATCTCTCCATTAGACCCCTCCACAAGTTTATCTCTACATATCGATTCCTCTTCGATTCGAATATTCTTTTGGATCTCCTCCAAAGAATAATCCTCATTTTTATGAAGGATTCTTTTCCTATAGCTCTTCCAAGTTGGTGGTAATTTAGCCACTATAGCACCAACTTGAAAGGCCTCGGGAAGCTCAATCTTTAAAACTTTCATTTTGTTAACAATTATTTGCAATTCATGAATTTGAGGAAGAATAGGTTTATCACCAAAAAATTTGAAATCGAAGTATTGAGATATCAAAAACTTTTTGGTACCTTCCTCTTCCGCCTTGAACTTTTTCTCAAGTGCATCCCAAATCCCTTGGCCGATTTGGTCTCGGTGTAGAGGTCATAGAGCCTATCGGATAAGGCGTTGAGGATATGACCCCTGCAAAGAAGGTTGTCCTCCTCCCTCTTCCTTCTCTTCTCCACCTCCTCGGGAGTTTCTTTGTCGGATGGCTCGGCTAGAGGAGCCAAGGAAGACTCAAGGATGTAGGCGATTTTGAGAGTGGTTAAAAGAAACCTCACCTTCTCTTGCCACCTAGTAAAATTGGATCCATCAAACCTATCCAATCTCTCTAGGTCTTGGTTCAAGATCTTGATTGTCTCCCCTTCCATTGAAACAAAAAGGGGTAAGCTTTTGAATGTTAGGAAAATATTGTTTTGCCTCAATGGAAATGATTATAATATTACAACTCTATGCAATAATATTACAAGTAAATATACATTGATTAAATAAGGTTACAACTCTATAACTGAAAATACAAATAAACTAAAGAAAGGGAGAAGATGATGATGAAGAAGAGAATAGTAAGAATACAACTCTAAGCAAAAGATTACAAGTAAAATAAAGTGTTTAGATCAAATGAAAATATTACAACTCTTTAAACAAAATATACAAGTAAATAGAACAAGAAAATAAGAAGAAAAACAATAGAATGAAAGGAAGAACAGGAACACAAACAAACTCTCACTTACACAACCTAAGTGAAGATGATTGGGGATCACCAACTTGAACAAAGTTTAAAACCTTTGTCCAAAAGCTTATTTCCCCCTAACTCAAGCACTAAGGGATCTCTCTCAGATATTGGAAAAGCTTTCTGGAATTATCAAGCCTCAAGGTGTTTATAGCCAAGTGCTCTAGTGGATAGAAAATGTTGTGTCTTACAAGTGAGCTATAGGCTCCTATTTATAGGGTTTAGAAACACCATTTGAATTTCAAATTCCACCAACCCCCATGGCTGTTACCAATGTTTAATTGGATTAATATTGAATTAAAAAATAGATTTAGGAGTTATTTGGGTTTTTTGAGCCGTTCAACAAATATTGAAAAAACTGAAAATTGGTCAATTTTTTGGCCTGTGGCCGCGGCCACTGGTCTCTGTCCCACAGGCCGCGGCCACTGAATGTTGGTGGCCGTGGCCACTGACCAATTTCAGCATAAAAAATTGTGCTGTTTTTCCAAACGATTCTAAACCCTCCCAAATGATTTTGTAACTCCCAAAACACATTATTGGGGTTAAAATCATATCTCTAACAGCCATATCACATATGACTTAATGAAATTCATCTCAATATTGTGTAACAACAATTTTACACAATAAAGGATAATATTTGGAAGTTACAAATTTGTAACACCAAATATGTTACATTATTTGGATATATCTCATATATCTAAATATTGTAACTCTCTATTAAATGTTACAATATGTGACACACTTTGTCACATTTATTTAATCTAAAACATTATAATATAATATAATATAATATAATATAATTTTACATTATATTATAAAATAATATAACAGTGCGAAGGAGTATGAAATCGAAAAAGAGAAGAAAAATACTTTAGTAAATCTCCCCAAATTTCCATTACATATATTTTGTTTTAAAAAATTATAAGAAAAGTAGATGGATTTGTTCTCTCTTAGATTTTCACCAGTTTATGTTATTGAGGCTGTCTCATCTTTGGAGTTCTAGCTTAGTTTTGTTGGGTTTCAATTTTATGGGAACATAAGGAAATGTACTTTCTTGGGGAAGAATGTAAGGTCCCAAATGACCTAATAAGGCTTAGGGCCTTGATTAGGGGGTCAGGATGGAAAATTATGGAAATTATGTGATTATGTGATATATGTGTATTATTATACGATTATGTGAGTTATATTATAATATGACTTGATATGCATGTTTATGTGTATTAAATATGCATGTGGGCCCATTTTTTATTATGTGAGTATATTTAGTATATATGTGATATATGTGTGAGACCACATCATTATGTGGATATATTTGGGTTACTCGGCACGAGTATATTTAACTGCACCCAATATGTGATACATGTGATGATGGCTTGGACTAAATTATTGAACAGGAATATGAATAGGGCATGAACGCCTGGAAATTTGCGTGATTATGATTATGCTTCTGATTGTTGATTGAGCATGCTGAATTCTTTGTATCTAGATATTTGATATACGATGAATGTCTGTTAGCATTATATAATTGAGAAAAGCATTGACTTATTAGTCAAGGTCAACAATAGCGTCGAGCGCTGGTCGAAAAGAATTGACTTATTAGTCAAGGGCGGCAATAGCACGTTGAGCATTGGTCGTTTTGGTTAGGCTAACCAAGAGCGCATCATACGCTTGTCCGACCTATTTGGAAAACTCAGTACCAGGTTTGTTGGGCCAGCCCTAAGGCTGGTTATACAGAGGATAGGGCAATGGGCCCGGGGTGACTTATTAGTCCCATATCCTAGGGATGGGCCCCAACATTGACTTATTAGTCAAGGAAGACCTTAGGATGCTGAGTGCTAGTTGTAAAAAATTGACTTATTAGTCAAGGAAGACCTTAGCACGTTGAGTGCTGGTCGTAAAGCATTGACTTATTAGTCAAGGATGACCTTAGCACGCTGAGTGCTGGTCGTAAAGCATTGACTTATTAGTCAAGGACGACCTTAGCACGCTGAGTGCTAGTCGTAAAGCATTAACTTATTAGTCAAGGATGGCAATAGCGCGTTGAGCGCTGGTCCATATGGTTATGCCTAATTAGGAGTGTGATATAGGCTTGACTGACCTATTGGTCAAAGAAAACTCAGCGCCAGGTACACTGGGCCAGCTCCAAGGCTGGTTATATAGAGGATATGGCAAAGGGCCCCGGGTGAATTATCAGTCCCTTTTCCTAGGGTGTGAAACCTAGTATGATTCCATAATCATGTAATTTGGGCATTGGACCTCGGATATGATTCAATGATCGTTTAACTTGGGCTATTGGCCCTTATGACATTGTAGTCATTTATATAAATGGTATGCATGCATGAGTAGAGTTATTACGTCTAGGCATGCTTATTATGACTTGGTAATATGTTGTTAACTGTTTATGAGCATGTGTTAAGTTTTCTTGTTGAGTCTTCACGGGTGCTATATGATGCAGGTAAAGGGAAAATAAAGCTGGACCATCCTTGAGTTTGAGAGCTTAGGTGATGATGTATACATATGCGGCTGCTCGACCATCACGGCCGAGGGTTTAAAATGGAACTAGGGTTAAACCCTATTTTGCCGCTTAGGTCGGAAGGTTGTAACTTTTTTATTGCAATTAACCTTTTAAATATATTTTGGGATCCGATGCATGAAGTAAATGTTTTTATGAAACGATGGCACCTTTGACAAAAAAATTTAACTCTAAACCGTTAATCATGTTTAGTTATACGGTTATGACCAAATGAATTGTTTAGCGAGTTTAACACTATTTAAAATACACAGTGTAATGGTCCCTGGGTAGTAAGGCGTTACAAAGAACATGAAGAAAGAGAAGCAGTTTGAGTTTTTGAGAGACGACCATAAAGAGACATGATTAGGGGTTACACCAACATACCATCGTTTAGACATTTTAAAGAGAATGCATTTAATACAACCAAAAACATGGTTGGTTAGTTGAGACTAGGCAAGTGCTACTACATAACTCATAGCCTTTTTTTGAAATCCGTCGAGACCAAAAACTAGTAATTGGACGGAGCAAGACTGGTACAACTCCTTCTTCCAGGACCATTTTGATGTCTTCCACATTGGCCACATTCCTAATGGCACCCACTGAGTGGGTTTGAGTCACCAGAGATCTGGATCAACATGTTTTGTGATTTTATAACTCGTTCACTTTTAAGAATAAAAAAAGAAAAATAAATATTATTTTAAAAATATTCTCTGCGTGACACCCCACAAACATACACTGGGCGCTTGTATTATAACAAATCACGTTTCAAATTTTAGGGGTGCTCCAGGATGACCATTTTTGAGGTTCTATTGCAAAACCCTCCCAAAATCTCTATACTTACAAAGCTGAATAAAAGTGTGAATTTTTCGGCTTCCAATAATTAAATGACACAATTAGCTTTTAGTAGATATTAAATGACCAAAAGATTTTACTAACCATTTGAAACAATACTATATATACACTAAAAACAATGCTAAAGTTGCCCATCCTACTAACTTTATGACTTTTGTAGGAGTGGTCAAATTACTAGAGTTAATTATGATCTCTTATTTTTAAAATATCAAATTATGATGTGTTATGCAAGAATAAATTATTATACCTTATGCAATTTTTCTTTTTGGCTTAGGAGTAAATTAGAAATATTATGGGCTAAATTATAAACTTTTACGGTTTTACTTAATTATTATTTAATAACAATTTTTTTAAAATTATTTAATTATTTATCACTTTTATTTTTTTAATTATTTAATTAAGTGGTAATTAATTATAATAATATTTTAAAATTGTTTACTTTTTTATTAGTTTAATTTTTTAATTATAATTAAACTAAAATTTATTTTTATTTAGTTAATTAATAATTATTTTTTAATTATACTTAAAATTTTATTTACTTATTTAGTTAATTATTAATTATTTAGTTTCAGTTAAAATTAATTATGAAAGAAGTAATTAGTTTTAATTATTTTTGGAGGTTTATTATTATCTTTGTCTTTAAATTTTAAGCCACACTTTAATGAATATTTACTAATTTTTTTAATCATTTACCAAATTATGCATTAATTTTTTAATTAATGTTAATTTTCTTAAGTTTAATGAAATTTGGACAGCATAACAGTTACATTTTCAACTATCCCAAATTTTTAAAACCTATAAATTACACATAGAACAGAAATATCATATTATTCCCCGAACATACAAAACATAAAAATAAGATTTATACATATTGAAATAATTCAATTAACCATTTGCACATGTACATATATATTTTTTCCAATAAAGCATTGCACAAAACAAAAACAATATTTAAGTTAATGATTTTTATTTTAATAAATTATACCATATCTCAAAATACCATATACCAAATCTATTTTTTCTTCAAAATACCAAAAAAAATTGTTTAATAAATTTTTAGAAACAAATAACATTTAATATAAAAAATATTAAACAAATTCAAACACAAATAAAACACACATATATTAATCTGATTTTATATTTATGCAAATATAATTCAATATAATAAATATTAATAAAAAACATAATTAATATAAATTCAAAACAAAAAAATTACACTGGGCTAGGAGGTGTTGGCAACTAAGGGGTTGGGGGCTTGGACTCGTCGGCGGCAGTGACGTGGGGTGGCTGGCAGAGGCGTCACGGCATAAAAAAAGTTATAAAAAAACTAAAAATTAAAGAAAAAACAACAAAGAGAATGAGAGAGGGAGGGAGTGATACCTGTGGTGGTGGCGGCGTGGTGGAGGCGTGGTGGGCAGAGTCAAAGAGGGATTATGGGAGGCGGCGTGTGGAGGCGTGGTGGATCGAGAATCAAAGAGGGAGGGATTGAGGGAGAGGCGTGTGGAGGCTCGGGGTTGAGTGAGGCGTAGGCGGTGGTAGGGTGGTTCGGTAGTTAAGTGCAGAGAAAACACTTAGAGAGGGAGAGAAAATGGTAGAATGAAAATGGTGGGGAAGAAAGGTGTGGCGACTGGTCTAATATCGTTAGACTTTTGCTAGCGTGTTTCGTTGCACCGACAAAAGTAAGTTATGAAACTCTAATACGAAACGACGTCGTTTTAATTAGTGGCACTTTTGCTGGCGCAGTTTTGACTTTTGTCGGTGTAGCGAAACGTGCCGGCAAAAAGTTTGCTCACCTAACTCATTAAACACGTGGACTTTTGCCGGCGTTTTTCACCTAACATGCCAGCAAAAGTCACAATGGTAATAAACATGTGGACTTCTTCCAGCGTGTTAGGTCAAAAGTGCTGACAAAGGTACCTAACACGAGGCTTTTAAATATAGCAAAGGCGGGTGTTTTCCCGCCTCACTTTTGTCGACGCAACTGGGAATTTGCACCGGGAAAAGTGGTTACACCGACGTAAATTTACGCTGGTAAATATGTTTTAGCACCGACAAAAATAATGAATTTTTTTTTTTTATTTAAAAACTACTAATCGAGCGTCGGGGAAGATAATGCTTAATAATTGAAACATTTACTGTTACTAAACACAAAATAATAGTTAAAATGCTTAACGTACTAATATTTTTGGGGTGTTAACAATACATACACTATTAACGAACCGGGCTAATTTTCAGTACTCCTTAACATTTTGAATATTTTAACACTTATGGTTCAATCAAATTATTTGTAATGCCCATAATTACTTGTAAATACTAAATATTTCGAAAATTTTGTGAATTTGGATGACATACAACAATAATTATAAATCATAAAAGTTTATCTATTCACACAATCAATAAGATTATTATTAATTCTTGTTAATTATTATAAACCAACAGTGCTATGATCGATTAATCCTTTATTGGTCAAAAAATGAATTATCTTTTAACGTACCAACAAACTATTAATAATATTTTATATATCAATATGGAAACGTACATATGCATCTATATCATAATAACAATACATGCTGATGAGTAACATTAATAATACTCATTGAGAGCAACATTGTAGATATTCATAAAGATTGTGTGTAATCAAATCGTTTATTAGACGTATGATAACAAATAATTAAAAAAAAATGATGACTGTATATGATTAGATAAGTATAATCGACAATGATCACAACTGTAATAGTTGATAATTACAAGTTGGTTAGTATTGTTGTTAATCTTAGAACTATCTAACGACATTGTACTATTGATTAGATGTTTAATACTCATTAATTTAACAATAATATTGTATAAAACTTAAATTAATTCCAAAATCTAAAAAAACACTTGTTTTTCTGTTATTTTAATAGTTTTGCCGGTGCAATTTCGTAATGCACTAACAAAAGTATCTCCGTCTAAGATCAGTTCGGGAAAAAAAAATTTGTCAGCGTAATTGCACATAACGCGTCGGAAAAACTTCAACCATTAAAAGTATAAAAACTTTTGTCAGCGCACATGGTAGTTGTGTCGGCAAACGTAGCATTTGCCAGCACATTTTAAACTGTGCCGGAAAAAACTACTTATAGAAAATTTTCCTATAAAGTATTGATATTTAGTAGCTTAAGATATTCAACACCACTTTACATATCTAGGTGCAAATAATATCAAGTCCCAAATATATAAATTTTGTCAGAGTGCATGTGGATTGTTAAAATTGTTGGATTAATTATTACAACTTTAGAGCCGTATTTCCATTACTATTCAAGACCTTTAAATCAACTCTTGAATCCCATGATAGAATGCTCACAACTTTGGGATGAGCAGCATCGGCAGCTAAGTGCAAAGGGGTATTTCCACCAGAATCTCTCTCATTAATAAGAATTTGAAGCTCAGGATTTCTTAGAATATAACTCACTGCCTTGTCCTTCCCATATGCAGCAGCTAGATGGAGAATATTTTGGTTCTTACCGTTGCATAGCTCTCTTGAATCCGGACAATATAATGCTTAAGAAACTCTTGAATGATCTCAACGTGACCAAACATAGATATGCAAGATGGATGGGATAGGATAGGATCCATGGCACTTATGAAATGAGCACTCTCTAAATTTATTTAGTATATCGCAAACTCCATCCAAGTAACCTATACTTACAGCATAGAAAATGGGATGAAGTGAATAGCTTCTGTTATTTAACAAAAATGTGTTGTTCTCAGGTATATATATATATGTATATATCAAGGTTCACCTCTATGGTTCATATTTTTTCGACCAATTCTTCCTAATTCAAAACTTTGTTGAAATAATCTCTTTTGTAATTCCTTATTTCGGAAGGATTTTAAAAATTTCGGATTCGTCACCACTTCAGGCCTCTCGCGCAAGACCAAATTCAACATACCTATATAGTGTATATAAAATGGCAAAAAAAGAAAAAAAAAAAAAGAAAAAGAAAGAGAAGGATAATTACTATATATATATTACAGGCGTGTCAACAAAGGTTCTAAAAGCTATAAAATCTTTAAATTTCTCCACAAGCAATAGTACAGAAAAATCAGTTCAACATTTGAAAAAGAAAATCACATTTTGTACTTTTATTTTAGAGTTTCTATCTGGCACATTACTATATATTTACAATATTTATGAATTATGTCTAATAAATTTTAGTTACAGTGACTATATATAAGTATAATGACGTGTTTTTTTAATCATAATTTTTTTTTTCACTTTTATTAGTCACAGATTTTCTTGAAACTAAAAGTAAAATTTCTTGTAGTCAAAGCTACAGTAACATTTAGTTGCCTAATTTTTTTTTATGCTTCCTCTGAAGGTGTTAATGATACATACTTTTTGTTATGTACACATACATGGTAGTGGCTCGAATATTTGGTATATATACCTCTGAAGGCTTAATGATATATGTTCAAGTTTGTATGGATGTATGTATAAATATATAGGTACGTATGTAATAGCATAAAACTTACTCCTCTTCTTGGTGCGAACAGCCCAACAAGCAACTGCCCTCATGTATTCAGGCGGTATGTTTCGGGCAACGTAGACGGCGGACCTCTTCATCATCAGCTCAAAAAGGGACTCGTACCCTTGTTTGGTAGCTAGGAGCAGAGGAGTCCACTCCTCGGCATTTAAATCATTGGCCACTTCCGGATCATAATCATCGGCTTCGAACAAGAAACGACCCACCTCTTCATGGCCATTCTGCAATGCCAAGTGCATAGCCGTGTTATAATCAGCGTTTTTACTTCTCAGCATCATCTTAAAGGACTCTCCTCCGTGCTGCTTGTGTAATTCAGACACCTAAATCTTGGCCGTTGAAAGATATCTGTCCGCCACTAGCAGCAACATGGAGAGGCGTATCTTTGAATACGTTCTGAGCCGACAGGTCATGTCGTTCGAGGATAGCTCGGATAAGCTCATCGTGGCCGGACCGCGCCGCGATGAGGAGGACCGTTTCACCACGAGGGCTGGCTTCTTTTAGCTGAGATAGATCAATGTCCTCTGAACTGCGTCTGAACAAAGCAACGTCCCCAGTTGCCGCAGCTCTATAAATTTCAGAGTACGTAAAATGCGTGGTTGTGTCATTGTCGTCGTCTTCGTCGTTGGATGTGAATGGATGTCGTTTTCCTTCATTTGTCAGCAGTTATCTCCTCCTTACATTCTACCATCGGTTCGTTGATATCAGCAGGTTTCTCCTTATAATATTCTATTTCAGTTATCTCCTCCTTACAATGTTCCAGCGGTTCGTGGATATCAGCGGTTTCTCATTCTTATGTTACTGGTGAAAGTAGTGTACAATTTATAAACTACAAAAAACTTATATTTAGTCTTTTTCAGTGACAACTAAAAAATACTTGTCACTAAATATACTTATAATCATAATTTGTGACAAATTATACTTTAGTTACAACAAATTATTTGTGGCAATAATTAAAATTTTTAAATCTATAAGTTTTAGAAGGTCACAACATTTTGTTGTGACTAAAGTACATTTAGTTGCAATCAATAATTTTTTATGATTAATATTTATGATTATGTTTAGTTACTACTCTAATTTGTTATGACTAATAATTTTCTTTTAGTCACAACTATTTCTACATTTATGACTAATTTTTTTAAAATAAAATAAAAGATATATTTCTAAATAAAACAGTAAATGCAATACTCGTCTATTTCCTCTCTGCAATACTCGTCTCTTTCCTCTCTCTCTTACATCTTTGAATCGGATCGCCGGTTGCTAAACATCATTGTCGGCTAAACATCGTCACCGATCAAGTTCAAGGACTGAAGCTTCTCTTCTTTCTCAATTGCAGCAGAGAATCCTCATTTTTGTTTTGTCTCTTCTATAAACTCTAGTTTTCACAAGTCTACGTACAAAAATTTGAGATATATATATATATATCCATTTTGCCGATTCCAGCCACGTTTATTTTATCTCTCAATCTAATTTACAATTTCACATTTAATTGATTTTGCTTTCATATTCAAATTAGGGTTCCTGATATGTTTTTAAATTTATAATGGTTTGATAGATATTATGCATCTTAATATGAATTGCTTATTAATGGTGCTTCAATTATGCTTATTAGGTACTTCAATTATGCTTTTCAATATTTCATTTCGTTCTATATTCTGTGCACATAAAGTTTTTAGTGATGGTGAGGACGAAGCTATATCTGGAGATATCCTGTACTTGACCCTCAACCTCTCTTTTTTTCCCCTCTTTTAACCCATCTACTCCTTCTCTAGTATATGGTTTGAGTGTTGTTATTTGGCACACAACACCACATGAGGGGCACTATGATTGATTAACGATATTTCATTATACTTATTAAATTCAAATAAGTGGTATTGCAGTAATAGCATGCCACTTACATGTCGTGTTGGACACAGGTGGTGCCTCTTAGCAATTTTGATATGGTTTTGGTTTCTTCAACCCGACATTTTGTGGCAAACAGATCGGTTTATGTGAGTTTTAAGTCTGTTTTTGTGTGGGCGCTGTTGTGTATTTTTCATGAATATATATGATCTGTGTCTCAGATTACATCCCCCTATGCTGATTTATAAAGCTGGCTATAATTATATTTATATAAAAATATATTTAAATGTTTATACATATATATATATTGCCATATGTATGGATTGTGGACTAAACTCGAAATTGAAGTAAACGAAAAGATGATCTGGGTATTTACAGAATTCAGGTATATTCTCCTTAAAGAAAAGGCATGGATACTGATTGAATTCAAGAGAGAAAAGCTGTCGTTAGTCGTGGCCAACATAGTTAGAAAAAATTACGTGACTACCCATTTTTAGTTAACCATTATAACTTAATTATACTGACATTTACAAAGCATAATATTTCACTCTGTTTTACTCATCTCTGTGAAGCTCTAGTTACATCCATTCAAAACTGGTGGCAAGCTACTTCGAGGGGTAGCCTTTGTAATCACATCTGTACATAATCGATCATTTGTTTCGTTTTGGTATTCGTGATTCTTATTTTTAGTTGGATGTGTCATTCATAAACACTTTTGTTTTATCAATAAATATTACTTTGTATATTTGTAAAATAAGATAAACATAGAAGGAGGTATGTTTGAGTGTACTGTGACTGTGCTGTGTCTGTATCTTTAGGAATAAAAGAGATGTCATCATTTTAGTGTATATTTTTAGTATCATAGCATTATTGTATTTCTCATCTACTCACTAGATTAATCTCAAGTAGTTAGTAAAGAATATGAAGGAATTTACATTGAGCTTTGGAATTTACATCTCAAGTAGTTGGTCAACCAGTTTGGTGTGTCAAAATATGTTAATTGATCACATCAGCTGTGTCAAAATCTAGTTCAGCAAAACGAAGAGCTGTTCAATTTTAGCATAATAGTGTCTACAGTAAGGTCGCGTTCTATAATCACGGGTTGTAACTTGTATTCCAAGCCGGCCTTAAAATGTCATAATGTAGAGGTTATTATTTCCTTGGAATTTTTTACTCGCTTTCAACACTTTACAGATCACCACTATTTTACATATCAAAGAATCTCTAATAATTCTCATGTCTCTATTAAGTAAATTAAGACTTAGTGAAATGAGCAAATTCGTGGTAATATGATATCATTGTACTTATCAATCATTATCTCTATATTATTCCCGTATAAACGAAAATTTACACCCTACAAAAAGCTACAAATACCCACACAAACGTGGGAAAAGAATGAATGAATTTGTGTAAGTAATTGCATTCTTTCATGTGAAATATTACAGGTACGTTATATGGCAAGGGGCCAACTCTCTGTTTTTGTGACACATGGATCAATTTAAGAGCTTCTGTATACCAAGATAGTGAGTTTTAGAATCATTGAGCACTATTTTTTACCAAGTCTTACATATATGCACTCAACTCGTTAGATTCTCTCAACATAGGCTTATCTCTATATTTTTACTTATTTAGGAATTGTTTTTGTGTACGTTTTTCTAGTCATTTGATCTATGTCTTCCTAATTTGAAGTAGCTTGTTACACAATAGATCAAAAAGACAAGCTACAAGCTTGTGGTTTGCTCCTGCAAGTTCTAAGTATTGAGTCTTGGTGCCTTCATAGCAGTTGTTTTCTTGGTATTTCATAAGAAAATAAGGCTTCTTAAATTTGTTTAGTTTTCAACCAAGACAGGTTCTCTTTTTGGGCAGATTCACATATGTTGTGCAGTGCTCTGTTTCGAAAGTCTGTGCCATCAGAACTTTAAGGCTGTCAATATGTTACTTCTTTGTATGTTGACAAGATTCTATAATCTGATCATGTTAATTCTATAATCTTTTTGTGTTTTCTCAATGGTTGTATCCTTAGATCGTGTTTGATTTTGAGTTTTTGATTTTTTATGACATTTTTACTGTGTCATTTCCATTAGTATGCTGTATTTTAAATGAGTTTCTAATTTGGTTATTGGGTTTTGACTTTTGGTGTGTGAAGCTGTAAACTTTAGTTGCTTCTGTTATGCTTATTTAGTACTTTTGTTGGCATTAAAATTCTGGATATAAAATGGCATAAAATTGATTAGTATATATATATATATATATTCATAAAGTTATAATTGTTATAACAGGAAAAATTGAAAGGTAAAGAGCTATCTACTAGAGAGTTTTTTGTTATAACCCACAAGAAAAAAGATGGATCTTGGGTTGATTCCACTTCAGAAAATATCATGGTATGAATATTATAATTATTTGATATTTATCTTGTATGACAACACATGATTGACAAAATTATGTGTTATTTAATCCATTCTGACAAAATATGATGATGAGATTACTAGTAAACTCTCAAAGGACGGATCCACCTCAATAAATGAAGATGAGATTTTCTCACAAGTTTTAGGATCAGAAAAACTTGATTTGGCTGTAATACTTTAGATATTAGTGATATAACAATATACTTAATTTTGCTGATGCTGACACTACAAAAAAAAGGGTTATTTCTTGGTATAGATATTTCAGATGCACGGGACCTTTTCGCGGTTCTGAAATAGGGTAAGTGCCCCCCCCCCCCCCCCCCCCCTCCTCTTCTTCCTCTATTTCCTTTAGTTTTTACAGACCCATTTCTCTCTGCCTCTCTCCACCGAAATCTCCCATTTTCATTTAAAAAAAATTCATTTTTAGGTCCAAAAATCCCCAAAAGTGAAGGGGTTTCTCTCTATTTCTTAAGGGTAAGATTTATTTATTCATTTATATATATTTATGAAATGGTAATGTATTTTTGTATTTTTTGTTTGAAGGTGTTGGTGTGATTTTTCTTGAGCTACAGAGAAGGATTTGAAGGTGTTGGTAATTTATTTTTAATTTTTCTGTTTGAATTTTTTTTTCTTTCAATTTTTGAATAATTTATGTTTTTTATATAAATGAATTAATATTAGTTTTAATAAAAATCTCTTATTATATTTCATCAACGAGTTTTAGACTCGTTTATCTATGTCTTTTTAGGTAGAGTATTAGGTGTTTAGTTTTGTTTTGTTCTATTTTATGCTTGTGTTTTGTGTGTTTTCAGGTGTCGAAGGGCTTCGATGACTTAGGTGTGGAAATATGGTGGAAAAACCGACAAAAGGACAAAAATTGATGGAAAACAGTGTTTCGGAGCACTTTTTGCGACCGCAGGAAGGCTGTCTTGCGGACGCAATTCCAGAAAAGTTTTGGCATTTCTACGGCATTCCTGCGATTGCAGGATATGTCTAGAAATGTGAAAAATGCAGATTTTTAATGAAGGGTGTTTCAGTCATTTCATGTTTAAAAAATGCTAATTAGGTTTAAATCATGATTAATGAGAGAAAAAGAGGCAGTTTTGCAGATCTGGACTGGGAGAAGAGTCTTAGGAGTGCTTTGGATGAAGATTGGAATTATCATTTAGAGTTATTTTCTTTTCTTTTTCTTTTTACTTTTAGTTGATGTTAATTTCATGTTTATGGATTTCTTAATGATAAATATGGACTAAATTCTATTTAGGGTTTTTAATTGAATCTCTTGAAGCTTTATTATGAATTAATGCAAGTTTTCTATTTCTTCTTCATCTAAGATCTATTCAATTTGTGTTTATTGTGTATGTGATTGACTGCGCACCTTTTACATGCTATTTATGAATACGAATCAAAATCTGAGAAGTGAGATTTGGATATGCTAAAATTGAATAGACATAGATTTCAATTTAGAACAAGAGTATCAAATTGGTCTATGTAATTTAGGACTGAGTTCATTGCTTCTTATTGTATAAATTTCTCATAGAAATCTAGAGAAATTGTATTAGGACAGGTTTTATATTTCTTAACTCGAATATTTAGCACTTTTGCATGTCTTTCATCTTAATGAGAAGAATTATCTTTGTAATTGCATTAATGAATTATAAAGTGGATAGTAGAGGAGATTAGAATCCATAATTTCTCATATATATATATATATATATATATTTGAATCAAGTTTATTGTTCTTCATTTAATTTTGTTATTTATTATTTTTAGTTTTTAAAAAATTCTAATTTTCATTAGCCAAATAGAAACTAAAAATTAATTATTTGGTAATTGATAAATCAGTCTTCGTGGGACGATACTCGTTCTTATCGAGATTTATTACAATTTGCAATTATGTATACTTGCGTACCTATAAAATCCGCAACAATATTAGGGTGAATGTATTTATTATTAGGTTTTAAAAATATTTATTAGTAAAAATGAGATTAGGAATTAGAAAATTGTTAGATGGTTAATTAGTATTTTTTTTTTATTAAAATAGATTTTTTTGTTGTTTTGGTAAAAATTATTTATTAAACATATTAAATATTTGAGTGTTAATTTGGAATTTTTGGGTGCTAATGTTAGTATGTTGTTGTTAATTTTAATTTTTTTGGTTACGTTAGTAGTAAAAAAATCATATTTTAGGAATATTGATGATTTGTTGTTGTTAGTTTTTAGTAGAATTATAATATTTTGATTAGAAAATTGAATAATTAATAAAATTTAGACTAATAATTATAAATTATACAGTCGTTTACAATGTATTTGTATTGCTCTGTGCATGTTCTAGGACTGGATATTTTTTATGTGTTATTTGTAGGTTTTTAAATTTTGGGATAGATGACAATACAGTCGTTATGCTGCCGAATTTTACATAGAGTTATAAAATTTAGAGATTTTGTGAATATTAGTAAAAGCATTGAATACAATTTTTAATAGGTTTAGTAAAAATAATCATAAATTAATTAAATAACTTTTAACCAAATCTTAGAATATGTGTGAAAATTAATTAAATTATTCAATAAAGTAAAAGCAAAAAAATTAATTTAATAAATCATTAATTAACATTTATAATTTTCACTATTTTTTGCAATTAAAATTAAAATTAACATTTAACAATATGCTTAACTTTGTTGATGCTAATGAATGTGTCTACTTGCTATTATATTCATGTTTTTTCTGTAGTTGTGCAAAAGATTGCATTGATTGGTCATCGTTTTATCCATTTTAATTAAATATATTCATGAATTATTTTTGTGATAAAGGACTATTAGTGACAACAACAAATTATCACTAAAGAAGTATTAGTGATACCTTATTGTTGTCACTAAAGAAATATTAGTGAAAATTAAAATTATCACTAAAAATAAATGTGTTGTGGCTTAAAGAAAGTTGTCACGTGCACTAATTGTGATGACTATTAGTTACAAATAATTGTTGTCACTAAAAGTGTCACTTTTAGTCACAACGATATTTTTAGTGTGGCTAAAACTTTTAGTCATGGACTTTTTAATGATAACATGGTGATAATATT